>NC_137821.1:33487896-34044416 GCF_963921795.1 Nannobrachium achirus | reverse complement strand
TGTTAATTTCTTTATTTTGATGAATAAATCATAGCCTATACTAATCCTCTGTATTCCACCCATGCTATAATAAACATTTGAGAATGTGACATACACTTAAACATTATACCGGTAGTTGTTTGCATTGTTCTTTATTCATACAGTCTTGCAGTTAGATGTGCACGGGTGGAGAATACATGTCAAACAGCTCAATTTCTACTCTTAAGTTTGCTTACTTACTTAGAAGCATATTGGAAGCCAGTGAAGGGAATGCAAAAGATGTGAAAAATTAGGGAAGTTGAAGACCGGGCGTGCCACAGCATTCTGGATGAGTTGAAGGGGTTTGAAGAAGCATGCCAACATACCAGCAAGGAGGGAGTTGCAATTGTCAAGCTTGGAGATTACTGTTTGCAATAACTTCTTCATGGTCAGTTCAAAGCTAAGCGGTACTGTGAACATTTACAGAGTCATTGGGTGGGATCCGGGAACCCTGAATCTCTAACCTCAAGGCAGACACAGTAAGGGTTAAGTACAAATATAAATGCGCTTGGTTTTGGTACAGTAAACCTACAACATGTCATTCACGTCATGCTTGCACCATGACCAGGTGGCAAGGGAGAGCTATTGAAATTTAAGCTCCCGCGGAAGCACAAAATCCCCTGCAGTCCCATTAGTGGCCCAGCAGATGTCGCTATTTCCTTCTACTTTTCTACTTTTCTTCTACTTGTTCTACTGAGTGAATCAAGACCCGCCCTCACTGCAGTTGCAGCCAATAGCAGACCTTTCCTGTTGCTTTTCAGGACCGGAAGTTCCAAGATGGTGGGTTTGAATTAGCAGAAGTGACCAATGGGTCACGTGACGGTTTACCTTCATATTTTTTTACTGTCTCTTACCATGACACATCATGTTCCATGATTCCATCCAACTTGATCCTTTAAAGTTATGAGTGCCTTGTTCACAAAATGCATGTTTTTTTTTTGTTTGTTTTTTTTAGAGGAGGGAATAGGTGTATGTTATGAGACTGAATTTCACAGCTGTAGTGTCGCCCACTTTGCCTGGTTAATAAACCAGACCGAACACAACACCACCCCCTGGTGGTAGTGGTTTTGTAGTACGGTCTGGCACCAATCCATTGAGATTCTATTTCCTCAACCAGCTTCAAGGGTTGGCCAATCAGGGTTGTATGCTTGGGGCACGTGGTTTCTGTAGGCTTGGGGCACGTGGTTTGGGGCAATGACGTAGAAATGAAAGCTCTTCCTGAAATCCCAGACTCTCTTCCCAAAACGAAGTGTGTGATAGAGGCTGGCAACGCCAGGCAATCGCCCCACTGTGGATACAGAATCTCCAGCACTTAGGAATGTGAGAGGGTGTTCTAGAATCAAAGTGGAAATACAAACAAGTGAGATGAAAGGGGAGAGGCTGAAAAGCAGCCCTGATGAATGTGCCTGAGCTCCTCTGCTTTCCCCCTCCTCCTCTTGCTTTTTTTCGTTTCATTTTTTTTCATTTTTTCATTTTTTTGCCTGAAAAGAGACAAAAATTGTTGTGCTGTTATTTCTTCCACCTATTAAAAGTAGAAAGCAAAGCATCTCCTCTTCCGGCCGATGCATATGGCAGGAAAAGAAGGGCTTGGCACAGAGACATGATCAATGGCAGGGACGTGCAGAGAATGTTAGAGAGGCAGGGGCTGACCTTTCTAAAAGGGCCTTTTGGTGAAAATATCAAAAATAGCAGACCTCCAAGCTCACAATACGTCGCAGCGGGACACGTTGTGAGCTTGGAGATCGGCTATTTTCGGTACTTCATAACACACTAAACTAAGCATAAAAAAGGCAATACTGGAGAATTTCTGGACAGTGAGGGCAATTCTTTCAACATAAGATGCTGCATTCAAGTTCAGGAAGGCAATTCTCTTGAATGCTGCCTTCAGGTATAGCATGGAAAGAGGGCATTTACATTTCTTTCACCATGGTAAAAACTGCATTCATGGTCTGGAGAGGGCACTTTTTACAGACAGGTAAAAGGGCAGGGGCTCAAGCCCCTTTTGATGTCTATGTGTGCACGTGCCTGGACATGATCAATGGCTGGGGAGATGGCGGGCGTGACGGGCGTCACGAAATCGCGACAGGTTTTTGCTGTTTTGCGGCCGCTGTTTCCCACTCAACTCCTTATCCTCTGCCCGGAAGCTGTGCTGATGTGCTTCAGAAGAGGTGGCGGTGCCGCCAACCTGAATTCTAATTTGGGCGACCAACCATCATTGATTCCGCCCGTGGAATGGGCAGGGAGCAGGGATCATCACCAAGCTGGCTTGTGGTGGAAGTTTTTGTCATTCGTTTGTTGCCATGGACATAGCAAATGAGCGGAGCATAACATTACCAGGAACACAAGAGCTACAGGGCTGTATTTTGATTGTCTTAAGTACCAGCTCTTATGCCTTAACTTAAAGGCCTGTCCATACCGTCTCCGACCACCGAACTTTTCGTCTGAGAGTTCCGACTTTGCGACGTGCAGCTTTCCGAACTCTAATTCGGGTAGTGCTTTTCAGAAGATGCGAGTCACAGATATAAAGAGCTAGATGCCTCGTTCGCCTCTGCAGTTCATTGGAGCGACGTGCAACAGTTGTAGTCCGGACATCCTGGAAAAACGAAGGGAACGCTGTCAGTCAAAGTGACTACTGGCCAATCACAGCGCGACTTTTCCGGGACTTATCCAAGGACTACAATTCAATTCAACAGAGCCAGTTCCGATGTTGTGCGGCTCAGCTGTTCTTACAGGCTGTGTACGTAAAGACCCGCCCCCACCTACCTCTGATTGGCCTAGCAACTTCCCTATGTGTGACGCACGTGGAAGCAATGCACACGTGATTCCCTTAGTCCCTCGATGCACAATCAGAGTCGAAGGAGGCGTCTACCTTTCTATGTCTATGATGCGAGTGACATCATTTTGTAGTTAAACTGGACCTTTCTGATGAAAAGTTCGGTGGTCGGAGACAGTATGGACAGGCCTTTAAGGTCTAGGTTAAGCTAGGTGGTGCGTTCTCACGTTGTTTGTTGTTTTTGTTCATTGATGACTCTGTGTTTAACGAGCGCTACGAGTTGCCGCGGGTCTGCAGTGCATGTGGGGGTGCTGGCTACTTGCTAGAGGGCGTAATATCCAACCATATATGGGTATACAACAGTATTATACTTAAATGTTAATATATACAGCATTATTACTAGGACAATGCAGTTATACACAGAATTATTCTATCAACTTTTGTCCCCTCCTGCTCTCCCCCGATGCCTTCAAAATGCACTGGCTTTCAAGGTCCCTGTCATTCTTCTGGCTCATCTTCCCAGCGGTAACCTCTGTGGGGGATGGATCTCGAGACACTGACAAGCCCACAGAACCATTGACCGTTGACTCGCCTTAAAAGGTCCCTGGCTGTGTTTCAGCCCAGTTCCTGAAAATGCTGTGTTACAGCATGCTGGTAATTCTGGTAAAAGCTCTCAATCTAGTCTTTCTTGCGCTGTGTGCCATGGTTAGTGGCACAGCTGTTGTTTGCTAGAGACAATTGCAGAACTATGACAAACAACCGGCTTGAAAATGGTGCATAATCTTTTTTTTTATCACTTCATAATACGTTTGTCAGTTTTAGACTTATTCACTTGCAATTATATGGAATGTTTGTACTTCCTTTTTCTTGGGCCATCCATACCAAGCACTATAACTATCTAACTATTAATTTAGCGAATATCTGTCCGTCCATCTGACCGTCTGCATGCTGACATCACTGATACTAGACTACACAGTTTCGCTGTCATGATAACCGTCTGTCTGCATGCTACTCTGACGTCATACTCTGACGTCTGACATCACAGACTGGCCTGGACAGTGGACAGTGGACACGGAACACCATGTATGGGCATAAAGATCTGCCCAACAGGCACTCCAACATTACTTCTGAGACGTCTACATTCAATCCCTTAGATACTGTGCACACGTGCACACCCCCCGGGCACAGGACTATAAAGATAATGTTTTAGCCACTATGTTTCGTTAGACCCAGGGGTCTGTCTATAAGCTCACAACGCGTGATCTGCAGATCTGCGATTTTCACTTACGTAGACATTTGTTTTCTAATGTAGGGAATTTAATCATAATAATTATTTCTAGTTCATTCATGAAATTCTTTTAGAAAAATGTTTGAATTTGAATTCAGCTCATGAAAATGTTTGCAGTTTTGTGGAAATCTAGTCTTTCGAAAATGCCGCTACCCACGGAAATTGATCCGCGACCCACAAACGGGTCCTGACCTGCCGTTTGGGAAGCGGTGCATCGTGCTGCTGGTTCAGTGCATCCTCTGAGTGTTTGCTGTTTTCGGGGTTTGGAAAACAGACGACAACCCCTCGTCACAGATGGCACGTCGATGTGCCGACGCTAGCCGCAGCAACCCTTGTGGTCTGCATGCTACGGTCTGCAGTTACGGGGGGGGGGGGGGGGGGGGGGGGGGGATTGTGTGTGCTGTATGAATAAAAGCAACCCCCACCCCATCCTAATCTTCCTTCCAATCTCCAGAAAATCAAGATCAGAGCCACTGAACCAAATCTTTGTTTTCTCTGCTCCCCTCTGCGCTCCTGAGGAGCTCAGCTGTCAGCGGCGACGGGAGGGATGGAGGGACGGGTGGTGGGAGGGAAAGGAGAGAGAGAGAGAGAGAGGAAGAGGAAGAGGGGATGGACAAACGGCCTTGCTGCTTGTGCTGTCTGAGGATGTTTGTGAAGATAAAGCGATGACCAGTAGGAGATCTGAGAGAACCGAGGACGAGGACGACAGGGACGTGCTGGCCATTGGGAAAAGCGGGACAACTCCCGAACGGCCGGTTCATTCCCGGCCTGTCCAGGCCGGCCATTAGGAAAAATAAAAAAATAAATGTCGGCCTTCGTTCCATTTTGGAGGCTGGGTGGCCAACAAAGTAAATCGTCACTGTCGGGCAGAAACCTTGTGTTTCCAAGTTTAAAATTTGTAGATTTCTTTGCAAAGCAAAGCCCTGCTTCATCATACAAGGCTGCACAAAAGTAGTGAAAACAGCAGATCTCCAAGCACACAACGCCTCACGGTGTGAGGCGTTGTGTGCTTGTAGATCGGCTGTTTTCACTAGTTTAAATCATTTTTAAAATGATAAATACAAAATAAACGGTTTTGGACATACAAGGTTTCCACCCGACAACGACGAAATTTAACTCATGTAATTGGCCCACTGGCTTGTCACTTGTCATGATCTGAAATGGCAAATCTTTGAGTAGCAGCAGCGCTATAGAGAGAGATCTATCTCTATAGCGCGCAATGAGGGCCTCTCCAACTCTTTTTCCCGGGCTGAATCAGGGGCCCAGCACGTCCCTGGAGGACGATGAGGAAGAGGATGAGAGGGATAGAGAGGGAAGAAAGTAGTCTGCAGCCAGATGGTGCCACTGCGCAGTAAACAGTGTCATCATCATCATCTGCGTTCCGCCACACATTTTTGCTGCGATTATGAAAAAAGGAAGGGGGGGGGGGGGGTGTTATCAGGGAGACATTAAACAATATGCGTTAAACAGCAAAACCTCTGCCAGAGGCCCGGTGACGAAAATCAGCTGACGCAGAGGAAATGAGGCAAATGAGTCAGAAAGGAAAAATTAAAGCTGCTTACCCCTGGACGTGAGCGCACCAGAGGAAGAGCCAACCTAGCCTTTTTTTTTATTTATGTCCATCGATATATTACGCATTAATCATCATTAGACTCCCAAGTCCAAGGAAATCTGGGTTTTGAGTGGCAACTGTGTCATGATGGGTGTTGGCAGACCAACATGCGTGACCTACCGTATCAAATTATGCCTTATGAAGACGCCTTTTTTACAACATTTTGAATAATGCATGTTTTCCTTGTTGCATGAAAGGGAGCGCATGACAGATAATCACCTGACAAGATGTATTGAGTGTTTGATGTTTGTTTATTATAAGTTATTGTCCGGTCACATATCGGTGGTTAATATGTTTGCATACAGGAAAAGGCATAGCAGGATCTATAATGTGTCACATGTACTGTAGATGGATGGGCATGGATTGAGATGCACTCAGTGTTGATCTGAAATCAGATTAATCTACAAAAATTAATCTGATTTTAATCTGGTGGAAAATATGCATAAAAGAACTACATTTGATGTTAAATGTTAAACACTAGGGGGTGGCAATTGCCATCCCTGAGACTCCACTCTTTGGTTTCAATAGTAATCCTATATTGAAGTTGGCTTAAGCTGGCGCGGAAAGACAAACTGCATCTCCCTCTCTCTGTCTCTCTCTCTCTCTCTGTCCCTCTCTTTCTCCAGTTGTATTTCTTCTCTTTCCACGGTCTGTCTGTCTGTCTCTCCCCTCTCTCTATCACACACTCAAATTGTATTGACCATAGTACTTTGATGTGGTTTATTTTGGATACACAGTACGGTCCACAGGACTAGTTCTCGTGGACTCCTATACCATAGTCTGAAGGACAGTGTACAGTAGTTGTCTGTCTTTGACAGATGCAACAGTATTTGGTAAGTTCCTTGGGCTGTTGGCAGTGTGAACAAGAACTATGATGCTGATCTGCATAGATTGTGAGATTAGCTGTGGACAGACACACAGAAACACGAAGACCAACAGACCAGGGCGAACGCAAGATCCTCCACTCTCCTGGTGGATATAATGATTTGCAAAAAAGTCAGAGAAAGATGTTTCAACTGGAACAATCCAGCTCTAGTGTTTGAGATTTCTGCCAATTAGTCATGAAAGATATCTAAACTTCTCTCTCACAGCAAATGAGGCAGGATGGTTTAGTGGGGAACAGGGCAGGGTGCTATAATAAAACAGTTACGATTTAGTTTTTTTTCCACTGCCTCACTATTTTACAGTTATGCAACTGCAGAGCGTTTTGCCCAAGTGGCTACTCTCCGCTCGTCGCACAGAGGAAAGAAAGCAATGCACAGTTTGTCACGAAAAGCAGAGAGTCACTGTGCCGCCTGCTGTTTTTCTCTCTTCCCCCTTCGCCCAAATCTGTGAGAGATTCTGTCCTCAAGTAGTGGAGCCCCGCTGGCATGGAACACCTATTGTTTACCACCCCAGTGGTCCTCAACTGCAGAGCCACTAACTCAATCTCTCTCTCACACACATACACACACACACACACACACACACACACACACACACACACACACGCACAGCGCACACACACCAACTATCTGTTTGCGTTTTATAAATATGGCTTGAATAATATGTTCGGTACTGTTACATGTGGGATTCACACAATAACTTCAGCTTATCCTAAAGCTAAAGGCGATTACCACAGAGGTTCGACATTCAAATGTCAAATGTTGTTTTATTTTTTATTTTATTTTTTATTTTGCAGATGCCATTTTCCTGCAGATTAATTACCGCCACTGGCTTCCCGTGTGCGGGCTGAAAATGTGTGTTAAACAGTTGAAAACCCATGGAAATTACCACATTCGATGAACAGGCCATGCTAACCTTTGAGGCGTTTATTTATTTTTGTCCTTCTCTGAAAAGTTGCTACCTCCAGTCCTTGACTGAATATTCTTCCCTCTAAAGAGCAGAAAAGGAAGGACTTTGCGTCAGAGTTCTGAGATCTGACCCAGCTGATCAGGACAACCTCTCAGGAAGAAAATGACTTTATAGTGACAGCTTACATAACGTCGTTGTCGGGTGGAAACCTTGTATCTCCACGTTTCAAATGTGTATGTTCTTTCGCAAAGTAAAGCCCTGCTTCATCGTTACAAGGCTGTCGCACAAAAGTAGTGAAAACAGCGGATCGGCTGTTTTCAATAGTTTAAATCATTTTTAAAATGGAAAATGCAAAACGAACGGTTTTGGACAAACAAGGTTTTCACCCGACAACGGCGATGAGCCTTTATTACATACAGCCAAGGCCTTTATTTGCCCTGGGTGAGGGGAGAGATAAAAGAACAGAGAGAATGATAGACCATACGGCGACTGACCAATCGGCACAAGTTGTCACAAAGTGCCATTGTGGGCTGAACTGAGCTGAACTCGGTGGTGAAGTACAATATTTGCCTCTGAGTAGAAGTAAAAAGTACTGGTAATACTCCAGTAAATAAAAAATACCTCAAAATTGTACATTACTTGAGTAAATGCCCCTGGCTGAACTGCAGGTGTCCATGAGCTGTCAAATAGGACTGTTCAGTAACTCCTTTTTTTGATTCATTGAATAATCACGAAGGGGAGTTAATCAGTGAATCGATTAAGCCCTTTGGAGTATTTTATACTTTTTCGCACAACAATTTAAAAAAATATACAGATCTAAAAGCTCACAACATGGCATTGCTTGTAGATACAGCAGGCTATTGAATTTATTTTTAATTTTTGCCTATAATAATTACTAAGTATTGACGGTTTAAGTGGTTAAATGTCTGAAAATACACATACATGAATCCAACATGATAGTCCCATCAATCAAGTCTATGACGCTATCTATGAAATCTATCAAAAAGTCTAATCTGAAACATATTTTTATACAATATGTTGTGGGGGTCCTCCCTGCTTCATTTCAGCTAGGAGGTCCTTGTCCTGAAAAACATTGAAGACCCGCTGCTCTAAATAGTTTCCAACCAGTTTTAGTAACGAAAGTTGGGAGATTGTGCCTAAACTCTATAGTCCTTAGAAGCCTTTAGTAGACTGATTTGTGGTAGAAGAATTCATGGCTGAGGAGAGACATGGGATTTTATCCAGGTGCAAAAAGAAGCAAACAGAGCGTGAAACGGTGAACTTTCATGGTTCACAGAATGGCTGCGTACCAAGAGCCAGGCCCACCAGCGGTACCTGCCGTATCCACCCCCACACTGACTGGGGGATTCCAGTGGGATTACTGTGTCGTTCAGAATCAACTTTATTGTTACATCACACGATTACAGTAAGGGACGTGCTAGGCCCCTGATTCAGCCCGGGAAAAAGAGTCGGAGAGGCCCTCATTGCACGCTATAGAGCTGCTGCTACTCAAAGATTTGCCATTTCAGGTCATGACAAGTGACAAGCCAGTGGGCCAATTACATGAGTTATATTTCGTTGTTGTCAGGTGGAAACCTTGCATGTCCAAAACCGTTTGTTTTGTATTTGTCATTTTAAAAATGATTTAAACTAGTGAAAACAGCCGATCTACAAGCACACAACGCCTCGCACCGCGAGGCGTTGTAGATCTGCTCTTTTCACTACTTTTGTGCGACGGCCTTGTATGATGAAGCAGGGCTTTGCTTTGCGAAAAGAAATACTCATTTGAAACTTGGAGACACAAGGTTTCTGCCCGACAGTGACGATTTACTTTGTTGGCTGCCCACCCCCCAAAATGGAACGAAGGCTGACATTTTATTTAATTTTTTTTCCTAATGGCCGGCCTGGACCGGACAGGAATGAACCGGCCGTTCGGGAGTTGTCCCGCTTTTCCCAATGGCCAGCACGTCCCTGATTACAGTTGTAAAAGAGTGGGTGGAATATTTTTTTTTGCAGGTACAGACTAGTTAGAATATAGAGATAAAAGGAACACAGAATAAAAGTATGAAAGTCTAAAATGACCTAACTGTATGTTTGGTAATGATAATCTAAGTCTTCAAAGTAACCGATAACTAAACCTGTGAAATAACTGTAGTGGGTTAAAAAGTACAACATTTGCCTCTGAGATGTACAGTAATTCAGTATAAAGTCTCAAAGAATTTAAGTACCGGTACTCAAGTAAAGTAAAATTACCTCAAATGTGAGTAAATACACCGTTTTACTTTACACCATAAAATGACAAGGATAAGGAAAAGTGTAACAATATAGCAGCAGGTATTGAACAGGTATTTACTTACCGCAGCAGTTCCTAGCTGACCGTTATGTTCAAATAATTATTCAATTAAAGTATCGCTAAAATGAGATTTTCTCATTGTCTTTGTAAATAAATAAGCCTATGGGTGTGTGTGATAAACAGATTATCATAGTGTTAGCTGGGCTTTGACAAATAACAAATGTCAAGGTGATAATAACGCGTAATCTATATTTATCTTAGACATTAGTAGAAAATATGATGTATTGTCGAGTATACACGATGATAAATCTAGCTAAATTTAACAGCTACCACGTGCTGCATCTGTATTGAGCTTCTACTACTGTAGTAGTATCACAAATCTGCTTAGCTAGATACTGAAGGCTTATTAACATTCTATTTATTAAAAACAACATCATGTAGTAACAGGATTACATTTAATCATGAATGGTACTCAATATCAAACTCTTTACAGTACCGAAAACATTTTAAAACATCATGAAATACAAAAATCAAACAAAATCAAATGTCACAACACATTTTGACTGAATGCCTCAATATCGATACTGTGACAATATCTTGGCAATGACTATGGTGTATTCAAAACATTGTTAACCACAAGAACATTTTGGGAAACTGTTACTGTGCTACTTTAAATTGAGCTGTATGATTAAATTATGAGGAGCATAATCCAAGACAATATCTATTGTAGTCTCATATCACAATATTGATATCATATCAATATATCTCCCAGCTCTACTGAGGAATATTGTGGTGCCACAAACAATGCATTATGCTATTTAGTCTATTACACAATGTACTCATCATATTCAGTACAGTGCATTTTGAATGAGCACACAGAAGACTGATTTAGTTGCCCGCCGGTGTCATGCACAAAAAATAGCTGCATTGTGAGCTTGTAGATCGACTATTCTCGCTGCATGACACACGTGCATCCAGGTATAAATCAAACATTACAGGCACGTTCTCGCAGACTTGCACCCACTTACCGACTACACAGCTTTTCGCTTCCACTGGCCTTCTCAACTTGCCTGTCCTTTAAAAAAAATGCCCCATGAATCATGTATTGTTCAATATATTGTGAGATGCCTGGCTTCTTAACAATCTCCATAGCTCCATAGCTCCATATCACATGGCCAACGAGCACTTGCATCCATGATGTACACCGTGTCAGGTCTATATAGCTCTGCACACGGGAAAACATGATCTATGTGCAAATGCATGTCATCGCTGTCGGGTGGAAACCTCGTATGTCCAAAACGGAAATGAAAAGAAAAAGAAGAACCTGAATTCAATGGATGGTTGTTATTATTCAGTCACAAGCTCTTGTTATTACTTTTAATTGGTTCAATATTTATAAAAACCCACTGACACACTTAACCACTTCCATAAAAGAAAAAGAAAAATAGCAAATCTATAAGCTCACTAAATGTTGACACGACACGTTGTGAGACCTTTTTTTGAACGGCTGTATTTGCTACTTTTCTATGAGTCTGTACAATGACGAAGTAGTATAGGGCATTCATTTACGGGAGGGAAAAAAAAAAACTATATTTCAAAGAATGGAAATATGGATATACGAGGTTTCTGCCCCGACATTGACGGATTGTGTAAAGTAGCCACAATGGCTGTCAGCCTCCCTTATTGTACCTAGTGGGTGCAAACAGATTACCTGCATTTGTATTCCAGGCTCGTCGCGAGTCTCTATTTTAGCCCTCTGTGGGGTCTTATCTCCCCGCAGACAAACGTCTACACAGGCTCCGGGTTGAGGACACATTCCTCAAGAAGAGCAACAGACACTGAACTCACCTGTGTGTGTGTGTGTGTGTGCATGTGTGTGCGCGTGCCTTCTGGACAGGGGCTATGGGTTGCAGCAATATGTGAGTGTGTGTGCTATACAGAGGTTAAATGCTTTGGGCGCTGACATCAGCAGCCGGGTATAGGTGTACCCATACGTGCGAGTGTGTGTGTGTGTGTGTGTGTGTGTGTGTGTGTGTGTGTGTGTGTGTGTGTGTGTGCGTGTGCGTGTGTGTGTGTGTGTGTGTGTGTGAGTAAGGCCGGTGACAGATGTTTTTTTTTCTTTTTCTTTTTCTTTTCTGCTGACAACAGAGTGATCAACAGTGAGCACCTTCTGGCGTGACACCAAGCTATTACTTAATTCATTGACATTTTGTATAATTGCCTTCGGGGCAGTTTGCAGAGAAGGCACCGTGGTTCTAAACGGGATTGGATTAGAGAAATACAATTACCATTGCAGATTTAAAAGGGAATCATCTTTAAGCTGCTCCTACGACACATAACAGGGGAGATGGAGGTGGGGGCCGGTGGGTGCTGTGGGCAGGTGGTTAAATCCAGCGCTGCAGTGCTTCTCAGGCAGTGCGGGGTCCGGGGCATCTTCTCCAGGGATCCTTGAGGGGGGTTCCAGCTAAATTATTGATAGTTTCTTTAAGACCTATGTTTCAGTATGTCAGTGGTTCTCAAACCTTTTCTTGTTAGAGACCCCCAAAAGTATATGTATTTGGCCACGGACCCCATCTCAAAACCTCCATTAAAACTCCCAGGGTTAAAGAGGTGGTGTGCCATAGTTTTGTACTTTTTCTGGTTTTCATGTGTCTAGGAGGTTGACAGTACTTCATTAGACCCCCTGGTGTGGTTGTTATGAACAATTATGCGTTCTCTTTTTATTTGGGTTTTTAGCTGGAGGATGCCACCTGCTGGGTCAGACGTGCCGTTCCAAAAACACCCATACTTATTACATCATAGAATCAACCCCTCCCCTAATTACCATTCACCCAACACACATGGGTGTGGCTAACTTCAGCTGGGTCACCACCCACCATGATAACCACGCATACCAATGAACTGGTGGGTGTGGCCACATAAAAACATCATTTTAACTCTTTCTGTACACTTTTTTGGAAAAATTCTTCCTCCTAGTATAATCATAATAGTAGATAATCATGTTTTATAGAGGGGAACATCATGGCACCTGCACTTTAAGTTAACACTGAGGATTTCATAGTGTTAAAAAAAAGGTTTCAAACTGGTGCTCCTTTAAAGTTTCATTGGGGACATTTATAAATGTTTTAAGGCAGATGGCAGAAGATGGGAGACATCAATGGTGTATGTATACCGCAAACTCCAGAGTGTTAATGTCACAAAGTAAACCGTTACGGGTTGTTATAGTAGAGTTAAATTACCACTGAGGATTTGTGTACTGTTTACCGTACACAGATGTAACCTTTGTAATAGTGTCACGCTGTTTTTCCTGCTTGCTTGTTAAATTATTGCTACAATATCTTTTACCCTCCGCCCACAAGAAGTGGATTATGTTGTTTTTACAAAAACGTTTTCTGGTTTTCAAATGTTGGTGGTTGCAAGAAAAGCTTTGTTAAACGGATGCCTGGGAGACCTTATATTAGAGGTGCATGTGACAATAATATATCTGCAACACCGAGGGTGCAGCCATGAGAAACGCATAAAAAGTGCGACTTTTCCTACAACTTCTACACTTACAGCACTGTACTACTGTACCAATCCATATTTACGTGTAATGGTGTGCGTGCTTATACTCTATGGATATGCCAACTGTGTATGTGACACGTGCATGTGTGTTTGAGTCTGTGTCTCTGTACTTTTGTTCGTGCGAGTTTTAGAATCTGTGTGTGTGTGTGTGTGTGTGTGTGTGTGTGTGTGTGTGTGTGTGTGTGTGTGCGTGTGCGTGCGCGTGCACAAACTTTTATTACTATACTTGTGAGGGCCAAGAGTCCCCAAACTTATAATAGAAAACATTACATTTCAAGGTAAAATTTTTTTTTTTTTTTTTTAGATTAGTTTACAATTAGGAAAAGATTCAAGTCAGGATAGAGCAGTTAGAGGTTATTTTAGGGGTTAGGGTTAGATTTATACCTAGTTGCGTGTCGGTGTCGCGCCCTGGAAAATAGCCGATCTACAAGCTTACAATGCATCGTGGATCGAGCTTGTAGATCAGCTAATGCTGTGCTTTTTATGTCCTCAAGAGTATAGAAATACAAACATACGTGTGTGTGTGTGTGTGTGTGTGTGCGTGTGTGCGCGCGTGCGCGTGTGTGCGTGTGTGTGTGTGTGTGAGGTGCAGGGAAGTTATGAATGGCTTTGGGTTTTCCTGTTCTCTTCCCCCTTGCTGGTGGTTTATCACATGGCAGCCACAGAAATGGCCTGTCAGGGCTCTTGGAAATGTCGATGTGCAGATAATGACATGTTGAAAGCCCCGAACCACCGACTTGTCACCTGCCGGTAATTGGTTCTTCTACCAGTTTATTGTCTCCAGCTGCACACTGCTCATCACTGATATTCCTATTTTAGGGACGGGAGGGGAGGGAGGGATTGAAAGAGAGAGAGAGCTAAAGAATGTTTGGGTATGCACATTTCCGTGCCAGAGTGTGCAGGTGCAAGATTACTATACTTATTTGCCACGCGGGAGTCTCGCACCGAAAATAGCAGATCTACAAGCCCCACAACGCATCACCCTGCGACGTGTTGCGAGCTTGTAGATTGGATATTTTTGGCAAATTATGAATCTGGTTCACACAAGTATGAATCAGTGAGTGTGTGTTTTGGCACTCATCAGTGTTTGCATGCTGCCTCCTTCGGAGTAGCTTTAGCTCACAGTGGAGCGTCGCGAGGACCTGGGTGGAATAGAAGTCGACTACATTTGATTAGTTGACGAAAGAAAACACGAAGGGTGCTTTATTATGTTATCTCTCCGGCGATGTCTCAGATGTTGAGGCCTGTCTGGCAAGATAACTCAAGGCGTTTTAATATCTCATGCCGTAATCATAACAATACATCCATCCATCCAGCCCAAAAGTCAGAGTTTAGCTTTTCCCTCTTGAGAAATACACAGCACACATTGGTAATTGAGTTTTGATGTTGGAAGGGAGCTTTGAATGCTGCGATTTGACTGCTCTTGCACATAACATAGCCTGTGCAGTGTATAGCAGCAGAAAGTTTAATAAGTGAAGTATTCAACTCAAGGTTATTTTAGCTCTCTGCATTTCCCTTTTACACTTTCAATTGTGTATTCTGTACTAATACCTGTCCATCACATCTTCCTACGTTCCACAGTGATATTTTCTTCAGTGAAATAAGAAATTGGTAAGAGAGGCAGTGCTATGGTGGTGTGTAAGAAGTGTGTAAGAAGACAGTCAAACCTTCCCCATTTTGTGTAGTTAAAACAATCTCATTTGTTTCAAGACAAGGTTGTTATTATTATGCCAGTGTGCGTGCATGAGCGTGTCAAAAGAAGCTCTGTCTTTGTTTGAGAGTTTGGATATCTGCTGGCCCTTCAGTGAGAGCTCATTTGTACTTTTGTTCAAGGTCCCGCTTGACACAGCCTTATTCAGATCAACAACAGGTGTAGTTGAGAAGATTAAATGTCATAATATTGAGCGATACACATACACCGCCTTGTCTGTGTCTCCTTTCCTCTGAGAAGTGCTTAAGTTTCCCTCATTCGCTCTGACCTTGCTTGCATTCAGCATTCGTCGCCCATTCAAAGGGCAGGTCTGGCAGTCCAGTGATTTTGTCAAAGGGATGGTCTGGGTGATGATTTATCAGACCTCCTCCTATTAATTTTTCAAGCACAAATGATAGTCATGAATCATGCTAGACTGTGGCCGCCCCCTTCCTGACCAATGTCGACCTTTGCATACGTTTTGAATGGCTGATTTGCAAACACTTAAAAAGTTCCCACCTGCTCTACCTTGGATAAGGTTATTCTTACTCTTCTGGCGAGCGACTTCCACTTTTAACCCATTAAGCAATTCTCGCTCATTCTGAAGCAATGCAGTGGCTCTTCAGACACTTGAGCCACTTTGTTCAGGAGGACAATCGGTCATAATTATTGATGCGCAACTGTTATTGGAACAGGATATACTGTAGCCCAGACCTGGGCATTGTGCGGCCCAGGGGCTGTATGCGGCCCTTTGGTTCACTCTGACCGGCCCTTGTAGGGTTAATGGCAAATTAAAAAATAAACACATTTTAAAAATGAAAGTTTTTTTATTCACATACATATGGAAGCAATGCGTACATAAGCACGTGTGTGTGATCATTGGATTGTTGTCTCTAACAGGCAGGTGGTCAAACTGGTCACACGTCAAGACGACCTGCCTTACCTCACCCATCAAAAATGGCTAAAGTGGCTAAAAAAAGAAAAGTCAATGCCGAATGCCGGGTTTTCAGCAAAAATTGGACTGCTAAGTATTTATTTACTGAAGTCGGAGGTAAAGCCGTGTGTTTAGTTTGCGGAGTGCACATCTTGCGGGGAGCACTGCCTTTTGGCCCAGCCCTCCACAATATTTTCTGTTGTTCATGTGGCCCCATGGAAAAAAGAATTGCCAACCCCTGCTGTAGCCTATAGGTATGGCAAATACAGTCTATTTTTTGGTGCTTTTGAACATGCAATTATGTTCTTGTCTGTGCCTGTCTGTGGCTGTAATCTTGCTTGTATGACGCTGATGATTGGATCTCGAAGTTGTCCTTGACTTTCTGTGGCAAAGAAAAAAAAAATTCTTCTTCTTTAACAAGGACAATAATACTGGCAGTTAGCAAGGGTGTGTGTGTGTGTGTGGGGGGGGGGGGGGGGGTGGATAGGATTTTACAAGGGTCAAGCACTTCTCAAAATGGCCGTTTGCGGAAGACTAACTAATGATAGAATGTGTAAAGTTTATGATGGGAGGCCCCGGCTGTATTTCACACCATTTCATCTGTCGTGCAAGGATATCAGAGCTTTAATGGCCGCTGCTGGCAGGCTCTGACTTTTAACCGGCTTCCATTACCACACCTGTTCCAGCTCATGATTTATCTCTTCATTTTGACCATTGCATTCTTTCTTTTTTTTTTTTCATCTTTGCTTCTCCAATTTTCCTCTCCTGCAGGGCATCTCCTACCCGTGATTCTTGAGTCGTGATATTGTCAGGTGTTGCAGACAGGGGCGTCAATTGGGTATGGCAGGGGTATGCAGCTGCCATACCCTGGGTCCAGGGGGGAAAATAAAAGTTACTTTTAAATATAAATCCATGAATGTCTCTTAGTCTATCTGTGCTGGTTATTATGTTGTTAAATTACAATAAAATAACTACAAATGCAAAATGTCACTTTAACAAGGTATTATAATTATATTCTCTCCATCTTGACAGAATGGTATATAATCCCAGGTTCCGCAGGTCAGCTGCACAGGTGCAATACATTATTGTTAATTGTGGCACGTTTACTAACATGCCAAGTTTAGCTGCACTTGAACAACCGTTCCAGGCTGCCATATCCAGCCCAAGAAACCCTAGAAACCTGTGTAAAAAACTGTCAAAACTCGTTTTTTTTTCAGACATTGTGAAAATAGCCGATCTACATGCTCACAACGCCTCGCAGCGCGAGGCGTTGTGAGCATAGATCTGCTATTTTCACAATAGAACCGTGTTATACAAAATGTAATGCCTCTTTTCCATGAGGACTCCCATCTTTGCCATACCCTAGCTTTTGCTGAACTGACGCCACTGGTTGCAGAATTTGTCAGCATGCACACTCTGTGCACACATCAGTCAGTGGTGGGGGGAAAGTACTCGCATTTCTTTCAATTGCAAGTATCATTACTGCAATGTAGTAATACTCTGTTAAAAAGTAAAAGTCGGAATTCTAAATTGACTTGAGTAAAATTACAAAAGTATTGGCATCAAAATATACCAAAAGTAAAAGTGCTCATCATGCAGAATGCCCATTTTCACGAGGTATCATACAGTATGTATAAATGTATAAAAATCTTTTGAAAATAGCAGATCTAGAAGCTTGTATAGATGGACTGTTTTCAAATAGCCAAAGTAGGGCTAAATAGGGCTGAAGAAGTTAATGTATGTTTTGTAATCATATTAAAATGTAATATTAAAAAAAGCACCCAAACTACTACTTCTTAATTATAATATTTTATTTTGTGGAATTTCTTAGATGTTTGTTTGTTTGAAAAATAATTTTACATTTTTAGTAGGAAAAGAAAATGGGATTTTACTTTAGTACTCGTGACCCATAAAAAATTATCCGTGACCCACAAATGGGTCCCGACCCACTCTTTGGGAAACTGGTCTAAACAGCACAACATCAATCAGGGGTTGAAACCAATTCTCTGCTATATAAAGTCATCTGAATGTAAGGGACACCCAGCGATTGGATCGGGGTTATCTGAATGTTTTCTGACCAGAAGCCAGCGCTCTCAGGCGTGGAGGATGCCCGCTCATGGTTAAGGATGGTGGTTGATATTGCCAACTCATTAGTTCCCCTCGTGTCCTCTTCTGCATGGTAATATATATCTCCTGTGTAGCCACATCCTGTCCGGGATGTTTTCAATTACCCATCGTGCCCTGTTCTCCACTTTACCTTTTCAGCGAAACTTCATCCCCTCGTTCCACTAAAATGTTCACAGATGGTCGCACTGATACTTGTTTTTGTCAGAACTACACCCACACACGCACACGCACACACCCACACACGCACACGCACACACGCACACACGCACACACACACGCACGCACGCACGCACGCACGCACGCACGCACGCACGCACGCACGCACGCACGCACACACACACACACACACCCACACACACACACACACTCTCAGAGATACACGTCGGGCGTGCCGCGTGTGCACCATCTCTCACTTTTTGAAGCATACTCATGAAAATCCTCTCCAAAGTGTTAATAGTGCTTCAAAACAGAAATCTGTTCTCCACACATGCACTCCAGGTTTGACCTCGTGGGTACGCAACACGGACCCGGGCGCCACTGCATGTTTGTGTTTCTCTCTTCTCTGTGGATAGGCTACACACATCGGATTACCCAAATTCTGGAGGATCCAACGCATACATTATTCATATACAGATACGGATACAGCAATACTAAATGGGGGCATAGAGTAAAGACAACAGTACTGTACATTATCCTTTGGGGACATTTTTGGGGGATAAAATTACTTGATTTACGTACTTTTATTGAACTGTGAGGATTCATTCTGAGCCTTTAAACCACACTATAGGGTACTGTGGACAGGGACGTAGGTGCGAAAAGTTATGAGCTTATAAATCAGCTATTTTCAGTCTGTGACAATATGTGATAAAGTATAGACCAGATTTGAATGTTTCCGTTTAGAATGTCTATGGCATTTCTCACGATATACAATAAAGTGTCCAGAACATTAGCTATGCCTAGTTTTACCTGTGTATATTTATTACAAAATAATACATTTGTAATAGTCAATAATAATAGTATGTCCTGTTCTTACAAAAATAAGATTAATGCATAATACTGCTCCAATTCGAGCCTGCCGGCATTATCTAGCCGGAATTTGCTTACTTCAAATAACTTTTGAAAGTTCCGTTGCTGATGTTGGCTGACTCACTCCTTTGATGTTGTCATGTTTATGTTGGCATAGACTCGTCACCATGTCCCAGGATTTTTACTGTTCAAGTGTTTGACCATCACTTAATATTTCAGGATCATTTATTTAGCCAGCTATTGTGGATTGTAATTAATTCTAAACTTTTATTTCAACAACAACTGTCAACGACATTTCCATCTCCTTAACCTTGCTTATTTTTAGTCCTGTTTAAGCATGCTACTTCACAGGTTCACCCGGTGTATTATCTGCCTGGCAGTGGAGTGCCTTAGTATAATAACCCATTCAGAATGGGTACACTATATTGTGTATCATTATTTTATGCTTTAACTATTGAAAAATGGCACCGAGTGCCGCGCTGCGAGCTTGTACAGTAGATCTGCTATTTTTTTTAAATAGTGAAAATTCGAATTTTGACCCGATTCTTTAAGTGTCTTTTGAATCCTTCTAAGGTTTTTTGAAAAACCTATGTTTCTATGTCAGCAATCTGGCCGTCCATCATCAAAGAAAAGGTCCTTTTCACTTCAACTGGAGCTCAGTTAGTCTGTTCTTGAGAGACTACTATGTCAGTGGTTCTCAAACTTTTTCATGCGAAGGACCCCCAAAATGAGATGTATTTGGCCACGGACCCCCCATCTCAAAATATTTAGTTCCAGGGACCACCCAGAAGCAAAGTTTGAGTTAAAATCGTTCACTTTTAAAATACATAATAGTCAAAGATTTGCACACATTTTCACGACTTTTTCAAAAAATAGCAGATCTACAAGCTCGCAGCGCGGCACTCGGTGCCGCGCTGTGAGCTTGTAGATCTGCTATTTTTTCACTGGTTAAAGCGTTCAATAATCCTAGGCCTAAATGGGTTTAAACTAAGCGTGTTCTTTTGATTGTGGTGCAGTCGCTGCAGGGGCAAAGTGATATCTGCCCCTCTCAGCAGCACTTGGGGGTCCTTTGTGTGACTCTCCAGAAAGGTGTTGTGTCCCTCAGCCTCAGCAGCTCGCCAAGCAAGACGGATTCCCGGCCAGTCCCCCCTCCCCGATAAGCCCCTGTGAAATCCCAGAGAGGGATTCGATTAAAATAATCAACGGGGAAGTGAGAAATATCTCCATATGGCCACTGTGTGTGTTTTTTTTAGCCATGCATGCGAACACAGTCAGAGCTTTTCACAGACACTTCTCCTTGTGCTACGAGACCTTCTGTAGGAAAATTACACTTGGAAATTACACTCTTGTAATAGTGTTTTGTCTGAGCAGCGCTGGCAAACATCCTCTTTGGTTATCTCTGTTGCCCTCTGTGCCCGCTGTCCTCCAGCCCGTGTGGGTGTGTGTGCACAAGTGTGTGCGTGCGCCTGTGAAGCACAAATTTGCTTAGCACTAATGGGACAAGTCACAGTGAAAGCTAACCGCAAATCGACGGAATGACTCGGTTTCGCAGTGTCAACTTTGACGGCTTCCAATCCAGCAGATTTATGCCTTCCTAACTGCTACTTCAAAGCGGGGGAAATGATTCTCCAAACTCCAGCCACATGGCGAGCAGAGCACACTCTTGACACGTTCTTGTCAACATCGAGCAATTCTTGTTCGTGTAATTCCCGTTTTCTCAACCACAATTTCCTTTAACAAGTCTCGCTGTACGGTATAAAAGTAACTTGTAGACCTGTGAATTTCACAGGTCACGCAGAAATGTAAAAATAGGTTAGATCCAGTAGTACTTTATGATTTCCTGCAATATATGCCTTAGCCAGGCAAAGTAAAATAACTACAGTACAAGGGTGAAAATGTCATGTGGAATTCACACATTATCCCCATTCCAGAAATACCCCTCCACAAGTGTAAATTGGTGTGAAATATCTCGCTGTTGTATGATGCATGATTGATCGACTTAACAATGCAGAGAGCAGGGAAGAGGTTTGCCAGGGAAAGGATTCAAGTTGAGGGCTTAGTCATAACTTAACGCAGGGGTCGGCAACCCAAAATGTTGAAAGAGCCATATTGGACAAAAAAACCCCAAAACAAATCTGTCTGGAGCCGCAAAAAATTATAAAAGCCTTATATATCGTCGTTGTTGGGTAGAAACCTTGTATGTCCAAAACTTCGTTTTGTATTTATCATTTACAAAAATGAACTAAACTAGTGAAAACAGCCGATCTACAAGCACACAACGCCTCGCGGTGCGAGGCGTTGTGTGCTTGTAGATCTGCTGTTTTCACTACCTTTGTGCGTCAGTCTTGTATGATGAAGCTGGGCTTTAGGCCTACTTTGCAAAAAAAAAAACTAAGGTTTCTGCCCGACAGTGATGATAAAAAAATATTTTTTTTCCATTTTCATACATTTTTGAAAAAGCTCCAGGGAGCCACTAGGGTGGTGCTAAAGAGCCGCATGCGGCTCTAGAGCCGCGGGTTGCTGACCCCCGACTTAACGTGTACATGGATAGAGATTATCTGCAACGCTTGTACAGTGTGTGCCTGCTGGGTGAATGAACGTAGGGCAATAGGGTGGGATATACAACATGTCCCCCTGTTCAGCCTTGATCTGATGACTCCTAATCCGATTTGGTTTCTCATCTTGTACTAATTCAGACTTTTTGCTGCATTTCTGGAGTGGCAGTGTGCGATGTGTCGAATAACCATAGTAGGAACAATAGGAACATCCTAGCAGTCAGTTTACAGTAAAATCCAGAGTGATAATCCAACTCTGATCATCACT
This sequence comes from Nannobrachium achirus, assembly GCF_963921795.1. Taxonomy (NCBI): domain Eukaryota; kingdom Metazoa; phylum Chordata; class Actinopteri; order Myctophiformes; family Myctophidae; genus Nannobrachium; species Nannobrachium achirus. The sequence continues at coordinate 34,022,474 of NC_137821.1, read as the reverse complement.
CCATATTTCTTTGTGTCCAATGCAGCAGAAGAGAAATACCGTTTGCTGTGTTTGACTTGAAGGATCAAGAGAAGAGAGACAGGGAGGAGATGAAAACATGACACCACCTTCACTTTGGCTCAATCTTTTTCTTGTCAAGCTGTCTTGTAACTCTTGACACGATGTGCTGTAGAAGCCGGTCGTGAACGTCCTAAGGGGACCAACAAATGGGTATACTCCCTGTTTCAACTTGCAATGAGTTGCGAGATGAAATGCATGTGGGAAATCAACCATTCCGTTTCACTACTTGAACCCAGAGGTCCCGCAGGGTTCTATACTTGGTCCCCTCCTTTTTTTCTCCCCTGTAAACTAAATATGTTTGCTGAAAATAGCCAACCTACGGTACAAGCTCACAACGTGTCGCTATGCAACGCTTTGTGATCTTGTACTGTAGGTCTGCTATTTTTGCCAAATGTTCGGCTGTTGTCACCTATTACCACATGCCCAGAATAGGGATGCTATAGTGTTCATGTGGTTAACTTTGTTTCACAGTTTTATTTTATTCTAAGTGCACAATATGTCATTATAGGTCGATTTTTTGTCTCTTTATTTCACTAAAGATGAAAAACAATCAGTGTAGACCTATAGAGTATCTTTCTCTGGGTCACCAGTTCTAATGTCCTGACTCCCTACCCCTGTGCCCATGCAACTGAAACACTCTGCATCGAGTGGCATTGCATCTAAAAGGAAATCAGGCCCCAAACCTGCTGAGAAAACTATTATTCCCGTTCAGCTTGACAGACATGAGAGGCGCGGCGCAGAGTGATGGCAAATATGTGGCCAGTTCCCATGGGGAATAAGAGGACCGCGGCAGCATTCTAGCTGAGCCCATTCTAAATCTGTCCCTTTGCTCAAACAGAAGTTGAACCGTGTGCAAGCAAGAACATGGACAGAGAGGGGAGTGATAGAAGGAGAGATGGAGAGAGACAGTGTGCGAGTTGGAAATGGGGAAGCTGATGGATGCGTGAGATGTGATACGGATCTCACTCACATTCCTGATGCAGATGTTTTTGTGTGTGGAAGCGCCGTATCTGTAGCAGACTAATAGAACCCAACCGTTGGCAGATTTTGGGATAAGATCCTGAGAGTCCTAGACTAGCGATTGTCAAAGTTGTTTTTGGGGTTTGTTTTGCTTTTCACCCCCCCCCCCCTTTTCTCCCCAATGTAGTCGTTGTGCCAATTGATTCCTCCCCACACACATGTCTAGGGCTGTCACAATTATTACATAATCGTCTAATTGTGATTTTTTTTGACATAATCGTGATTATTTTTCATAATCGTTTCCATGTTGAAAAATGTTCATATATATTTTTTTAATGTAAAAGATAGTGGAAATAGCAGATCTACAAGCTCACAACGTGTCGCGATGCGATGCGTTGTGAGCTTGTAGATCGGCTATTTCCACTATCAATGTTATTTTTTAAGTAGTAAGTTGTCAAATATGTCAGTAATGTATTTGTATATTTAGGTTATGTGTCATATCTACCATATAAAGCCAAACAGAAATGTAATTATCAACGACAAATACACAATTCGCTAATCGCCAATTATTTGAGTGACAATTAATCGTCATGTAAAATGTCATATCGTGACAGCCCTACAAATGTTGCAGTGTTGTCATTGCTGTTGTATCCTACTGATTCACGTACCAGATGTAGATTCTTCGTCCTACCCCTAGCGCCCAACACTCCCTGCTGACAGGTGCCGCCCCCAGCCCGTAGGAATACGTGCAGTGACAATTATCACCTTAACCGTCTGACTTCCCTCCCCTGAACTCGGACTAATTATGTTCATGTACAGTAGACCACGTTGGTTTTGAACTTATAACCTCCTCGGTTGTGGTACATGCACTTACTTAAACACTGTTCCACCCGAGCAGATTATCAATGTATTGGTCGATATTCTGTCAAAAAGTGCAATATCTTCTTTTAAGTTAGTGATTAAAGTTCCTTTTTGAGAACATTGAACTTATAAGCAAACAAATCGGTGTTGTCGGGTGGAAACCTCCAAGTTTAAAATGTTATGTTTTTTTCTCAAAGTAAACCCCCCCTGGTTCATCATACAAGACTGTTGCACAAAAGTACCGCGAGGCGTTGTGTGCTTGTAGATCGGCTGTTTTCACTAGTTTAAATCATTTTTTAAATGATAAATGCAAAACTAACGGTTTTGGACATACAAGGTTGTCACCGACAACGACGAAATACATAACATAAACACAAAAACAAGTTCTTCATAGAAATAAGGACATACAGAGTACAGACGTATATAATAAGCACATAAACTACATTTCAATTTCAATTGAGGTTGAAAGTAGGGGCTGCATAATTGCCGAATACGGATGTGGTCCAACAGGTCAAATGATGTTATGTACTGATATATATCCAGCCAGACTGATGCTGTGCTGGGGCTCCAAAGAATAGACTGTAATGAGACAAACCCAAAACTCTCCAGGTAACGCTCCAGTGATCGGCCTCAGACACAAGGAGGTCAGCATGGGCCCTGCAGCAGCATGCTTCTCTCCCTGCAACACACTGGAGGATTGTTGATAGCCTTTTCTCCCCTTGCTAAAATGGTTTATCGAAAGGGGACCGAGCACATTCGTGTCCACACACACACGCGCGCACGCGCGCACGCACGCACGCACGCACGCACGCACGCACGCACGCACACGCACACGCACACACACACACACATTTAAATGCATCAGCTGCCCTGCTTTTCTTTTCTACTGTAAGTGCTGCAATCCATACAGGACAATATTTCAGACACCACAAGACCCACGGCTGCCATAAATAAAACAGTATTAATCATGCCTACTCCCATTTGGGTGCCCTGTTGTACATTTATCAGGCTTTTAATATTAACAGGTTTTTTAAGTGCACGATGTCGCACACACCTTAAAGTCACGCTATCTCATTTTGTTTGCGAACACAGTAAGAGCTGGGTTAAAGAGTTGATTAGTTTTACAAGAACCAAAGAAAGAGAAAACAAACAAATAAGCTAAAATTACGATGAAGAACATTTGCTTCGGGGCATAATGTTACACTTTGTCACTGTCGGGCAGAAACCTTGTATCTCCATATTCTACAAATGAATGCCCTATTTTATACTTTGTCGTATGGCGGTGTGGCCCAAACATAGCTAGAATAGGCAATCTACAAGATCTACAAGCTTGCAGATCTGCTATTTTAAATAATAATAATAAATGAAAGAAAAGGATGCCAGGTTGAAAGTAGTTATATGATATCTCTATGTGGGTTTTACAAAAAGATTGTTACTAAATTATAACTACATTGGATGCATTGGAACTAAAGTTAGATTTTTGAAAAGTAACTATTTTGGACATACAGTACAAGATTTCCGCCCCATAGCTATGACTTTGTATATGCAAGTACTGTATGCTTCCCATATCGTTGTTGTCGGGTGGAAGCCACGTATCTCCAAGTTTCAAATGTGTACGTTCTTTCGCAAAGCAAAGCCCTGCTTCATCATACAAGGCCATCGCACAAAAGTAGTGAAAACAGCAGATCTACAAGCACACAACGCCTCACATGCTTGTAGATCGGCTGTTTTCACTAGTTTAAATCGTTTTTAAAATGATAAATGCAAAATAAGCGGTTTTGGACATGCAAGGTTTTCACCCGACAACGACGATATGCTTCCCTTTATCACTCACTGAGGACGCAGTCAAATCCAAGTGATAATGCAACTCACGGTACATCCCGTCTGTGTTGATACAGTACAGTATATATGCAAGAGCATGTGTTAAATAAATGGAGAAGACTGTCATCTCTAGCCAGTCCTGACTTGTACATTTAAATAATGGGAAATATTGTATTATATAGCACGTTTTTTTCCAAAGCGTTTACCATATCCATTACAACCATTCAGACACAGACGGCAGAGGCAACCATGCAAGGCAACCAACCTGCTCATCGGGAGCAGCCAGGGGTTCAGTAACTTGCTCAAGGACACGTTGACACTAACCCAGGTGGAGCCGGGGATTGAACTGGGGACCTTTTCCGATTCCCTGGAGGCCACTCTACCTCCTGAGCCACTGCCGCCACCACTGCCGTTTACTGCCGTTTACTGATCTTAACACACGCGAGAAGAGAAACATGTTACTCTGAGAAAAGCCAGGGAGAGCTCTCCCCAAGGTCAAGTTTAGAACGATCTGCCCGTTGCTGATTAAAGTACCTCTCTTTTTCACCCCTCCCCATGTTCCATTTCTCCATCCCATACACCCATTCATTTTGCTCCCTCCTTGCCGCACACCCCCCACCCCCACCACCACACACGCGCACACCTCTCTCTTTTAGCAGGCGGTCTAATAACAAAACTATTCCAGTCGGTGCTTGAGGCAGGTACCTCTTCACATGAAGGACGGGGTTATACATTACATCCACACGCAGGTGATTAACACTCGTTCACATGAAGGACAGGTTACGTGTACGTCGCGTTCACACAGGTGATTAGCACTCGTCCCTTCTAACGCCAAAGTGCCCTCCTTTTCAGATGAAGTAGCTGAGAGTGGGCATTGTATGGTATATGTGGCATGTTAAGTGTGAATGAATGAACAAGGTTTAACTGTAAAACCGTGCGAGCCTTTGTGTTCCTGACACTGTTGTTTGATTAATCTGCGGCGGTCACAATGGGGAACTCCGCTTAATGTCCCTTTCCATATGTCCCGTGGTGTGGTTTAAATCCTCAGAAAAATCGCCTCTGTCCAATAAATGTACACATCGATTCTTTTTCTCCCCTCCAAAAACGTCCCTAAAGGCAATTTACAGTACCTTGTGTTTTTCTCTACAGTATCCTTGCCCTAATTTGGTATTCCATATCCTCAATGCATGCCTCACGGGCCCCCGCTCCAATATTGTGCTCCCACTCAGATTGGCCAGTACCTCACCAACATTGTAATATGTTTTATAATGTTAAAAAGCTATATATTATTCATGAATGTTATAAATATATACATTTCCAAAATTAATCCATAGGGTAGGTTAGAAATACAGGCTAATACAATACGCCAGTTACGCGAGTGGGATTTGTTTTCATGCCATTCTGGGAGTTGTAGATAGGTTCGCGATCGTAATGTGGCAAAATATTATGTTAGGACAGCATTCTCAGGGATTTTAATGCAGGTTACAAACACTGCCTTCAGCTCTACTAATGGTGTGCAAAATTAATAAATAAAACATACAAGTAGGTCTGTTGTATTTTAGCTGATAATTATGCATAATTTATGTAAAAAAATAAATATGCCCCCCCTACTGATCATTGTCTGGCGCCAGCACTGCATATCTTATCAATTATGCATACATTTGATCCTCTGGAATTTGGGTAATCCAAGAGTAGGCGACGCAGATGCACCACGACACAACAAGCCATTTATTCACATCCTTGCTGACAGGACACACAGGTGGTGTCGGGTAACTTAATGTTGATTTTGAATAAAATGTAGTTTAGTTTTGGTCATATTTTAGTCATCTGAAATGTTTTTGTTCTAGTCTAGTTTTAGTCGACAAAAACTACAGTTGATTTTGTCGTCTAAAATGTAGCCTATTTTGGTGGTGCCTTGATGCATGGCGTCAAAATGCCTGATTTTACATTTGGTTGCACCCTGAAAGTAGGCGATCTACAAGCTCAAAGCGTTTCTCAATGCGCCGCGTTCTGAGCTTGTGGATCTGCTCTTTTCAGAGCCTGAACACCTGAGAACACCAGAGCGCAACCAAGCATTTTAGTTCTACTGGATCTCTTCTCTTCTCCCTAACATTTTAGTTTAGTTTTTATTTTGTTGACGAAATCGTCAATATATATTTAGTCTTAGTTTTAGTCATCATAGCTTAGTTTTTATTTTGTTTTTGTCATTGAAAAAATGCAGTCAATGAACATTTTCTGTCATAGTTTTAGTCGACGAAATCAATAGGGTAACAGGGGAGCACTTGTGTTGTTTCACTCAACATCCCTGTGTACTTCTTCAACGTCCCTGTATACTTCCTCATTCATTTAGTGAGGCTCCGATAGGCATTCTGTGTGTAGCCTCGGAAACCCAGGCTTCTTTTGGCGATAGGAAGAAAAAGAAGCCTGGGCGATCGCACCGAATGTGTTGACGTCATGACGCAGCAGCGTTCTTTGCGCTGAGCAGAGGAGCAGAGGGTGGTGGGGGGAGGAGAACACATGCTATTGGCCAGAGACTCGCGGAGAGATTCGCCGCGCCCGCCCATCTGCCTACACAAACTGGTCCGCGTTAGGTTAGAGTGTTCTGTGTGTGACATCGTACCTCTTCTGAATAGCCATTTAGACCCTTAGAGCCAAGCAGCAAAACTGGGTCTGTACTGTAGAAACCAGTGGGTGACGTCACACTCCCTTTGTCCATGTTTCCTTACTTGCAGCAGCAGAGCGCGCAAGTACTGTGGTCGGCTGCGTATGTATATATCGGTGTCTGTCTGTGTTTAAGCCCGTAACCCAATCAGGGACCAGCATTTCTGGCAACGTCATCATTAACAGCCAATGAGGGACCAGGCCTGCATTCCCGGTGATGCCAGTGGTGATGCCAGTGGTGAGCACACCTCATGGCGCGCTCTGCTGGCAGCCTGGCACACAGCAGGTAGGCTATACATGGCCTACTTTTGCACAAGGCGCAAGTTGGCACCTTGACAGAGTGCAGTCCTAGTTACCGTCTATGATCAGAGCCACCTGAGCAGCTGTCTGCTGGGTGAAGCTGTAAAAGTAGTTTCTCCTCCCCTTTCTCCCCTTTACCTATAACTGATTATGCTTAAAGACATGACATTTTGTTTCTGGACCAAGATGCTGTCAGGGATGTTATTAGTGTGTTATTATATTGAAGTATGTACATTTTATTATGCATTGCACATACAGTACACTGTTATATAATATACAGCTAAAGAGTAACTAAAAGAGTACGATGTTAACAGAAGTTCACCTGAGTACAAAATCAATGGGTAACAAGTCTCAATCTGTGTAATGGCAAGTAAGATGAGAACTGTATATCATTTTGAACTTGAGTACCAAGGCAAAACTTGCGAAAGTCACATCAGTAAAGCTGCCTTGTTCTCATGTGGATTGAACAGAAGAGTTCGCAAAAATGATGATTATTCATTAGCTAATGATTTCGGAATGAAAAACAGCAATTTCTTCCCCCCCAACCGCCACTGCTTCCTCCCCTGTCTGTCTCTCACTGTTAACACCTGTTTTATTTGTAGAGAAACATCAAAAATGCAAATCGCACTCACTCTACAAAGCTGTGTTTCGGCTCTAAACACGGCAGGGCAGCTTTTAACCGCAGAACAACAAAAGAATGAGCAGATGAAAGGTAATTTTCCCTCAAGTTTTAATTACCTTTCCTCCCCCCTCCCCCCATTCTCTGCTTTCTGTGGGGCTGTAAACGCACTCCTCTCGCAAGCGCGCGCGCGCACACACACACACACACACACACACACACACACACACACACACACACACACACACACACACACACACACACACACACACACACACACACACACACACACACACACACACACAAACGCGCACAGACACGCCATTGCTCTCAGATTTAGAGGAGATGAAAAAGCTATTACCTTGAATTAGTAGAACGGGTTTGTTTTTCTTATCTATCTCCCTCACGAGAGGCCCTGCCGCCGGCCGGCGGTGTTTTGATGGAGGTGAAGATGTGGTTAAACAAGGTAACTTTCCACTCTGGCAAGCACATAACATCAAAACACTAAGCCCCGCAGTTTATGGTGTTTCCTTTCCTCTCACCTCCAGAAAACTACCATTTCCAGAGTGGAAAAAGTCTAAGCCTTTGGATTTTTTTCTTCTTTTTTTTTTTTTGCAAACTTTTGCAAACCTTTGGTGTTTTCATTTCCTCTGCGGTGTAAAACAGGGACTTTTAGATGAGATACAGCACTGAAAAAGTTACCGTTGGAGTTATGATGAAATATAGTTGAGATGATATATTATAAACTATGTATATCTTATTATCTTAAAACATATCGGGATATTGAGAATTTCCTTGTGGGATGAAGATCTATGCCTCATTTGGCCGAATGGAAAAATAATTAAAATGTATCACCAATAACAAAAGTGCTTCACATTAGAACAATGTTGTTACTTCTTGCCCTTAGGGTGTCTCGTTAATATTATTGTTATTATTTTATTCAATTTGTTTTGGGGTCTTTCGCCTTTATTTTGATTTGACAGTTGAGAGAGGGAAACATGCCTTAACAACTTCACTCCTTAATATGACCTTAACTCTATCAACGCTTTGAACGTTCCCGTTCGCCCCATTTTTGACGGCGGCGGAACGCCAATTGTACGTTCTTTGGCTCGTTCTTTTGTACCTTGGTTTGATGTCTGTAACCTGATGAGGGGTCGCGCGGGTGTGTACCGTTGAAACAGCTCCCGTAAAAGTACTCTCAAAATCCCACTGGACGTTAGCATCAATGGAGTAACAAAACACTTCCATGTGTTTTTCTCTGGATCTATTGCTCTGTAGCGACTGCGCAGCCTTGAGCAGCCTTGACAAGCGAGAGCCTATCTGAGACCATTTTCACATTAATTCTTGCATGAGGCTGCCCCCTACTGCTGGTAGAGCCACGGTACACCTCTTTAAGAGAAAAAAAAAAAAAAATGAATACATCTTAGTCTATATCATCGCAAAGGTAAGGTGCTTTTGCTGGCACAAAACCCAATAATAAATAACAACATCTGGCAGGGAAAAAGTTAAAGGTCATATGACAAAAAATCTTCATTTATTTTAATGTTTTTTGTCTTTGTTTCCTGACCTCAATTACACACACACCAAAAAAACTGAGCTTTCAACATTCAGTGGTTTTTCTGTAATCTGTAGTTTATTGAATAATTAGGCTCACAAAAGTGAGTTCATTGGCCTCTGGACCTACGCATCATCGTCCAGGGGAGGGTTTGGTTGTATCACCTTTGCTGTATCACCGTAGATTTTCAACATCACATCACTGCATCATCTATCTATAAATGCGACAAATCTCTGTCTGTTTGTTTGTTTGTTTGTTTGTTTGTAATCCGCGTATCTCGAGAACCGTTCATCCCACCGGCTTCAGATTCGGCACGCGCGTTCCCCGCCGCCGCGCGGAGTGCAGTGCCGGGCCTCGACCCGACCCGACTCGCGGTTTTCCGAAACCGGCGCGAAACGTTCGGAATCTCCTTATGCAGAGCTGATTGTTGACATCAGACTGTTCCGGAGGAAATCGGCGCAAGCGCTGACTCATTGTGAGCTGATTGTTGACATCAGACTGTTCCGGAGGAAATCGGCGCAAGCGCTGACTCATTGTGACATCACTTCATAAAAGAAAATGGACGCAGATAAACAGATATCTCCATATATGGCATATATGGGCATAAAATGGACGCAGAATCACAAAGATCTCCATATAAGGGCATAAAGGGACACAGACAGACAGATTTCATCCCACCGGCTTCAGATTCGGCACGCGCGTTCCCCGCCGCCGCGCGGAGTGCAGTGCCGGGCCTCGACCCGACCCGACTCGCGGTTTTCCGAAACCGGCGCGAAACGTTTGGAATCTCCTTATGCAGAGCTGATTGTTGACATCAGACTGTTCCGGAGGAAATCGGCGCAAGCGCTGACTCATTGTGAGCTGATTGTTGACATCAGACTGTTCCGGAGGAAATCGGCGCAAGCGCTGACTCATTGTAACATCACTTCATAAAAGGCTCTGACATCACGTACGCCACATGAGTCAACAAAAAATCTCTGTGAATGTGTATGTATGTATGTAATCCGCGTATCTCGAGAACCGTTCTTCCCACCGGCACGCGCGTCTGACATCAGAGTTTTCAGCAACCGGTACTGTGTGTGCAGAGATCTCCATATAAACGGGTCCTATGACAACAGGTATATTGGGGTTTGCATTAAAGGGTGGGGCATTCATGGGGTCTGCTCCAAAAAAGAAAAATAAAATAAAAGAAACAAAGACAAACATAAGACAAGCAACAAAGCGTGGGACTGGGAGGATGACTTGAATGATGCAGATTTAAGCAGGCTGCGTATTCTGCTTAAAGAAGAAACAAACAAAAAGCGACAGAGATCTCATATATGGGCATAAAATGGACGCAGATAAACAGATATCTCCATATATGGCATATATGGGCATAAAATGGACGCAGAATCACAAAGATCTCCATATAAGGGCATAAAGGGACACAGACAGACAGATACAGAGATCTCCATATATGGGCATAAAATGGACGCAAATAGACAGATATCTCCATATATGGGCATATATGGGCATAAAATGGACCCAGAACTATATCTGCAGTGATCTCCATAATGTTATATACATAAAATGGACGCCGACATAAAATGGACGCAAATAGACAGATATCTCCATATATGGGCATATATGGGCATAAAATGGACCCAGAACTATATCTGTCTGCAGTGATCTCCATATATGTTATATACATAAAATGGACGCCGACAGATAGATACAGATATCTCCATATATGGGCATAAATGGACACAGGCAAACAGATGGTCAAAACGGGTCCTATGACAACAGGTATAATGGGGTTTGCATTAAAGGGCGGGGCATTCATTCCCTATTTACATCGTTCCCGAGTTGGCCAGGTCGCTGACTAGACGCTGGGCCGCCCGAAGGGCGGCCCAGCTTCTAGTACATACAATGAGGGGAGGTGCGCTGTGTTTGGAGTAGGTGGGAGGGCCAGGGCTTTGGGGGGGCGGAGCAGAGGCGATGATTGGCATGAGACAGACCTCTGAACTACGCCATCTCTGTTGACTGGGTATATCATAATTTGCTACTCAAAAGGCCACAGAGCACAGAGAGAAAAAAAACCTGCCATGGCTCCCTGGAGTGAAGTTTTCAGTTTTAACATTTTAATACACGTTTTAAGGACCAGGACAAAGACTTTTATGATTTTAAAAACAGCATGTCGTAATTCCTTTAAAAAAAAGTTAATGCATCGATTTTTTAACTATGCTATAACTTTCACACACTATATGAGTTTTCATTTTTACTCATAACCACGCATGTGAGGCTTTCATGGCTGAAAGTGCTTCTGTTCAGTTCCAATCACACATGTACTGTATGGCATGAACTATGATTGGTCTCTAAAAACCTATGGCATGAAAGGGTCGTCTAATAACAGTGTTTTGAGGGATTAGCCCCAAACAGTCAGACAAACACATACTACAGACCCTTTCTAAAAAAAAGTTACAGTGCCCACAATGAACCTGCTCTGCCATGCTTTGTCACACAGCGAAGCCAATAACGATACTGTCTTCACTGTGCATATTTCGTCCCGATCGATCCACTGACCTGCTTACGCTGAGCAGTACTATTAGTATAGGCATCTGTGGTGAGTTTAATGCCGCACCTCTCCTCCCCCTGGGCCTCGCACCTCCTTCACGGTGCCCTTTGCGCGGCATGGGCACGCGCCTCCTCACGGCTAATGGGGAATTCTCCTAAAGGTCACATTACGATGGCAAACCAAACAGAACGCAAGAGGATATAATCCCTCTCCAGACAGGCAATCTGAATCTGTCTCCGTTCTCTCTCTCTCTCTCTCTCTCTCTCTCTCTCTCTCTCACCGGATACATAAATCCATGTCACACTTAAATCCACTTAGTCACATGATGCTCAAATGCAGTGGTGTAAAGTAACTAAGTACATTTACATTTTAAGCACTGTATACTTACAGTTTTGAGGTAGTTGTACTTGAGAATTTCCATTTGCCAATACTTTTACTTCTACTCCACTACATCTCAGAGGCAAATATTGTACTTTTACTCCACTTACAATTATTTGAAAACTTAAGTTACTAGTTACTTTGTAGATTTTGATGATTAATTACAAAACATACATTAACCACTTCAGCCCTTTTGGCTATTTGAAAATAGCCGAAATACAAGATCACAATGCGTCGCGATGTGAGCTTGAGAGCTTGTAGATCTGCTATTTTCAAAAGATTTATTTTTGAAAACTTGTGAAATGGATTGTGCCTTCTACTTTTGTACTTAAAGTATATTTTGATACCAGTACTTTTGTACTTTTACTCGGGTACATTTTGAATTCCAGACTATTACTTGTAATAGTGTGGAATTAAGAGTATTCTACATTGCAGTATTGATACTTTTACTTCAAGGTAGGGTAAGTAATTTCACTTAAGTTTCACTTAAGCCTTCCTCCAATCATGATCAAGTGGGGGCCTGCCTTGGTGTGCGCATAAGGCCCGCCCCCATTCGACCATGATTGGAGAAAGGCCCCACTGGATCCTGATTGGAGGAAAAACCTGTCGCCCAACAGTTTCGGTGGAGCAACTGAAAATGCTTTTTTTCTCCTCACGGGATAAGACTGAAGTCCAAATATGGACCAACCACTCTACTATCAGAACATAGACCCGTTATTTGAATTAACTGAAATCACTTACCCTACCTTTAAATACTTTCTCCGCCACTGCTCACATGCACACACGCTGACACAGCCGTGTCGTGCACAGAGCATAACACATGCTCTCGCACATATCATACATACAGTCAGAAGTGATAATGATACAGCCTTCTCACCAAACTTGAACCATCTGCAGCTAAAGAGTAACAGTACAGCCAAGGTTGTATTTTTCCCCCCCTCATCCTTCCTTCCACACAGCAAAATCCTGGGTGCCAGCGTTACGGGTCCATTTTTTTAAGCTCACAGAGTCAAATGAAGACTCAGCATGCCAAGGGCTCACTGTGCTAAGTGGGTCTCGCAACACAAAAGACCTCTGTTGGCAAAAAAAAAAAAAAAAAAAAAAGTGCACCCTTGAGACAGGGTTACTTGATGCATAGAGACTCGCTTATCGGCTCCAGATCCCGGAGGCTCGCTTTTAAGTCTTCTACTCCCACAGCAGTTATGGCTCCCTGCCTGAAGTTTCTCCAGAAAAGTCAGCAGAGACCTATTAGCTTATGATAATGGCTGCCACTCTACGTCACACTGCATCCGTTTCTCACTATGCTGGGGGTTATAATGAGACAGCTGGGGATAGATAGCGGCACCTTTTGATCTTCAGGTGATAGAGCAGACGGCATGCTACACCGGTGTGTCGCAGATGTTGACAATCCCGGGCTCGTGCGGCTGAGAGAAAAATCACACGAGGCAATTTAAAGAGGCATATTGTTTGAGCTGCGGCATGACTTCTTAAAGTAGCCCCAAGTTAATTTTCACGTCGCGTCTGGATTCACAGATGCCTGCGGCATGTTTGAAGTGGGATCTATTGCGTTTTAATGTGTTCGACGTGATAAAACTAGATACTGTACTGTGCCGTTCGGCGCCAGCTGCACTGAAGAGTGAACTTAAGTTGTAAACTCTCGCTGTCGGTCTATTATATTGTTTCAATTTTGCTGAGAGGCTGTGGACAGTAAAATGGAGGCATCCTCCGTCATGGGGAGTTCACAGACTTGACCCTCATAAGATTGCTATTGTTGGCAGAGTGTGGCAGAGTGATTTCTACTGCCACTAAACCGTCCTGGGGCGACACGCAGTTCAGGCCTTGGGACCACCGCCAAATTCTTCGGGGGTCACCTTTGCCGAATGAGCTTCTGGACAGCTCTTCCCACCGAGCTGCTGCTCAGTGACCGTCAGCCCCTCTCTCGCGGACTTTGTGAGCGAAAGAATTGCTGGCTCACGAAACGTTTCGGTCGGCCCGGGGGTGACCAAAACTCCCACGCCCAGAACGAGGCAGGAGCCCGTTTGTTTTGGCCGCTTTCTCTCCGACCCTGACAAACTGCTGCTTATTGCCGTCGACATCAGAGCCAACGCTCCGCCCACGCAAAGGTCCCACCGTCCTCACACCTGAGTCAACGGTATTCCTGGCCACGGAAGCCCATCACCTCTGCAGGGCTTGCCAGGTTATTTAACCCCAAACCTGGAGCAGACTGATACGTACGACGGCCCCTGGCATCTGGGCCGCCTGCGAGGGGGCGAGGTAATAAAAGCAACACGTCCGTACACACCTGTCTGGCTTCACTCAACATGGACGGTGTGGAGAGAGGGGAGACGGCTACGGTAATGTTAGGGATGGTCATTAAGTGTCTGCCTCTCTGCGAGGCGTGCCGCGTGTTGGGGAGTCACCAAGGAGAGAGTGTCCTCTGGGAGTTTCTCCTTAACTCTCCCCACGCTTCGAACGATAACGCTCGCCCCATTTTTTACAGAACGTCGATGCCAATACGGCGCTCGTTCGGTTCGTTCGTCTGATGACTGTAAGCTGATGAAGGGTCGCGCGGCCGTTTACTGTAAACACATTTTCCGCTGTGATGGTGTAAAAAATCCATTATGCGTTAGATCAACGGAGAACAATTCACTTCCTTGTTGATTTCCTCTGGCCCGGAGGCTCTGTAGCCAGTGACTGCTCTGAATGTACGGCAACACATAGCAGGACAATTCACATTCATTCTCGCATGACGCCGCCCTCTGCTGCCTGGCAGACCAAAGTGCACTATTGCACAACCAAAAAAAATAAAAATAAATAAATAAATGTCTGTCTGTCTATCTACTATAACGTCGCAAAGGTAAGCCGCTTTTTGATGGCGCCAGACCCAATAAATAAATAAATGATCTGGCAGTAGGAGAGTTAATTATTGTTTCCTTCCCAAACCAGATTGATTTTGGCTCAATTGTTTTTCAAGGTCTGATGTTATTTGCAAGATTTGCAAGAATTAAGTTTCAGCTCTCCAAAAGTTGTCTGAGGTTTTATTTTTTATTTTTTTTGTTGTTTTGTCTGTTCCCGAACTTTTGAACCAACACAGCATTTCATTTCAGTAAATATGTTTCAAAATGTCCACAAATCATCCAGACACTCGGCTTGCTCAGGCAAACCCTGTGAACTCAGAAAGCACAGCGGTTACACCAACAGATAGGACAGTGCATAGCAAGTAGCAAATTAATTTAAATTCGCATTCATGGGTTAAAATGAAAACAAACTGAATGCTTTGCAGATTAACTATCTGTATTTCAGACATCAATCAGGTTTTCTTATTTCAGCAATAACAAGCCATGGGTTCAAAATGTATTTATTTCTTTTTGCCAGGTACTGATCTATGCACATAGAACTACAAGACATTTTTGTCTCAGCTGCGACACACTATTTTCAGTGAGTATATTTAATGTAGACCGAAAACAGAAAAGACTATTGGGACTACAGTAAACCATAGTTTAAGTGAACTAAATATAAAGATACACAACAATAAAAGGTAAGCACTGAAAGCTAGAAATATAATATAATATAATACACTGTATATAATATACAGTGTACTCTAGGGCATTATACAATGTACTTGACTATAGCAATATAAATGCAATATATGATCACATATATACTATGTAATATACAGATATCTGCCATACAGCAATATAAATGGCTATAAACAATTTAAGGCGACAATATGATGATATATGATAGGCTATAAGATGAGATGAGACGTGAGCTGTGCGGTTGATCACACTGATCGATATACTGTAGTGTTTAGCTTTGCAAGCATAAATTGAAAAGAAATGTGCCACATTTCTTCACCATATATCAGTGTTTCTCAACTGGGGGTGCTAATGTAAACGTGAGAGAAAACAGAAAATGGAGACATTTATTTTACTGTTATGTTTAATGATAAAACAGTCTATCATTAAATTATCAAGTTCTAAATAAATCTGCTCAGAAGGCACTGATTGTAACTCTTTCACTCTAAGGAAAATCTAGACTTGGTAAAGGGGTACTCGGGTTTAAAAATCAGGGAAAGGGGGTACAGTTTGAGAACCACTGCTGTATCATAGAAAGAAAATATGAAACATTAATAGTAAATCTGTGATTCATGAACTAACTGAAATGACTTAGCAGACCATTTTAAACAGGAACGTGGACAATGGAAACAAATGGAAGGCTTTGTCTGGATTTGACTGTGAATGAATATGACTGTCTGACCTCTCAAGCCAAACTCTGAGGACTTGCTTTTAGGGATTACCTGTATGGAGTTTTAAGCTTTTCTAGGCACACGGCGAGCGGAAGCTCATTTTGCGGGAGCCCTCAAAAGGGAAATTGAACCGCTCCGTCAGCAGTACACTGTGAATGCCTGGCCGGTACAGTAGCGTGGACTTCTTGTCATCGCTGTCATGCATCACCGTCTCACCAAATTGGAAACACAGTGAAATACAAATCTTGACATTGGTGGATATCTGTGTGACATTGGGGCCACGTTAAGCGAACCCGCCATGTGCACTTGAGCATGCATGGGCTGCGGCGTGCATGCAAATGGTGGGTGAATAATACTTTGCACCCTCGAATGCAAAAGGGGAAAGTAATCATTAGTGTAAAAATGACGCCGGCCGCGCAAACTTTTTTTCTTTTTTCTTTTGCCTTTTTTAATGAGAAAAATCTAAATGTGCGTCTGGAGTCTTCTGGGTGTCGAGGGAGAAGGTTGGGCCCCCATGCATTAATTATGGTCCCCCCTGCCAGGTCACCGGCAGGGCCGGAGGACGCTGGGAATTATTCATTGTGTCAAAGGAGCCAACAGCCCCCAACGGGTGAGGAGAGCCACTGGGGGAGGGCGCGAGGTGCGTAACCCCGCTTCCCTCCCGACGACACTCACTTGCATGCACGCATGTATAAACACACACACACACACACACACACACACACACACACACACACACACACACACACACACACACACACACACACACACACACTTTTTCTCTTTTTCTTTAGGCCTTCGGCTCTCTGGCTACTATCTTTTTTTCTTCCGCTTTTTAGTGCCCTTCTCCTGTTCCCCCTTTCTCTCACCCCTTCTGCTTCTGCTGCTGGATGTCACAGGGGAGACTGAAAAGGGAGCATCTCTCTCTCTGTCTCTCTTCTCTCTCTCTCTCTGTCTCTCTCTCTGTTTCTGTCTCTGTCTCTCTTTTTGCTTCTCCTGCTCCTCCCTCTCAGTGGGATGGCCTCTGTAGGCCCAGCAGTCCCTCACTATTATTATTCTCAGCCACCTTCGGGCGGCTCTCTTTAGCAGCCGGCGCCTGGCCCTTCTCAAGTCAAGTTGTAACCTTATTCCTGCTACCTGTGGCAAGTGGACAGCCTCGTCCATGAGAGAGAGAGAGAAAGAGAGAGAGAGAGAGAGAGAGAGAGAGAGAGAGAGAGAGAGAGAGAGAGACTGAGAAAAATAGAGAGGGGGACGAGGGAGAAAGAGAAGCAGAAAGGAGGAGGGGGGGACAGGGGACAGAATTCCTTTTAGCGCCTGCTCCATGCAGGTGTCCGTCTTAACGAGCTCCATAAGCGTGCAAGCTCTGAGGTTAATTTCCCCCGCGCCGCGCCCTGCCAGGCCTCTCTGGATGGCTCATTGGACCTGGCCCTTTTCCCAGCCTGATATGATACAATGTACATTTGAAGGGGGTAACGGGAGGGAATGTCAAGTGGCGACCATTTTGCAGTCGTGGCGAGAGGAGGCATATAATGAGATCTATGGGGCATGGCGGCGCTTTGACTCGTGTCTATACAGTAGGCCTATAAGCTCTCGTCCAAGCATAATGGCTATGCAGCGCAGGGAGAGTTCTTTACAGGTCTTTCAGTCCGAGTGTATCAAAAAGGCAACTGGGTTAAGGCAGCGGAAGCTTGTGATTGGCTGCGCGGAAGTGCCGAAAGTCGGGGCGTCGGAGATACACCTAAACCTAAACATTAAACCTAACCTCAGTAAAACTAACGCTGGTGAATGCTAACCTGGTGAAATGCTAACCTGCCGACGCTGGTGAATGCTAACCTGGTGAAATGCTAACCTGCCGACGCTGGTGAATGTTAACCTGGTGAGTGTTAAACTGGTCCGACCAACGGTGCTTAACCCAGTTGCCTTTTTGACACTCGGACTGAAAGACCTGCAAAAAAAAACTCTCACATGCAGCGCCCACTCGAACAAAGGGTTTGAAGCTGATGCACACAGCTGCAGATCGCTGCAATCAGTGAATTATTCAGCTAATTAACAATGTAGCAGGTGTGTCAGGTGTGGTTGATTATGGGGAAGGAAAGGTAATGTCCACACACAGTTTGCTGCCACATGCTTGTATTAGTCCCTATTCAAACATTGTTTCACCCAGGAAGGCTTAATCATGATCTATGAAACCCAAGTTAGGCTAATCAGCAGTGAATGGGCAAGGCTCCCATCTTGTTTAAAGCAGTGTTTCTCGCCCATACCCTGGGTGGGGTTGGCGAAAGGGCCTTTCTGTGTGGAGTTTGCATGTTCTCTGTGTCCCCCAGGGTAGGTACCCTCACAAAGAAAACATGCAGTAATCCTGGTCTCTATACTGCCTCCCCCTGGTCAGCTGGTGCGCCTGATTGAGGGGAAAGAAACTGGTTGGAATAACGTGTTCCTTCCACGCGCTACGTCCTACTGGGGAAACTTCCCCCCCCCCCCCCCCCCCCCCCTGTCAGGTGATAAGAAGTGGACTGCTTACTCCATGCATTGAAGGAAGCATGAGCTCAGTTCAGGGCTCTCCCCAGGTTGGCAGAGGGAGAGTCGCCCCCAGGATTACAGCTTAGGCAATTGGCACAGGGTGAAAAATGGGTTACAAAATCGTGGGATAACATTTTTGAAATTAAAGCAGTGTTTCTCAACGTTGGGTCTGCGGACCACCAGGGGTCCAAATTAAACATACAGGGCTTTAACACAGAGATTGTAGACATTTGTACACTCACTGAGCAAAATTAACACTGAGGATTTTAAATAAAATGTAGATTGAAGGGTTCCAGTATAAATTAGTTTAGTTCTGTGATTCTCAACTTTATTAATTTCAAGGCCCGTCAGTTTGATATGCATTAGGCCACAGACCCCCATTTGATACCTTGCTTTTACAGTATCTCTGGGACCACAATCTTCACTGTAAAATCCTTGGGTGCGTATCAAATGGAACCATGATGGACCCGTATCCCTACAGGATGACCTTGTCAGATATTCGCCTCATGTTCAGGCTCGAACCGAGAGCCAAAATCTTCCCTATTATTGCGACCATATGGTCGCAAGTTACTATGAAAAGCTCCACCGGCTGTCTGTCCATCCGTCCGTCTGTCTGTCTGTCTGTCCATCACGTCACACTTTTGCCCTACTCTTATCTCCGCCACCGTTGCCCCTATCGATGCCAAACTTTGCACACACACTCCTTGGATGGCAACTCACCCCTCATTTCTCACATGGCCCTCTTTTAGCTCCACCATCAGGCCGATTTTTGCATTTTTGCTCTTACAGATTTTGGCCTAAAATCACACAAAGCGGTACACAGTATCTCTAAAGTCATGTGATCAACATCCCATTTCCCATATTCCCTCCTGATTGGCTACGATTGCCTTCTAAAGTTTGTGTATGCGACCTGACAGTCGCTCATCCCGATTAGGGAGTTTTACTGGTTCTTATTAGTGTGTGCTGGGCTTAAGAACTGGACAATGGTGCCAAGTACCATTGTTATCCTACAGTAGCAGTGTATGCATGCACAGAAGGATGGGACTCGGAAGGGTCCAGATCGGGTGGGGTATGTGTGTCCGATCAGGCCCACAGTCCTTGGATGCTGTAAGATCATGTGGTGGCCAACCCACAAGGGCTTGTAGCCCTGTGTTACCCTGGAGTTAATATTGTTTTCCTTTTAGTTCCTTCCACTTGGTCTGCCGCATAACAGGTTTCATATCGTCACTGTCAGGCAGAAACCTCGTAAGTTTCAAATGTGTACGTTTTTCCGCAAATAAAGCCCTGCTTCATCAGACAAGGCCGTCGCACAAAAGTAGTGAAAACAGCCGATCTACAAGCACACAACGCCTCGCACTTGTTTTAAATGATAAAAACGAACGGTTTTGGACATGCAAGGTTTCCACCCGACAACTACGATATTCTCAGTTCTCTGCTGGCCGGTTTTCACCGTACGCTGCCAGCCAAGCAGGCCATTGGCAGTTTGCTCCCTGCACGGACTGCCCTACTTTGACTGGAATATCTACATGGCATTGATATCGTTGGCTAGCAACGGGGTCCATTCTCCATCAACATTATGGTGCAGTGTCCTGGCAGCAGCCATCGCTCCATCATTAAGGCGGTATTCAGCAGGCGGGTGAGGATAATGCAGCAGCAGGAGTCTTTAGTGATGGATGGCTTATTGGCAAGTGTGGCTTCAGTCAACAGTGGTATAATGCACTGTACTGTACTGTGCTGTACTCGTATCAGATGCCCAACATGTTACAAAAGAAGTACTATGCTGACAGTGAGACTAATGGATGCAGAATTACTTATTGTAAAGGGTGGGATGAAAATATGAACATACCTTAGGGCCGTCTTCATCTCCTGTCATACTGTACTGTACAGTACCTTTGGATCATAACAAAGTCAGTTGCAAGTACTGTACACCGAATTACAGCAATTGTATTTAACTATAATGCAATATAGTGTTTTGTTGGCAATGTTGCCAAATGTACGCCTCTCACCTATGCTGTGAACAAAACAAAAACAATTCAGCCTTTTGTTTTTACATGCACGCACTGCATTGCTATTTTATTTTCAGTCCAATAAATTATCTTTTGTTCAGATAACTGCATATCCAAATGTAACCAGGTATGAATATGTTAAACCATGGGGCCAGACCAGATTTGAGTGGGCAAAACCTTATACCTATCGTCACTATCGGGCAGAAACCTTGGATCTCCAAGTTTAAAATGTGTAAATTTTTTCGCTAAGTAAAGCCCTGCTTCATCATACAAGGCCGTCGCACAAAACGAGTGAAAACAGCAGACCTACAAGCACACAACGCCTCGCACCGCGAGGCGTTGTGTGCTTGTAGATCGGCTGCTTTCACTCGTTAAAGGCCACTTCACCTCTGGGACAACCTTATCTTATTTTATTGTTGTTTGTTGTCTGTGTTTTTAGATATTTTAGTATTTCAGCATGACTGGTGATGCATTTTGCATCATCAGTGATGCGTTTTGCATCATATGATGCAAAATGCATCACTAGTACATGCTGAAATACTAAAATATCTAAAAAAAACAGATTGAACACAAAAAATAACTCAGGGTTGTGTTGATCGTGTCCCAAACAACAATAAAATAAGATCGGGTTGTCCCAGAGGTGAAGTGGCCCTTTAAGTTCATTTTTTAAATGATAAATACAAACCGAACGCTTTTGGACATGGTTTCCACCCGATAACGACACTATACTAAATTGCAAAAAGCTGACAAACTGCCAATATCATATTTAATCTTGAAACTAAGGCAACGAAAACATTTATGAAGGTAAATGCAAGCAATGTGTTTGAGTTTTTTTCCGTGTACCACAGCAAGTCTAACCTGACTTTCGCCAGATGGTGGCAGCATTGCGTTGCATTGCTTTACCATCTGGGCTCGGTCCGGCAGAGTTGATAACACTCGTAAAGTCCCGGGCCGGACCAATCAGCGGCAGCTATGGGCGGGCTCTGAGCGGCTCTGAGCCAATAGAGTCTTATTGCAGACCACGTGGAAACCCAGGAGGCAGATTCTGGGTGCAACGTCATGCAGACAGGCCAATATGAGTGGTTGGAGTTGGCACTCCCAGACTGTGACAGAGAGACGGCCATATCCAATCACCTGCTATAGAATTTGAAAAAATGGCCCGCCCCTTACATCGGTTCTGCCGGAGCGAGCCCAGATGGTAAGCAATGCAACGCAATGCTGTCACCATCTGGCGAAAGTCAGGTTACAGCAAGTCCAATTCCCCATTCAAGGCCACTCATTGTCCGTCGGGACACCACAGGTGTGGATTAGACTATTCAAAATCCTGAAAGAAAAATGTCAATGACATCCAATGACATTCACAAGCCTATTGTGGAGGGAAAACAATAATTGGTCTTGCAGCAATCACATGAAAAACACTAATTTATGATTTAAAAAAAAGTAGACGTGACGTCAAGGCAAGTTTATGAGCTGAGAAAGGTGGATTGTGCATGATGTAGCACAAGATCAGAAATGTACTATGTTGAAGGAGAGAGCATAACATTCTAAAAGAAATAGACGAGAGTCGGCATATTATTGTATAACTATAACAAGTAATTCTAAAATGCATTATAATTAGTTATTATGAGTTTGTATAAATATTATACAGAGTTGTATATTCTAATATGCATTATAAATATGTTTATAGTGCATTACATGTGCAAAAGTATCCTTAATTTGTACCGACTGATACATTTGGGGTCTTGGCCCATGGAATAAGTTTGGGATTTTTTTGTGTCTTGCTCCAGGACACTTTGATGTGTACAGTATGTACTGTTTGTACAGTACGTACGTATGATACACACTTATTGCGACTGTCAGGTCGCAGTTACTATCAAAACCTCTACCGGCTGTCAGTCCGTCCGTCAGTCTGTCCGTCGGCGTCACGTCACGCTATTGCCCTACTCATACTGTATCTCCGCCACTGTTGCCCCTATCCATGCCAAACTTTGCACACACACTCCTTGGCTGCCAAAGCACTCATCAAGCACACTCATTTCTAACATGGCCCTCTTCTAGCGCCACCATGAGGCCGATTATTGCGAAACACATTTATGGACACTGCTCCTATTTGCCCTAAAATCATGCAAAGCGGTACACAGTATGTCTAGAGTCGTGTCATCAACATGGATCTGTCCCATTTAGCGCCACCATCAGGCCGATTATTTTTCCCAATTAAGGAGTCTTACTGGTATTTTAGTAGGTACAGTACAGTATCCTGTCCAGTATCCATTGACCAATACTTTCTGTTACTCTCATCTTTCCTACACAATATAACAATTGTTCCTCAATTTAGTTTTTAGCATATTAATTTTGCAAATGTGGTGCGAAGAAATTGAATCAAACTGAGCTCACTGCAGAAAGCAGATATGCGTGTTCTGGTATTAGCATGGGATTACAGACATCACAGCGTTCAAGTGAAATTTGAAGGGAGTTTATGATAAGTTTTCTTCTTTTTTTTCCTTTTTTTCTTCACTTTATTTTCCACCAGGGGAAAAAGTGTAAACAAAGAGAGGGAAATCTCCTTGAATTAATCTATAAACAAACAGAAAATGCATTAGTGGCATATCAAACATTTGTTGTTCCTGTAAAACTGATAAAAGCTTATGTTGGTGTGTGTTCCCATTAGACTAAAATAAAAAAGGAACCGTTTCTAGAGATTTCCCGCTTGTCAAACCTTTACTTGACAGCTTTACTGTCGGGATGGATAGCTAATTTACATGGGATACTTTCATACAGCAATAAGACTGCTAAAGATGTATTGTACCAATTAAAACTAAAACTAGATATTATTCAACTGAAATGATTCTTTGGTTTTTGTAGGAGCTTAAATATGCACCAATAGAACAGTGCCTATTGTGATTTTTATTCAGACAGACATCAGAAAAGAAAAGTGGGGGGAACAATGCAAAGGCCTGAGTGTTAATTTAACTATTTTTCCACTCAGTTACCCACTCACTTATGCATACATTTGGCGCCTTTCTATGCAAATGAGACTCATTGCAAAGAAAGTCAAATTCACAAACACCAGCACTAATAGCCACACACATTTAGGGTGGAAGTTATTAGATTCTTCAGAGAGTTGGTGCTAAACTGCAGCACATTTATAAGTGGTGACATGCCCAGACTTCCCAGTTATCATGGCGGCCCTAATTGTAGCCATAGTCATGCCAGGTGTGCTCATACTGTAAGTGGATATTTCAGTCCTCTAGTACAGTGGTTCTCAACCTGTTGGTCGAGACCCCCAGGGGGGGTCCCCAAATTATTTTGGGGGGTCCCCAGATGATTAACTTAATGTGCAACATTGTTTTCCTCATTCAACAGTAAACATCCAATATAACATTTAAGTGTATAGACTAGACTAGAGGGTATATGCAAATTTCAAAAGTGACAATTTAAGGACTTTTTAATATCTCTAAAATGACAAATTAAACATTGGCCAAACTGTCAAATATTAGAGGCAGAAATTGTGAAAATAGCAGATCTACATGCTCACAACGCCTCGCGTTGTGAGCATGGTGATCTGCTATTTTCACAATAGAACCGTGTTAATACAAAATGTAATTCCTCAACTCTTATGATATGATTATTTTGAGGGTTGCGGCCTGAAAAGGTTGAGAACCACTGCTCTAGTAAAGGGGTGGCAAACACATTTTGCTCATTGGTCACTTTTTGTCTGTGCCCAACACTGAAAGGCACGGATGCTGTCATTGTGGTCAGTCACACAAACACGCAAAACAATGGATAGCATTCCTAAGCTACAGTTTTCAGTTAATACATGCATTCCCAGCTTAGTCTAGTGTAGACTCTACACTGTAGACTATCCCAAGCGGGGAATGCATGCCCCACCCATTTATACAATACTCATTGTACTAGTTGTCAGAATAATCAGTGTGGTTCCCGCCACTTAGACACTAGTCTATGACGTCATGTTGATGGGCATCAGGGATCTCCATATATGGGGTATGCACTTCGGTTGAAGGGAGAGGTTACCTAACCAAGTTTATCTGAAACATCTCTTAACACCCAAGGGGCCAAACTCGTTCAGTAATGAGATAAGGCCACTAGGGGTCACTCTGCCAAAAGGAGTTGTCTCGTTCCTCAACAAGACAACAAGGGGTTAACTGCACAGCTCTACGTGCATGCTGCATGCCCTGTGAATGACCCTAGTCCATACGTCACCCCGTAGCTCAGAGAGAGAGAGAAAATGGCACGACCTGGCTGCATTGATTTCCATTCTAGGCTGAAACATAAAAAGGGCTTTATCTATGAATGAGGTGAAAAGAACGCCAGGGAAGCAGAGATCTGATTGTTTTCACGGCGACACTTTACCGCAATGGTCGGCACCGGTTTGGATTTTAGTTTCGCGAGCGTTTGTAAACAAATGGATTTTCTTCCTCAATCGTCAGTGGACACTCACGTGCACACGCACGAAGCTTCCGAGGCTCTTCAAAATAAAGCGTGAGTGAAGCAGCAACAGCTAGAAATGTTAGAAACCTTGGCTTCCCATGTGTTAAGGGGGTTTCAGATGGTACACAGTCACCGTGTCCTAGTAATTCATTTTCAATGAGAGGCGACGAGGCGTGCGGGCGCGGTCCCGCTCGTTCGTACATGCTCTCGCTGGTGGCGAGAGCTGGATTGTGTTCATCTTTGTGAAATACCGTGTGGCGTTTAACCGCTGAGCGAGTGTGTTTGTGTCTCACTGCGGCGCGGTTCCCGCTGATCCTAGCGGGAGCCTCCGCGGCAACCACGTACCGCCTGGAAGGCGCTTAAGGCTCTTATTAGACTTAAATAATGTCATGGAAATAGGGTAAAATATTACGTAAAAGTTTAGAAAGTTCATTGGCAAAAAGATGTGTGTGAACCCTGTTATCAGCTTCAATTTGACAGTGATCCATTTCCAATTTGTCTGCTTACTGTAATTCTTTTCTGTTTCATCACTTCCAATTTCACTTGTTTATCCTGTATCCTCTCTCCTGATGAAATTGCTATCTCGATTATATTACCTGGGATCCCGGATCTGTTTATCATTATGGGTAATACCGGAGTGGATCCGAGAAGACCCGTACTCAGTGCTGATCAATAGAGAAAGGCATGAAGTGCTGGCGTGATGATTAGGATGACCTGCAGCGCAAGATAAGGGGGGGGGGAAAGATGATCTGCACATGTGTGCCAGGTTGCCAGCTGTATGAGTTCAGTGACTTTAGAGAACGGAGAGCATATCAAATCATAACTCTGTGGGATCAAATGCGCGAACAACGTGACATGCATGATCGTAGATTTCTTCTCCATCGAGGTGAAAACATGCAATTTCATTTCATTGTCTCTTATTGTGAGCTGCTACAGTGCATACAGTTTACAGTTTACAGTTTAGGCATTTAGCAGACGCTTTTAATCCAAAGCGACTTAGCAGATAAAAAACATCACAATAATAAACAAGATAATAAGTCAGTACATTAACAGCAATATAACAATGTAAATGGATATCTATCTAGAGAAAAACACAATATAATCAAAGTTCTAAAGAACCTAAAAAACAAAAACAAATGCTAACTAGCTTCATGTATGGTCATTGATTTTACTGTAGTGCTAAGGGTTTAGGTGGAGTCTGAAAAGGTGAGTCTTCAGTCCACGGCGAAAGCTGTGGATTCCATTATGGTGTATTAGCCTATAACCAATCTCTCAAGAACAGGAACAAAACAGCTGTTTTCCCTTTTCTTTGATTTGACGATGGCTAGCCAGATTGGCCTATAGATAGATTGATTTTTATTAAAGTTTCCTGCACCAAACGATGCCACGCACGCACACAATTTACATACAATATCAAACATCGCAAATATTATTTCTGTGAAACGGCGCGTATGGCTATACAGTAACTTCCTGTTGATCATTGCAAACCGTTTTCAACCTCATGTTCTCCTGCCTAAACGGCAATGCTCTCACACCTCCCTGGGGAAGCACTCCTTGCAGTTTGAAAACCCCTGCACAACACATACACATTTAGTTATCATTCTTTTTGGCTGTCTGCAGTTATGAAGATACAGAGACGGGGTGGCAGAAATGTTCGCCTCAGGCTATCTGCAGTCAAACGCAGTAGTGCCGTTTTGTTTTGTCTTGCGTTCCCCACGGGCATAAAATTGGCCGGCTTCACAACATGGAAGATGCATGTCCCTTCTCTCTATCCAGTGTCCCTTCAAAACTAGCAACTGCTCTGTCAAAAAAAAAAAAACTTTTTGTGACAGGAAGAGTCGGGGGCAACGCAAGGACACTGAGGAACACAGAACGGATTGTATGCAAACACAGAGGAGGAAAAAACAAGGCCCATAAATGTCAGTTTCTGGAGGATATCTGATATATCCCGGCATCGCAATCAGTTTGTGGGTTGCCGCCGTGTCATGCAATAGAAATGGGTCGACGAGAATGAAGGCTGAATGGCGAACGTGTGCAGGGGTGTCACACCAAATTCTGGGCCCTGAGTGCAAGGATTCACTGTGGGGCCCCTGTGCTTTAACTATTGAAAAATAGCAGATATATACAAGCTCACATAGATCTGCTATTTTTGAAAAATCATGACAATCTTTGAATATTTCAAATCCTTCTAAGGTTTTCGATGTCAGTGGAGCTCAAACCTTTGCATGTGCAGGACCCCCAAAATAATATGTATTTGGCCACGGACCCCCATCTCAAAATATTTAGTTCCAGGGACCCCCCAGAAGCAAAATTTGAGTTACAGATGTTAGCTTAAAAAATACATATATTCAAAGATTTGCACACATTTTCACGACTTTTCAAAAATAGCAGATCTACAAGCTCGCAGCGCGGCACTCGGTGCCGCGCTGTGAGCTTGTATATCTGCTATTTTTCAATAGCTAAAGTATAAAATAATTAAGGCCCCTCCAACACCTTGGGCCCTAGTAACTCAGTCCCACTTTCCTACCCCTTGCGACGCCCCTGAACGTGTGGGCTCAGGGATTGTGATTGGAGACAAAGGGATATGGGGGGAGTGCTCGCGAGTGTGTGAGAGAGAAGGAGTGAGGGTGTAAAAAAGAAGAAAAAAAAACATACTGACTGAAAGAGGCACGCCGCTTGCAGTTGTCATCTGCTTGTCGAGCAGCGGGGAGAGAACATTTATAACGTGAGAGATGAAAAGCAGCCCGTTGAGATACTGAAGAGATTTTCTTTTACTCTCCGCGCTCCCCAAGGCCACGCTACCGCTCTCCTTTTCACGGCAGCACAACAGCTACATCTGACCATTGAGAGCACTATAGTACAGTATACCTCAAGGTCAGGGATGTGCGTGCGTCCGTGTGTGTGTGTGTGTGTAGCTGGCCTTTCTATTAGCTCCTAAAGCAATTTACCTCCCCATCAGTGAGTAGTGTGTGAAATATTAAGTAGCGATGGAATCGGACAGCCGCTCTAAACCACTCAGAGCAGATGCTGTATGCTTTTAAGTGCTGAATAATACATTTTGGTTCAATGTCTCTGTCTCCGTTAATGCCCCTACTAAACACTGCCGGGATTCCACCCTGGCGTTATTATTTCTCATAAATACTACTCACACCCTGACAATCAAGACACTTTAGCATGCACACACACGCACACACACACACACACACACACACACACACACACACACACACACACACACACACACACACACACACACACACACACACACACACACACTCCTGCACGCAAACACTTTTATGCACACAGAAACACTTGCATTGACTTCCATTTTCTCTTATCTTCGCTCGCTCTCTCGCGCTTGCCTTTCTCTGGCACGCACGCATGCACGCACGCACGCACGCGCACACACACACACACACACACACACACACACACACACACACACACACACACACACACAGATTCAGTGATTATGCTCTCCTGCACTGCCAGCCAGACATGTACCCTGGCGGTCGAAATCACCTGCTGCTCAAAGGAACATTAAACTTAATTTTTGGAGTAATGGATCTCATCGCTCAGTGAACCTAAAGCATTATACTTTGATGCGCTTGAGCGCACGCTCATTAATTCCGACTTTGGGATACTTTCTCATAAGCACTGACCGCCCGCAAATAATTACGGCGCCCTGACACGGAATTTGGAAAATTTAGACAAAGTTTCCCAGCCAGGTTCAATTTCATTCAACCATAATGATTTCTTTTCTTTTCTTCTTTCCCTTCCTTTTTTTTTGGGGGGGGGGGGGGGGGGGCTGGATGAATGTGATGACGCAATTTGGCTGAGCTGGAGCGCAGCTATAGGGCCAGGGTGGTCCAATATTACCTGCACACATTAAACAGCCCCATTCATCATTTCCTTTCAAGTTTTAAAACATTTTCCGTTACACAGCGTCTGATGTATTGTAGCAATACTTTGTGCCACTAAGCTATGGGGGAGCGCCCCCATTGAAAGTCATATCCAATAACACGGCCAGTGTTCGCTTGCACGGTTAGATAATATCCATCTTATTGCTTCCTCCCAGTTTCTGGCTCCGTTATTTCACACTAATCCTCAACTTGCAGGCGTAGCAGTTTTCATTGTTGGTCATACCCGTACGTAGCCATTTTGCCTTCCCTCCCCTCAAACCGCCTTTGTGTTGAATCATTTGTCTTCTAAGTGGATTGACATTGGGGAGTACACGCGCGCTGTCGAGCCTTTGCTGCAGTTGCCACCTCACTGTTATTCAATTTACGGCGCCACTAGCTTCCAGGAGACTACAACTTGCTAACGGGGGCGGGAGTTCCAGGATGCCAGGATGGGAGATGATGTGCGAGGGTTGTGTGTATGTGTATGTGTGTGTGTGTGTGTGTGTGTGTGTGTGTGTGTGTGTGTGTGTGTGTGTGTGTGTGTGTGTGTGTGTGTGTGTGTGTGTGTGTGTGTGTGTGTGTGTGTGTGTGTGTGTGTGTCGGGGGTTCCCTGAGACGCCGACACTAAGACAGTAACCCTCATCCCATGACGCCGCTAATCCTCGGCCAACCAGGTCGATGCACGCCTTGTCGGGTCGATGTGAATTGACAGGTTTAATTGATTTCCGTGGGAAAGGCAGATGCTCTCGTTCAGCTATGGAAGCCCCTGCTCCACTGCTGCTGCTGTGCTGGATGAGCGTGTTGATTTGGAGCGGTCTCTGCTGGACATCATGACCATGGGGCCGCTTCTACAACAATGTCTTCTAAATCAGTAGTTCTCAAACTTTTTCGTGCCAAGGACCCCCCCCCCCCCCAAATTGATATATATATATATATATTTGGCTTCGGGACCCCCATCTGAAAAGGTTTTGTGCCAGAGACCCCCAAATAAATGTTTCGAAGATTTATTTTTAAATGATCAAAAATAGCAGATCTGCTATTTTTTTTATAATGGGTTAAAGTGAGGAGCATTTGAGAATCCATTCAGTTTCTAAATATATGCCTAAAACCTTAGTTTAATGACTAAGGCAAGCTTAGTCCCTCAACGAATATCCTTGCTCCAAGACATCTTTGAATTGTGAGCTGAGCCGTGAGCATACCTGACTATGTGATGATCAAATGTGACTCAAGTCTAGTCTGTAAGAAAGAACACAAGTGCTTTGAGGTGACCTCAGCTGTAGAGGAGGCGGATTTTAGTCCCAAGGAGGCATGTGGTGTTTATCATATTTAATGGTTGCGGGGGTAGATTCAACAAAAAGATGTCTCTTAAATTTGAATCAGGACAGAAAAGAAGATGAAGAAAAAGACTATTGAAAGAAAAAAATAAATGTCTTTCTTACATTTAAGTGCACCATAACCATGGACACCAGCAATTGTGCTTTAAAGACACAGAGAAATATATTTCTTGGGAACCTGAAAGTTACACTAGATCCATTTCTGATTATCTGACACAAGCTGCAAAACAAGAGCAGACGCACAAAGCAAAATGTTCCACCTGCTGATATTTTAGTGATGAAAGGGACGTCTCAGTAGCCTAGCTTGAGAGCAGCTGGGGCGCACAGCATCGAATTGGTACAGTACATACTGTAGAAGTCTCTAAATGCGCTGTATACTGTACTATGACCTCTTTGTCAGGTAACAATAGCACACTGCGAAACTGCTAGTTTTCAGAATAATTTGCTGTGTCTGAGTGTGAGGGAGGAACAGAGTAACTGAATCACAGTACTGTATTGTTTAGCTTATTATTATGCAATTGATTACTTTATTGTGTTGTATTGCAGTTACACCACTTAAACCCTGTACTTGTTAGGTCAAATAGCAAGAATAGCCAATCGTTCCACATCTATTTTCACCAAAAGTGTTGTTCGCAGTCACCGTTGTATACAGTGCACGGGCCAGCCATGGTGTCTGCATGTTTGACCGGAATTATACATGGGTAGATACTTGGAGGTAAAAAATTCACAACAAACCAACTGCCCAGTCCACCCGCCACATCTCCCACAGCCAATGACAATCATTCTTCTGCCAGATTGGCTGTTCAACGACGAATGAGAAGACAATTATTTGTGTTGCGTGGTTTGCAGATCCGGCCAGGACCGGATCCTCGCGATTCTCCCGGAGCGGATGCGATTTCCGGGAGGTTTGGTGCCACTCACAGGTGTCCGGCAGGGGACGCTGGTTTCCGGAAGTCTCCCTTATTATCCCATTGCCCGAAGGGGCTGGTTGTTGTTGGTTGTCAGGGCGATATCACAATCAATCGGTGGACGGTCTGTCTCGCCTCGTCCGCTTTGTGTCAATGTAAATATGAAAACAAACTGTCTAAATCAACTGACCAAAAAGGTGGTAGTGCCAGCCACCTTGACAAGTATTATTGCCTCGGCAATACTGGCAACATAGGTGCACAGCGGCCATGTATATAGGGCTTTCCTCCGTGGTGGAAAGACTGGTGATGCGAGGTTAGGTTGGCACCCAGGCCTACTCCCTGCAATGCTGTGTTACGTATCACAAGTGCAAGTTTAAAAGTCTTTGTTTATGGGACAAACAGTAGCGAGCTTAGACAGTGCTTAACATATTAAACGCCCACTTGGTGCCCACACGCCAATCTCTTTGATGTTTACGTGTGCCCACGACGCGTTCGACGCGTTGTACAGTAAACTATACTGTACGGTAGCTACTGTACTTGGCTACCGCGGTGGTGAAACAAACTCCATTTCCCAAAATGCAGCGCGAAATTACGTCACCCGGACTTGCTGTCTGTCTCGTTGACTTCCTGTTTAGCGGCTGCACAAAAATGCTGTTTTCTCCGGATTCTTTTCCTTTTTCCTTTTTTTCTCAAAACGGCGGCCTCTTCTACCGGCCGTAACACAAACGCTGTGGCTTAGAATTGATAAAAAATGGTACTGACTGAAAGAAAAGATTTTCGCGGAATAAACAGGACATGCTTGGATTACATTTACTCGGATTACTTTTCTCGCCAGTACTTCAAAGGTAGGTAAAATGGCGGGTTGCAATGGGCACCAGCAAATTAAACCACCCGCTGTGTTAACAGATAATCCCTGCTAACTACAATGATATAAATCCATTAAATACTATATGAGATCAAATCAGCAAAAAGCTCCAGAGTGGTTTCCAAATGGACTTTCCTAATACAACTTATGGGTGCATGTGGGATTGTGAGCATACACGCATGCACACAAATACACACACACACTCAAACAGATCCAAAAGCATATTCTGTTTTATGGGCATAATTTGTAATAAAGAATTCCCTGACAGGATTTCTTCTTTCTTTTTTTTTAATCAACAACTAATGCAGCTAGAATTTAAACCTATGAAACCTAAATGCAATTACAGCAGGCAAATTAAATGTTCTTTTTCAGGCGCCTTCTTAAGTGCAGATTAAAAACTAAATATTGCAAGTATAATGGCAAGGGCTTTTCTTTGCTTTCACCCACTTACTTTTCAATTTGAATCAAACTGTGTTTACTATCGGGGTGCCGCTATAGCGTAGCGGTTAAGGCGCATACCCTGAGGGATTCCGAAAGCCTGACAACCTTTGCTGCGTGTCACTCCCTGTCTCTCTCTCTGTTTCCTGTCTCTCTGTACTATCACTAAACGCAGAAAAGCCTGGTATTCGTTTACAACAAGCCGTTTGATCCGGTCTAGGCGTGGCCTAAACTGGAAACAAGCAGAAGAAGCGGTGTCGCTTTGTTTTGGCCTCCCCTGTTTGTTTCCCCAATACCTATTTAAATGCTCGAGAAGTGTGGTCTTGCCAGTCGCTGCGAGTTGGACTAAAAGATGGATATACCAAACAAACTAAAAAAATAAGCAAAACTATGCTGCATCAAGGTTTTTATTGGGTAGGTACTAAAATTAGGTCCTTGAGCGCAGGGAATTGTTTGGGGTCAAAACTGTTTCCGGTTTGGCCTTTCTGGCCAAAGTGTAGTCCGTTTTGACTCCAAAAACCAGAATTTGGAAACAATCCGAGGCAAACCTGCTCATCAAGAGCTGTTAGGTGGGCCTAGTTAAGGTAAAAGATTTGCGATGGTGTGGGCACTGAAAATAGCCAATCTGCAAACTGACACGCATCACATGGCCATGTGTTTCAATGGCCATTCCCTCTTTTTAACCACTGAAACTCTACAGTGTAATGTAGTTATGACCAGAGTCCCCCAGTCGTCTATACAAGGTCCCCCTCCTTTTTCCCTCTGCACCAAGTCTATTTTCTGACAAATATAGCCAATCTACAAGCTACACCAGTGGTTCTCAACCTTTTCTTACCGCGAACCCCCAAAATAATCATAATTTGAACTGGGAACCCCACACCTTGACAAGTACTTAAAAGTTTAGGCATTTAGTTTGACTCAGTTCCCACAGATAGATTGTGAAAATAGACGATCATTATAACGTTGTGGAGAAAAAACGGCATTGATATGAATTACCTCTTGGAGGTTCAATGTCTTGCTCAAGAACACCGTTGCACATACTGTAGCCAGTAGGAGCAGGGGATTGAACCGGAACCTTGCGGCTGAATTTGTCTGGGGGAAAAAGCTTGTCGAGTCGTTGCCATGCAATTCATATTTCACAGCACACCCAATGGCATTAATTGCATTCCCAACACTGCGATATCCAGAAGCAAGCTGCTTTTAATACAAATTGCTTCAGACGGTGAGTAATAACTTTTTGCCTCTTTCACAACAGCGGCGGTCTCACACATCTTCCATATTCACAGCTCACAAGGATACTCCCATGGCCTTTCTAATCGGGGTTCATTTTACACATCTCAGCCATGGCCATACCTTTTTTCTTTTCTTTTTTCCTCTTTTTTTTTTTTTTAAATGTCACTTCTTTCAATGCAAGCGGAGGCGTTTAGAGGCTTGACTGCATTTCGTCTCGAACGAGACAACCTTGGAAATCTCATTCAGAGCACCAAGCTTTTTCTAGTGATATAAACTATTTTCTATGTACATACTTTATAATTGATATAGTCAGGTCTATAAATATTTGGACATCAACAATATTTTCATAATTTTGATGTAGAAAATAAAAGTGTAGACTATCAGCTTTATTTTGAGGGTATTTACTGTACAGTACATGCACATCGGGTGAACAGTGTTGCAACCAATCAACTGTCATTGGCGGCTCAGCCAATTGCTGTGTTATTTGTGTTGTTTGTTCTCTTCATTATTTCATTTACAAGGACCAGATAAAAGGTCTAAAGTTCGTACTTGTGTTTTTTTTTTTTGCTTTTGGAATCTGTTGCTGGCAACTCTCAATTTGAGATCCAACAGAGCTCTCACTATTAGTGAAGCAATGCATCATTATTAGGCAGAACATTCAACAAACGCAACAGGGAAATGGCAAAAAACATATTGTTGTGGCCAAATCAAATGTTTTGGTACATTCTTAAAAGGAAAGAACACACTGGTCAGCCCATGCAACACCAAAAGACCCGGAAGACCATGGAAAACAACTGGGGTGGATAACAGAAGAATTCTTTCTCATGTTGAAGAAAAAGCCCTTCACAACAGTTGGCCAGATCAACAACACTCTCCAGGAGGTAGGCGTATCTGTGTCAAAGTCAACAATCAAGAGCAGACTTCACCAGAGTGAATACAAAGGGTTCAAAGTGAAGCATGATGGGTGCAGTGTTATGGCGCAGGCATGTATGGCTGCCAGTGGAACTGGTTCCCTTGTGTTTAGTAATGAAGTGACCGCTGACTAAAGCAGCAGGATGAATTCTGAAGTGCTGTTCACATTCAGCCAAAATACTTCAGAACTGATTGGACGACACTTCAGAAGTGCAGATGGACAATGAACCGCAACATACTGCGAAAGCAACCAAAGATTATTTGTTTTAAGTCAATGTAGTATAATGTTATGGAATGGCTAAGGGCTCGTACACGCTGCACGACTTTTTGCGCCGATTATGCTGTCGCCGACCATTTTTGGCGCTCGTGACAAAACCCCCGATCTGCCGCAAGATCAGACTTTGCTCGCAGAGGTTTTGCTCGTTGTGTGTGAAAGGCACCGCGAGAAGATCTGGCCGCGATAATAGCGCTCTGCGATCCCATTCCCGGGCAGGAACCCGAAGACGGTACAGTATGTCTGGCAGAGCATCACCAGGGACGAAACCTGTGTCCAGGGGCGTCAATTGGGTATGGCAGGGGTATGCAGCTGCCATACCCTGGGTCCAGGGGGGAAAATAAAAGTTACTTTTAAATATAAATCCATTGATGTTTCTTTGTCTATCTGAGCTGGTTATTATGTTGTTAAATTACAGTAAAATAACTAACACTTTAACAAGGTATTATAATTATATTCTCCACACTTGTATTCTCCCCACTTGAACAACCGTTCCAGGCTGCCATATCCAGCCCAAGAAACTGTAGAAACTAGGGGGAAAAATTAAATGTATCATGCCTGTTGCAAAATATGGCAACATGACTGGTGTCTTGCACGCGCGCGTCATGTTGCCATACCTTAGCTTTTTCTGAACTGACACCACTGCCTGTGTCTGGTGAAGTCTGAGTTCCAGACTTCAGGCTTTTATTGACTGCAAAGTATTTGCAACCAAGTATTAAAAGTGACAATTTGATTCATGAGTGTTAGTTTGTCCAATTAGTTTTGGAGGCACACATAGAAATTGTTGTAATTCCTACACCGTTCAACTGATTTGGATGCAAATAGCCTCAAATGAAAGCTGAAAGTCTGCACTCAAAGCACGTCTTGATTGTTTAATTTCAAATCCGCTGTGGTGGTGCACGGAGCCAAGATGGTTACAATTGTGGCGATTTTTCCAAATTCAGTATGGTGAGGACCCCTGCAAACAGTCTGTTCATGATATCGTCACCGTTGGGCAGAAACCTCCTATCTCCTCCTATCTCCAAATGTGTTATGTACTTTATAAAAAAGCCCTGCTTCATCATACAAGGCCGTTGCACAAAAGTAGTGAAAACAGCTGATCTACATGCACACAACGCTGTTTTCACTAGTTTAAATCACTTTTAAAATTATAAATGCAAAACGAACGCTTTTGGACATACAAGGTTTCCACCCGACAACGACAATATACTGCCAAAGCTCTGTGCCTCTTGATCTCTTGTCAACCTCAGACTGCTTCTAGAGGAGCCTGGAGTGATGCTGCGGTTCTGACACGCTCCTCTTCAGTCTTCATCCTGAGGGTCTGTGGTGGAAAAACATACTCAAATTTCTTACTTCAATTTTCAACATTGAACTATGTCATTAATATACCTTAGAGGAGTTTTTTGTTGCCTAGAACTGGAGGATTGATGTTGTGGTTTGTATTGCAAAGTACACCGTGATGATGTCATCACGGTGTAAAAGCTATAAAGTGACCTATGCCATCATGTGTCCCAGCCATTGTTCAACCCCAGACAGGCAGTTAGTTGGTGGACGGGCCTGCAGACGGGACGGCGTTAGCGTCTTCCAAGATCATTTTTTCTTTAAAAAAGCTGCTTAGCATAGACTTCAGAGGCTGCCCCAGCACAGCAGGGCCCAACTGCATGATTCATCTCCCACTCTGCACTGTTCAGAGCACCATTCACCCACTTACATTGTGTACGCTTGAGCATTCATGCAAGCGTACAGTTCACTTACTGTAAATACAGTGGATATATTTGTGCAAAATGCGAGGCATTTGTATACGAGTAGGTGGTGAGGTTAGCAAGAGGTGGCAGGTGGAGAAGACGGATCTAGATAAATAGAAAGAAAAAGTGGATATAAATGGACGGATGTAAAAACAAGTCGGCACTGTTTTCCTATATTAATTTATTTGAACTGACTCCTTCTGTTAAGGCACCTGGATGTCTTCTCTTTGTAGAACCACAGGAAATGAACTTGCACAGCTAATAATCGGCACAAACTATCGCACTGGCAACATGGCGATAAATCTCATTTGCTCATTCTCGAGCCTGCAACGCGTTCTCCAAACTCCCTGAAATGCCCCGACACCAAACATTATCTCTTGACTCGTGTGTGTGTGCGTGTGTGTGTGTGTGTGTGTGTGTGTGTGTGTGTGTGTGTGTGTGTGTGTGTGTGTGTGTGTGTGTGTGTGTGTGTGTGTGTGTGTGTGTGTGTGTGTGTGTGTGTGTGTGTGTGTGTGTGTGTGCGTGCGTGCGTGCGTACGTGCGTGCGTGCGTGCGTGTGTGGACGTGTTTAAAGGGGGGAGAGGTCATCTGCGGCGTGGCAGCAGCCTTTCCCTCCTAATGACGCGTCAAAGTGGGAGTCCCAGCATTCCCTCTAATTATTGTTGATTGCATTCATTATGTCACTTCCCCATGTCTTGGAGGCGCAGTTGGTGGCTCGGGCTAAATGGCAGCGACGGGTTTCGCTGTTTCTCAAAGCTAATTGGACAGCACTTTTGAGAAGCGAACAGAAAGGCAGAGGGGGGAAAAAAAGTACCTCTCATCAGCAGACTTGTCCCTCTTCAAATGTTTTTTTATTTATTTATTTGCCAGCAGATACCCACCCCCACCTCTCTGAGGAGGACCGCAGCCAGGGTTTTGTGAGATGTCAGAAATATTCTCAAAGCGCTGTTTTAGTCAAATTAAACAGGCTGGAAATATTCCTCCTTGCTTATTATCATTATTATTTCATTTCATTTCATTTTAGTTAGAAACTGCTTAGAGATGTGATGTTGAACAGCAGAATGGGCAAGATTTGTTTCCTAAGAAGATGCTGGCCGTAATGGTAATGGTCCCCAGATGACAGTAAAGTGAATGAAATTAAATGAAGAAAGACTGTTACTGCATTAAAAAAGTGATAAAAACTGGTCAAACATTGGCAAAATATTATTAGTCCGGAGGATTGAGACGCAATAAAGCCATTATGTGCGATCCATTTCTTATACACAAATGAGTCATCATCACATTGAGTTATTGGGCATTTGGGTGAAACACATTACGGTGTAAAAACTAATGGATGAGATGGAGAATTCTTTTTTTGGTATAATGGACTCAGAATACAAAAGGAGGGAGATGGCATGACTCATGTTGTGCTCCCTGTTGACGTGTCACTGAAAATGTAGCAATGCAAATTTTCTCAAGCTACCCTACCCTGCCCAAGTGAAAAAAGTATAGCTGAACTAACTACTTAAAAGTAATTCCGACAGCCACAAACTATTTGGACATGTAAGCTAGACAAAGTAGGCCTACTGGGACAAATTAATTTTGGGGTCTGTTTTGTTTCTTTGCACTATTAAAGCTATATAGTTACTTGTACATTTACTTTAGATTCTTAATACTTTTGAACTTTTATTAAGAATTAATTGTGACCGTCAGGTCGCAGTTACTATCAAAACCTCCACCGGCTGTCAGTCAGTCCGTCCATCCGTCTGTCACATCACGTCACGTCACGTCAGGTCACATCAGGTCACGTCAGGTCACATCAGGTCACGTCAGGTCACATCAGGTCACGTCACGTCACACTTTTCCCCTTCTCATATCTCCGTCACCGTTATCCCAGTGTACTTCAAGGAGTCTTTTTTGCATTTGCAACGCCCCTGGAAGCCTTTCTTGCAGCCACAACTTAAGAGCTAAGGAGGGATCATGTGGGTTCATCCAATCTCTGTTGGAGATGGCATTTCTGGTGCCACCTCAAGTGCTTGTCCCCAACAGTTTCCTTCTTGGTACACTGCTCTTTTGAGTTGTTTTAGTTGGGGGTATTTGCTCCATCCCTCTTCAGGTAGAGTGCAGCACAGCAGATAACAATGACAGCTCCTCAAGAGGGACAGCTACTGAGATGTGTCAACCAAAATAAATACTTATGGTGGACACTAACATAACAGTAAATTAGGCCCCAGAATGTGGAATTATATGAAATATGCTTGAAATGTAATTCTGCATAATCTCATTTATGCTATTTCATTGCAATCCTCATTATATTACTGAACTGACAATTAACCATGCACCTGAACAGTTTATGATGTTGTACACATTATCAATGGAATCCTTGACCATCAAAACATAGGTGTAGACATCACATATCCTGTATTATCATGTATGGTTCAGGAAATAAGACGCAAACTACATTATTTGGTTATGGTGGATATTAAAATGGCTGCCATGTCCACCAGGGGGCGTTTTTGCGATGGCTCCATATTTGAAAATGTTCGGGGCCCCAAACTGTACAAATGCACCAAGTTTCATACTTTTATGAAAAAGTGAAAAATATTTGGACAAAACCACGGGACTACCACACAACCAGTGTTGGGAAAGTTCACTTTAAAAACGAACTAGTTCAAGTTCAAGGCCAGAACTTCTAAAATGAACTAGTTCATTTCATAGTTCACAATTCTATATTTTGAACTAAAGTTCATGGTTCCCCAAAATGAACTAACTTAGTTCTTTTTCGTTCTTTTTTAACCATAATTTTTTTATACTTTTGGCTTTTTATACGTTGTCTTGTGGATGCAACGCGTTGTGAGCTTGCAGATCAGCTATTTTCACCGTGCAACACACATACGACAAAGTATAGTCAGGCTTGCGAGACGTAACGAGGAGATTCACAGTGCAGCTGCAGAGTGCAGACAGCACCGCATATCAACGTTCACGAGGAGCTGCGTGCAGTGCGTGCTATTGGAGCATGTGAATGAAAAGAGAGACGAGAGGACAGACGACCGTGGAGGCGCGGACCGCCGCATGAACGGCCGACGAACTCCGACGAACGCCATTCACGGGCGTCAGAATGACCGCGTTCAACAATATTGTTCTATTTTGGGGCGAACGTGAACTGAACGTTCTTGTTTTCGCTTGATGAACAATTTGTTCATCAAGCGAAAACAAGAACGTTCAGTTCACGTTCGCCCCAAAATATGAACGTGTTCATGAACGATCGTTCTTTGAACACGTTCGGGTACAACACTGCACACAACATCACTGAATTGACCATTAACTATTCACCTGAACATTTTATGATGTTGTACATGATATCAATGGAATCCTTGGCCATCAAAACATAGGTGTAGACATCACCTATTCTGTATTATCATGTTTTGGTTCATCATAAAATAATGTATTTTATGATGCAAAATACATTATTTGGTAATGGCTGCCATGGCCACCAGGGGGCGTTTTTGCGATGGCTCCATATCTGAAAATGTTCAGGATCCCAAACTGTATACATGTACCAAATGTCACGCTTTTATGAAAAAGTGAACGATTCACCTAAAATCTGGTCTCAATCCTCTGGACTATATAAGAAAGAGGCAGACATTGTAAAAATAGCCGATCTACAAGCTCACAACGCCTCGCAATGCGAGGCATTTTCAC
The DNA here is from genome assembly GCF_963921795.1 of Nannobrachium achirus. Classification (NCBI taxonomy): domain Eukaryota; kingdom Metazoa; phylum Chordata; class Actinopteri; order Myctophiformes; family Myctophidae; genus Nannobrachium; species Nannobrachium achirus. The sequence goes on along the minus strand of NC_137821.1, from coordinate 33,982,189 downwards.
AATCTATATTTGGGAACTGAGTCAAACTAAATGGCCTCAATTCCTAAAATGTTAAGTACTTGTCAGGGTGTGGGGTGAGGTCCCCAGTTCAACTATTTGGGGCGGTCGCTGCCTGAAAAGGTTGAGAACCACTGGTGTAGCTTGTAGACTGGCTACTATATTTGTCGACAAATAGATTTGGTGCAGAGGGAAAAAGGAGGGGGACCTTGTATCGACCCCTGGGGGACTCTGGTCATAACAACATATACTGTACTATAGAGTTTGAGTGGTTAAAAAGTGGGAATGGCCATTGAAATCGTGTTGTATTCTGGGCTCAGCCATCTCCATTATTTACCCTTAAACTATATTAAAAGAATGTGAATTATATGGTCAATATAGTGCATTTGAAGGCACTATAGGGAAATATGTTGTCTGCAGGTTCCATACGCCCTGAAAAGAAAATGAAAAGAGATGGGAAAAGCACTTTGGGAGCCATTCTAAATCCCACAGATCAGCAGTGAAGGGACAGCCAAGCTGGCAACAGAGATACGAAGACACAATGGTGAATCACTCCCACACAGTCACCAACAATACAAGCCAGGGGCACTGAAAAAAAAAACACTTACTCTCATGCACTTGTACATGCATGTAGGAACCAATCGATTTAATTAGGACAAATGATCTGATCAAATAATTGATCGATAATTTATCCCTATTTTGGGCATGTTATTGGGGGAAAAGTAAAAAACAAAAGATCTACAGTACAAGCTCAGGCGTTGTAGGTCAGAGCTTGTAAATCGGCTATTTTCACTTTAACACCATTGTCCGACAAAGTATAATATAACGTTTAAGTGGATAATCGATTTGTTGATAACACATTTTTTTTAACCCATTTAGGCCTAGGATTATTATTAAATAGCAGATATACAAGCTCACAGTGCGGCACCGAGTGCCGCGCTGCGAGCTTGTATAGATCTGCTATTTTTGAAAAATCATGATATTTCTTTGCAAGTCTTTGAATATATCTATTTAAAAGCGAACATTTGTAACTCAAATATTTGCTTCTGGGTGGTCCCTGGAACAACATATTTTGAGATGGGGGTCCGCGGCCAAATACCTGTAATTTTGGGGGTCCTTGACATGAAAACGTTTGAGAACAACATGATTTAGAAGAAGGATTTAGAAGTCGGGTCAAAGATCGGGTCAAAGATATTCAAAGACTTGCACACATTTTCGCGATTTTTCAAAAATAGCAGATCTACAAGCTCGCAGCGCGGCACTCGGTGCCGCGCTGTGAGCTTGTATATCTGCTATTTTTCAATAGTTAAAGCATAAAATAATGGTTAAAGTGGTTAAAATCTAACGCGACTCGGGCGCGTTCCCGGTATTTGAGAGTTAAAGGCGCGGTAGTGGCTCAGGAGGTAGAGTGGCCACTTGGGAAGTGTCAAAGTGTCCTTGAGCAAGACGCTGAACCCCTAATTGTTACCGATGAGCCGCTTCTATATTATTCGATTAATCAAAAAAGTAATGGAAGAATAATCGCGGAGAAAATGATTGATAGTTGCAGCCCTACACGTGCAACCACTATACCCCAGTTTGCACTCCCACGCAACACCATTGTAAAGAAGCCATTCTGGCCATGTGTAACTGCCTGTACTCTGCTCACAGGTCAAAGTTATTACCAGGGGTCAATTTGCCCGGCCAGGGGGAAAATCCATGCCTCTGCTTTTGATACCCCCCCCCTCTCTGGTCATCATCTTTATGGCCGGTGATCAGAGGTTCTCAAACTTTTTCATGTCAAGGACCCCCAATATTATATGTATTTGGCATCTCAAAATATGTTGTTCCAGGGACCCCCAGAAGCAAATATTTCAGTTTAAAAAGTTTGCTTTAAAAAAAATATATATATATATTCAAAGATTAGATTTTTCAAAAATAGCAGATCTACAAGCTCATAGCGTGGCACTCGGTGCCGCGGTATGAGATTCTATATCTGACATTTTTAATAGCTAAAGTAAAAATAATGGTTTTGGTGGGTAAAGTCTAAAGTCAAATATTTCAGTTAAAAAGGTTTGCTTTAAAAATATATATATTCAAAGATTAGATTCATTATTAACACATTTTTTAAAATCGTGTTAACTACATTAACCTGGTGCTATTTTGGACAAATCCACTAAACGTTTCAGACATTTTCCTTTTCATTTTGATTTCGATTTCAAAGCTAGCAAAAATAGATGTACAAGCTCAAGTCACAGCGTGTCGTAAATCGGCAACAAAATATATTGTGCTTAACTGGTTTTAGAAAAGCATTTTTTTTCTTTTTTAAAACAAATCCTATACCAGGCATATTTCCTCTTGCACTTGTACATACATGCACTAAAACGCTAACACATTTTGTGCTCCCACGCAACACCATTGTACAGAAGCCACTCTGGGCGTGTTGCTGTATGTACTCTGCTCACATACGGGCCAACGTTATTACAGCTGACCTCAGAATGGAGAGTAGAAATAATGCATTGGATAAAAGGAACGAGCCGTGAGAACGCCAACCTTGCACATGAGCAATGTGAAGAAAAAAACTATATTCTATATTCCAAATGTTATTCCTTACTGCAGTATCGTAGAAATGCCCTCCAACCTCTCCTCTTTTCCTGTTTGACAGCGTGCTATAACTATTGCAGTCGAACCGACCGATTCTGACATAAGTTGGCACCCAGGTGCTTATATGAAAGAAATGGCTTTCTTAAGGTGAAGCAGAAAAATCCTTGCTGATTTCCTGCCCTGGTTTTGCATATCAGCAAATGTCTCCAGTTGAAATATGCTCTCTGTCCTCTTAATGCAGCTTTTTGCACGAGTTTGCACGTGACGTAACAGGGCTCAGGACACTTCTGCACATTGCTGTTGAGATTGTGAAGAGAGAGAGAGAGAGAGAGAGAGAGAGAGAGAGAGAGAGAGAGAGAGAGAGAGATTGATTGATTGATTGATTGATTGAATAATTTATTAGCAGTTTGCAATAGAAAAAGGTACAGTTTCATGACAGTACAGATCACTGGTACAAGGTCAACTAAAAGGAGATCCTAGAAAGCCGGGGCGTTGCGAAACCAGACAAGGACTCCGTAATCAATGAGGGGCCCAATAAGAGCACCTCCTAGTGTCTTTCGAGATTTAATATTGATCAGCGGGGCAACCCTTTGCAAGAAACGAATTTGTTGGTTGACTTTTTTGATTACCTTGGTAGTCATTTTTTCACTGGAGAACAGAGAGAGAGAGAGAGAGAGAGAGAGAGAAAGAGAGAGAGAGAGAGAGAGAGAGAGCAGCTCAACCCTTTCACACACACTTGTGATGTGTGATATAATGTTATACTACATGTTTTATGCAAACATAGAACTGAAATTAACACCAATCTAGGCTTTGTTGGCTAAGCTGTGGGCAGGACGGTTGTATAACTTAGCTCATAAATAAGCATTTGTGTTGTTTTTTATAGAGATTCTCAGAAATGGGCATTCATCCTGATTGCAGCCTCCACCCTCTCTCTCTCGTCCAGGCGTTAAGAGGCAAACCCTTTCACAACACACACACACACACACACACACACACACACACACACACACACACACACACACACACACACACACACACACACACACACACTAACGAACAGCATCATACAGTATATCGTCGTTGTCGGATGGAAACCTTGTATGTCCAAAACCGTCCGTGTTGTATTTATCACTTTAAAAATGATTTAAACAAGTGAAAATAGCCGATCTACAAGCAACGCCTCACGCCGCAAGGCGTTGTGTGCTATAGATATGTAGATCTGCTATTTTCACTAATCTTATGCGACAGTCTTGTATGATGAAGCAGGACTGTACTTTACAAAAAAAAGTGCACATTTGAAACTTGGAGATACGAGGTTTCCGCGCGACAGTGACGATATACAATAGAGTACACAACACCCATGGGCACAAACGGATAACGACATACCCTTAACTGCATTCTATATAGGCATTGGCACCTTACAAATAAACTGTTGACCAAAGCGAACGACAACAAACGCGAGTCTTGCTCGGCGTGTGTTCACAAGCAGCCGCGCAGCCTTGGCTGTGTGTGTAAAACTACGCGAGGGGGCCAATTTGAGAGAGATGGGTACTGACGATGACACGTGTCGCCACATGGCACCTGTCACTGCCTGTGCTGACACGTCAGACTGAGGTGCTCAACCCCCCCCCTACCCCCCACTGATGACTGGCAGAGAGAGAGAGAGAGAGAGAGAGAGAGAGAGAGAGAGAGATGGCAGGTAGCCTTTAAAAAATCACACACACCGCATCATTAACGGGCCCTCTTCTGGCCCTCTTCTGGCCCACTTCCAGCTAGAGAGAGAGAGAGAGAGAGAGAGAGAGAGAGAGAGAGAGAGAGAGAGAGAGAGAGAGAGAGAGAGAGAGAGAGAGAGAGAGAGAGAGAGAGAGAGAGAGTCAGATCAGAACAGTGCTCACCACCCGGACCCTCACTCCTTAATCCCCAACCACCCATCCCCCCCACCCCCCCACCCCCCTACATACACTCCTTGCCCCCCCCCTCCCTCGATCGCTCTCTATCTTCGGAGAGCACCGTGCGATGTCAGCACTCAGCAGCCGCTCTACCTTTAGCACATCAAACGTGTGCCCGCCGGCCTCCCCCTCCCCCCCCTTTTTTTTTGGAGCTGCGTATAAAATAAATAAATAAATGAATAAGACAACAGTGTAAAGGAGGAGAGGTGGCAGAATGCGATCATTAGGCTGGCCCCCTGGTGGCTAATGCTGCATCTCTTCTCTCTCTCTCTGTTTAATTTTTCTCCAGCTCTTGTTTCCTCACTGCACTGAAAAAAATAATAATACAATGAAGTCTCATGTCTGGCACCACAACATCTCGAGTCAATTTCAAGCTGGTGGCTTCTCCCCAACACGATATATAGTCCACTGTAAAATACCCAATTACTAGTAAAAACCAGCGTGAATACGTTGAAGCCCATGGCGCGCCGCGCTGTGGCTTTGCAGCCTTTTGGCACGTGGCTTGTTAGGACACTGATTCGCATGCCTAACGATGGCGGTTTTGCACAGCCGCCGCTGCAGCTAGCTCGTCCCCTGACTGTCCTGGATCTGGCACTGTGTGCCCACTTGCCCAGCGCCGTGGGAACAAGCCCATCCCTTTAAGTGGAGATTGCATTATTAGAGTGCTAAGTGGTCTCTGCGTGAGAATGCATGCTAACTAAGTAGAACGCAGCCAGGGAGGCAGCTGAGACCATGGTTGGTCATTGCGCTCTGTGGCAGGAGGGAGGACCTCGACCCGCCACTCATTAGTGATGGAAAAAGTGCTCTCATTTTGTACTTAAGTAAAAGTATCAATAGCATGCACTATAGAAATACTCTGTTACAAGTAAAGGCCTGTCCAAGTGTCCATAGTCTCTCCGAAACCGAACTTTTCGTCGGAAAGGTCCGGTTTGACTACAAAATGACATCACTTGCGACTTCTGAAAAGCATTACACCGAATGAGAGTTCGGAAATCTGCACGTCGGAAAGTCGCAACTCTCCGACTATGGACAGGCCTTAAAAGTCTGGAATTCAAAACAAGAGTAATGTTACAAAAGTATTGTTATCAAAATTTACAAAAAGTAAAAGTACTCCTTATGAGCAAGAAATTGCTAATTGCAGCCGATGAGCAGGTTGGTGCCTTGCATGGTTTCCTCCGCCATCAGTGTATGAATTTGTGTGTGAATGTAATGCACAATCTATGCAAAGCTATTTGGATAACAAGTGCTTTATAAATGCACCATTTATCATTATATTTGTGAATGGGGAAAATTGCAGAAAATAGCAGATCTAGTTCACACATTTTTGAAAGTCTTTGACAATAATGACATGCTTAAAATCTGAATTGAAATGTTGTTTTTTCTTCTATATGCCTATATTTGTAACCACTTAAATCCTAGCGCCCCAATTGTATTCTGGGAACGCTGTGTGAGCTTAAATGTACTATTTTCAGAGCAGAAAAACAGAAAAGCCACTGGTATTGAGCACCGAGAGACTCTGGTCAACCAACTTTGGGGTTTAAGTGGTTAATGATTCCCCCCCACCCCACCCCCTTTTCAATCGTCCCCCCCCCCCCCCCCCCCCCCCCGAAAGCCCCCTTGGGGGCCGTGGCCCCCATTTGAAGACCACTGAGATAGGTCACAATGAGAGGCAGCCCACTGGGAGATACAAATCTGAGGAGGAGAGAAGATAGGACTGCAGCAGCGTATCCAGGGGTGTCGCACCAAATTCTGGGCCCTGGGTACAAGGATTCACTGCGAGCCACCCATGAATGTTAATTATTTTGTGCTTTAACTATTGAAAAATAGCAGATATACAAGCTCACATTGTGGCACCGAGTGCAGGACCCCCAAAATAATATGTATTTGGCCATGGACCCCCATCTCAAAATATTTAGTTCCAGGGACCCCCCCAGTAGCAAAATTTGAGTTACAAATGTTCGCTTAAAAATTACATTATTCAAAGTACTTTTCAAAAATAGCAGATCACACTCGGTGCCGCGCTGCGAACTTGTACATCTGCTATTTTTCAATAGCTAAAGTATAAAATAATTAAGGCCACCTTGGGCCCTAGTAACTCAGTCCCACTCCCCCCCTTGTGACGCCCCTGAGCGTTTATGTGTGTATGTGTGTGTGTGTGTGTGTGTGTGTGTGTGTGTGTGTGTGTGTGTGTGTGTGTGTGTGTGTGTGTGTGTGTGTGTGTGTGTTGGGGGGAGGTGTAGATTTACAGGCCCATGGGATGCTACTATTGCAGGAGAAAACACAATGTGCGGTCTGATGTGTTTTACGGGTCACGTGAGCCCAGCCAGTCAATAGACATTAAGGGGAAGTCAGAGAGCCAACTGAGATGCACGCACCTGATATAAATGACTTTATTTATTTATTTCCTCTTTCTTTTCCCTCTTGGTGATTTTTACCCGTTTTTATCCCTAATTTAGTCATTATGCCAATTGATTCCTCCTCAGGCACATTTGTGTGTTGTCACTGTGGTTGTGTCCTACTGAAGGCCCGCCATGCATACTCCACTTTTAGGTGATAAACGGAAATCTTATCACCTAAACAGTGATTTTGATGTTGGACGCTCAAAATCGCTGTGGGTCATAGGGGGGGTTCCGGGGGTCCCCAGATAAATGATGGATAGTTAGGAACCAAATGGACCCTTATGTTGCTGTAACTCTGAGAGTGTACAAATGGAACCAAATGGACCCTTACGGGTTCATTTGTACACTCTCAGAGTTATGGCGCTCCATGGTCTAATGCAGGGGTTCTCAAAGTGGCGTCCGGGGACCCCCAGGGCCCTATATACTGTACATCAGCCATTCTCTTTAAAATGTTTGAATATTTTTTCCCTGGCACTGAATCTTTTCAGATGGGGGTCCGCGGCCAAATACCCATTCATTTAGGTGTCCCTGACATTAAAAAGTTTGAGAACCACTGGTTTAGGTGATAACGTTTTCCACCAACAGTAAAAGGTGACAACCTTATTACCTAAAAGTGGAGCATGCGTTGGCTTTAACTCACCTGCCAGTGAGGAGCCCCCGTTGGGAGGATATAGATCCTTCGTCCTACTAGTTGGCTCAGCGTTGAAGACGGGGTTAAACAACTAAAAATGGGATTGACTTTCAAAATAGTCAACGCAAATCTGCCCTCCATCCCCTCAGTACCCGCATATCTGACCAAACATCTCCAAAAAGTTAGCGACACCCACAGCCACAACACCAGAGGGAGCGCACACAATGATCTGATAACACAAACCCATAAGACAAATATGGGTAAATTCTCCTTCTACACTGCCATGTGGAATTCCTTGACTACCTCCCTTAAAACATGTAGCTCGCTGGCATCCCTCAAAACTGCCCTGAAAACTCACCTTTCAGGAGGCCAGAGAAGGAGGTAGTTATCACTTCGCCCATAGACAGGCGAGAAGTGAGTACTAAGTAAGTACTACTTACTGTAGGTATTTGTACTTTACTTGAGTATTTCCAATTTCCAATACGGTTACTTCTACTCCACTACATCTCGGATCCAAGTATTGTAACTTTACTTTAGATATAAATTATAATATTATAAAACATACATAACCACTTTAGCTCTATTTTATACCTTGGCCATTTGAAATTAGCTGATCTACAAGCTCACATTGTGTCGCCTGAGCTTGTAGATCTGCTATTTAATATAACATTTTATACTTTTGGTACTTCAAGTACATTTTGATGCCAACACGTTCATACTTTTACTCGCATACATTATCAATTTCGGACTTTTTCTACATTGCAGTATTGATACTTTTACTTAAGTTAAAATATGTGAGTACTTTTTCCACCACTGTTCAAACCCACAAGGAGGCGGCACATACTGTAAATGACTTTCTGACATGACTTACTCATGCTTGTGATGCAAGGCAAACCACCTTGTTTTCTATAGCAGCTTCTCTGCTGTAGGTATAGAGGCTGCTTATCGTCACTGTTGGGCAGAAACCTCGTATCTCCAAGTTTAAAATGTGTATGTTTTTTTTTTCGTAAAGTAAAGCCCTGCTTAATCATCATACAAGGCCGTCGCACAAAAGTAGTGAAAACAGCAGATCTACAAGCACACAACGCCTTGCACCACTAGTTTAAATCATTTTTAAAATGATAAATGCAAAATGAAGAGTTTTGGACGTACAAGGTTTCCACCCGACAACGACGTTATACTGGCTGCATTTCTATAGTTCCTTCCTCCACTGCGCTTTAGGAGGAGCCCAGGATTGAATCGAGGGCAATCAGATTCCCAGAAGGCAGCTGAAACCTCTTGAGCCGGTGCTGCACCCCCCCCCCCCCCCCCCTCCTAAAAAAAAAAAAGACCCCGATGTGAACCAGAGTCTGAATCATCTTTATTGTCACGTCACAGGTTTGCATGTGTAAAAGAAGTGGGTGATTCATTTTCTCGCTCCACCATTTGAGGTTTTCGTGAGAAGAGAGAGAATAGAGGTTGGGTAGACTGGAGCAGGAAAGGTAAGAAGAAAAACTAAATAAAGAAGACTAATAAATAATGTAAAACAGGGGTCTTCAACAGGGGATACGGGGCCCATAGGGGGTCCTCAGAGTTACTACAGGGGGTCCTCCAAATCTTTGAGTGATAGAAACTTTTTTCCCCTCCTTTTTTATATACGACTTGAACCCTAGCGTCCATATTCGGAGAACTTTGTTGTGAGCTTGTCGATCGACTATTTGGTGTAGAGGGGAAAACGAGCAGACTAAGTACAGAGTGAAAGGTCAAGTTTTTTAAGTATTGACGTTCAAGGGTTTAAATGTAACGGAGGTGATCCAAACCTCCCCACCCGGTTTCGAACCCGGGTCTCCCGCGTGAAAGTCCAATATCTTAACCATCACTCCAAAGGGATATCCCTATGGAACGAGAGCAGATACTAGACTTTTGAGGCTTCAGGTTGGGGCTGCGACTCTCTCCGCCACATACATATCTGAAAAACACAAATTGACATGATTCCAAAATACACTGATGATTGTGCTGTCAAAGGACGAAACTTATACAGAATCTATTAACAGGTTGTGGGGGTCCTTGCTTCATCTCTCTCTCAACTAAGGGGTCCTGAAAACATTGAAGACCCGTGATGTAGAACATTATAGCATCATCATTATGCTGGTGATATGCAGGTGATATGCAGGTGTTGTGGAAATTGAACATTTCCTGGGTGAGAGAATGAAGAGTTAGACACTGATATGATAATATCAGATGACAATAATATCACAATGATTCCTATGTAATATAATAATGAGAAAATGAGAGTAAAGAATAGAAAGAAGAGAGGAGAAAGGAAAAAGAGATGAAAGAAGGATAGGTGGACAGGGTCCAGTTGTCTCGAAAGGCAACGGGAGTCTGACACCGATCTGGATGTTGAGGCAGCTTAAATACAGATACTGCAAGGATACATGCACATTGTTAAGATAATTCTGAGGACTGACATTCCTTCTGTCTGACCAAAAGATGTGTTCTCTCAACACTTGAGTATGGAAGGTCACTTCTGCCTGACTATGAAATGTGCTGCTCGATGCTCAGCGTCTGAGAGTGGCGACACTACCCTGACCAATGCTGCATGAACATGTGTTCCTTATCGACTGAGAATGGAAGGCCCTCTGCTCTATGCTGAGGCCGTAGTGTGTAGTCACTACCCTAGCCAGAATACTGACGCCTGATATAAGAAACATTCTCCTTGCGTTCATAACACCTTAACCTGTTGTCTTGCTGTCTGGGTCTGCCGCTTGCCTACAGGGAAATAGTTAGTGTACTTGACCTTGCTGTATGAGCCTGCTGGCTGCATAGCCTAACTACCGTACAAGTACTGACTGTATATACACACCTAAACTCATAAGACATATTATCATACTCATTTACTTCCCTTGCTTACATATTACATTCATAACATCAGCATACAGTCATATATTAATATAACCGAAGTAAGATGAATATTCTTTGTTGTGACTTGACATTGGTCACTTCTTTTGTTTGCACAGACTTTTGGACACTTTTTTGGCTCTGCACTTTTTCTTTTATTTAGGCTAAGCATTATTATTATTGTCTTGGTGCAAACACTTTTGCATACTGTATATATGTGTAGGCTATATATTTTTTGGCACTACGTTGAGAAGTAGTTTCTAATGTTTGAATGACTGGACCATTGTAAGTTCTTTGAGTTTGCAATATGCTTAGAAAAGTCCCTTAAAATTGCAATCCTTTACTTGAAACGTTAGTACTACTTTTTTGTTGTTGTGTTCTGTCTCGACACTTTATGTATATATATATATATATATTTTAACCTAATTGCAATGTATGGCTGATTCTCCTGTATTGTTGATTCTTCTTTCTTGTTTGTTTTTGTCACTCGGCTGTACACAACAGTCCCTTTCTTTTTTTCTTTTTTTCTAACTGTCCTGTAACCTTTAACTGCTGTACCTTCTGGGTAACTGAATTTCCCCCTTGGGATAATAAAGGTATCTATCTATCTATCTATTATATAATCTATATCAATAATCGATAACTCAATAATCAATAGATCAATAGCCTGAAAGGGAATATAAATTGTATTTCTATAACAGCAGGTGATATGGTTATCAAGAATAGGAACTCGAGGTAACTCTGATTTGCTTTAAAAATAAACAATTTGGAAGTGTGCACACATGCGTGTGTGTATCTGTGTGCGTGTGAGTGCACGTCTCTAATGGTAATGCCTCATCAGTGAGTCCACCATTTGCTCTGTGTAACAGTACTGGCCTTTCATGCGATTGCATCTCTGTGTGTCCGTATAGCTGCACATCATATAATGTGTCAGCTATCACTGGGTTGATTGGGTCTCCCTCGGGGACAATTTGTATTGCATTAGGGGCCATCTGTTGGCCACTGGGGAAATTGACGGTCTCAGTCAGTGGTCGTATGAAAGACCCATTTTAATCTCTTTCTCAAGGCTGAGCCATCAGCGCCTTTTATTATTTATTTATTTTACACTGCGGTCTGTGTGGTCCAAGACTGGAAAGGGAAGCAGAGTGTGTGTGTGTGTGTGTGTGTGTGCGTGTGTGCGTGTGTGCGTGTGTGCGTGCGTGTGCGCGTGTGCGTGTGTGCGTGTGTGCGTGTGTGCGTGTGTGTGTGTGTGTGTGTGTGTGTGTGTGTGTGTGTGTGTGTGCGTGCGTGTGTGTACAGTACTTGTATTACTATATTTGTGGGGGGCACATGTCCCCACAAGTAGCACATGTCCCCACAAGTATAGTCAATTTGAGAAATAGACATTGTGAGGACTATATTTTCCTGGTCCTCTAAATAATGTTATGGTTCACCGGGTTTTATGGCTGCGGCGAGGTGCTGTCATGGATTTGGGTGAAGCTATCACCAATTTTCTCTTGAATTAGTGTTTCAAGATTTTCAATGTCTCTTAAAGCGTCCAGTTTTTGCCTTGTAAACTCCTCTATTATCAGCAGCATCAAATCCATTGAGCATCACACACAATTTTCATTTTGATTCTCTGCCAATGGTGGGTGCTTTCTGTATGCGGAGACCTTGAGGGATGCGTTTGTTTGCGCCAATACTCACTCAAGGTGTAGCCATGGAGATGAAGGTGTGTTGTGCTCTCCTCTTCAGGAGAGCACAACACACCTCTGGATGAGTTTGAAAGGTTTTATGGCTAAAAGTTTTTTTTTTTTTTAATTAGGCTTAACTCATTTGCTGCCCCCTCCCGAGTTTCCCGAGTTATTCCCGTACCCCGCCGCTGCCACACCCAAGTTTCCAGAGTTTTGGGTCGGTTTTACCTTCAAAAAAGGTATTTTTACTAAGGCTGGGACTTTAACTGATTAATTGCGATTAATTAATTACAGAAAATTAACGCGATTAAAAAAATGAACGCATTTTAATCGCACTTAGTTTTTGCACCACAGAACCTTCAGTTTCGGGCATACCGATCATAGCGATGCACCAACCAAGAAGAGACAACAAACGCAAAGGGAGAAGTAGCCGATCAGAGCGCTTTGCTTGGCCCAGTGGATGAGAAATTTAGATTTAAAAAACTCACTCGTTGATTCACTCTTACAACAAAATGTGTTTTACTTGAAAAAAATGCTTCTCTGGTAAAATATCGATGTGCGATTAAAATGCGATTAATTGCGATTAATTAATCACAGAGCCTGCAATTAATTAGATTAAAAATTTTAATCGCATCCCAGCCCTAATTTTTACTTTACTGGAGTATTTCCCGCTTTTACTTCTACTCCACTGCATCTTAGAGAAGAAGAAAAAACATACATGAACCACTTCAGCCCTCATACATTTTGACCATTTGAAAATAGACGAGTGAGCTTGTAGATCTGCTAATTTTCCAAAGATTTTATACATTTGAAAATTTGTGAATGGGACATACTGCATAATTACTACTTTCTACTTTTGGTACTGTACATTTTGATAGCAACACTTTTGTACTTTTAAGTACAAGTAAATCTTGAATTCCAGGCTTTTACTTGAGTGTTTTCGACATTGCAGTATTTTTCTGTGATTAGTATTACATTTTTTCAGCCCGAAGGGCTAACACAACTTAATAACATACATTGCAGTATTGATCATTTTACTTACAGATCTGCCATTTAAAAACTTCACACGTCATGCCATTGGCAAGACAGTCGATTTTCAGGGGATTTGCAGAAATTGTTGATTGTAGAATGTAGATCAGCTATTTCGGCTATAGTTTATGCAAAAATAAACTCTGTTCTCCATAACAAATAGAAAAGCAAAACAGGGAAAGAAACCGGTGGAAAAAAAGCATTTGCAGGATATTTCAGGAAAAGAGCCATAAATACTGAAGAGTTGAAACGGCACACATGTACTACTAGGGCATTCACCAAATATTCGAATATTCGAATATCAAAGTCATTATTCGACGTTGTTCACCGAAGTCGAATATTCGCCTTTTTTTTACCTCTCTTTAAAAATATATAATTTATAAAGCTTGGCTAGATAGGAAGTCATAAGAATGAGTTGTCAATGGTTCTCAAACCTTTTTAGGCCGTGACCCCCAAAATAAACATATTTGAACTGGGGACCCCCACCCTGACAAGCACTTGGAATTGTAGGTATTACATTTAATGTGACTCGGTTCCGCAGATAAATATTGTGAAAATAGCAGATCTACATGCTCACAACGCCTCGCAACGCGAGGCGTTGTGAGCATGTAGATCGGCTATTTTCACAATGCTCGCCTTTTGCTTACTTAATATTTGACAGTTTGGCCAGTCCTGTCGAATATTCGACTATTCGAATACTTTGAGGTCGAATAATTTGAATACTAAAAATCACTATTCGTGAATGCCCTAACATGTACCACTGCCTATTTGCATGTGCAGGCACACACACCCCTGCATGCGACGACCCTCCCCTCCAGCCATCATCACGGAGCCGGACCACGTGCAGAACAATTAGGCTCCTGTCCAACGAGCAATTCAAATGACTTATCAGGAGAGGGAGCCATACCGAACCCATCTGCCATATTGAACTCTGATGCTTTATGTGCACCCGTGAGAAAGAGCACATTAGTCACTCTACCGGAGAAAGGACACCGTTAAGCCTGATTTAGTTGCGCGACTGGGGCTGCGCGCCAAAAATACAGCAGATCTACAAGCTTCTACGTTCAGGGGCGTCACAAAACTAGGGCCCAAGGTGGAGGGGCCTGGAATTATTTTATACTTTAGCTATTGAAAAATAGCAGATCTACAAGCTCGCTGCAAACTTGTAGATCTGCTATTTTTGAAAAGGTGTCTTTGAATATATGTATTTTTTAAGCGAACATTTGTAATGCAAATTTTGCTTCTGGAGGGTCCCTGGAACTAAATATTTTTAGATGGGGTCCGTGGCCAAATGTATATCATTTTGGGGGTCCTTCCCATGAAAAAGTTGACATAGAAACATATGTTTTTCAAAAAACCTTAGAAGGATTTGTAATATCCAAAGACGTTTGAATAGCAGATCTACAAGCTCGAGTGCTGCGCTGCGAGCTTGTATATCTGCTATTTTTCAATAGTTAAAGCACAAAATGTGAATGAATCCTTGTACCCAGGGCCCAGAATTTGGTGCGACACCCCTGTCTACGTTGGCATTTTTTGGTACGCGACTAAGTATAAATCAGACACTGAATAGTTTATGTGGACATGTTTTATGGCTCTACCTTCATGTCATGTCATGTGTGTGTGAGGGGGTGTGATACATGCCCGCTGGCGTGTACATGTTTTTAACTTTTATCCCATGTGTTTTATCCTTTATTCCCATATAAGCTTTTGTTACAGGCCAATGCTTGGATGGACGGACGTGTTGTTAAAAAGAGAAAGCCATTGTTGATGTTCTCCACACCAGTGTGCGCATCACGGCTGAGGGCAGATTTACCTTGTTCCTTGCGGGGTTCTTCGTGGTACACTGAACATGTCAGTGGGAATGGGGAGGATTTAAAGAAGAAATACAATTCATCTAGGACATTTATCCCTGCCCTAAAATGACCTACGTACACCACCAACCTACAGCCTAGAGGTGTGCATAGAGAGTTGAGCAACAAGACTCATCACCTTTCATTCAGCATATGGTTGTGTGTTTTTGGTGTTGTTTTGGTGTTTGCAGCACCCTCTGCTGGACACATTTGCACACAGGCTGACATACATACATACATTTGTACACAAACTAGATTTATAAAAAATATTTTGCATGACTTGACCACTAATTTGAAAAATCGCAGAGAGTGAAACTGAAATCCAATGTGTTTTAATGATGCAGCAAACGGGGAAAAGAATGCAACGGGCCTGTGTGCAAAGCCCTTTAATCTAGTTGACATGCCCAAAAGCAGCCAGTTTGTCAAGGCGGGGACAATGCACACATACAGTAGTAATTTACCATCAAGACATCAATAGTTAAAGATTGGACTGTGAGGACATGTCAACATCAAGTATAGGGTTAGGGTATGTTAACATGCAAGAAAACTTTGCTGTAGAATTATAGCTTTCCAAGACAATAATTTGTAGTTAAGAAAATTGGAGGGGTGTTCAACAAAGGACATGTAAATCTACCACTTGGATTGTTCATAATTGTTTTTATTTGATCTGACATTGTGACTTTGTATGGGAGTTGGCAAGCTGTTGGCAGTTCAATGTCACGTACTGTCTGGTATTATGGTGATCACTCGTGCAAGGGCCGTGGGTGTACGGTTTATAACAGACTACAACATTAATGTTTAGAATTCCCTAGGCATTCATTTTCAATTAAGTTTGCCCTGGCAGTTTCTTTCCCCATGCACTGAAAAAAACAAAACACTTTTATCTTTCTGCCTCTGATCACTGTCACACTCATTATCGTAAAGACTCAGATAAAGTACTGGATTTTCAATAGATTTTCAATATACCGATATGAGACATCACAGCCACAACCAGCATAAAGCCCATTTGAGTCAAAAGCACTGTCAGGGTTGGATTGGGACACTATATTTAACTGGCAATGTAGCCTAAGTCAAGGGTCTTCAACAGGGGGTCCGGGACCCCTAGGGGGTCCTCCAAATCTTTGTGTGATAGAAGCTTTTTTTTTACTCACTTGAATTATTGACTTATTCCATATTCTGAGAACTTTAGACAAAAATAGCAGATCTACAGGCGTTGTGAGCTTGTAGATCATCTATTTTTGGCAAAGACGTTTGGTGTAGAGGGGAAAGAGAGCAGACCAAGTACATAGTGAAAAGTCAAGTTTAGTAAGTATTGACGGTTCAAGTTGTTAATGTTCTGAATATACACTGATGATTGTGCTGTCAAACGATGAAACTATATGGTATCTATGGGTTGTGGGGGTCCCTGCTTCGTCACTCTCTCGACTAAGGGGTCCTTGGCCAGAAAACGTTGAAGACCCCTGGCCTAAGTGGCTGTAAATGCAATTGACCGGTCTGTGTGCCTTGATGCACCAGCCGCACACATTAACACAACAGTCCACATCGACAACATACCATTTTAACTTGAGCATGCATGCACATAGTATTGAAAACGCTTACACTGTATACTAGTTTGAACCATGCCCAGCACTGCAACAATGTAAAAACAAACAATAGTTGCCACAGCAGACTGTATGATGACAATATGCACTTTACATATGACGAATAATTGCAAAATATACAACCCCACTTCTACAACTCTACTATAATCCTGCTATAGAATTGACAAAACTCTGTCCTTCTGTCTGTATCAATTGTCCTCAATGCCTGGCCAGTCAATCTGAAATTGCACATGGCCATTAGGCATTGGCATAGGCAGGGACTGACAAAGCAGATTTGTCCAGTCTCCCATATTTAAACTGTTTATTAGCATTCTTGGCAAATCTGCACATAGTTCGGGGTGCATGCATCCTTGGCTATGGACTAGTCCCAATGAATCCACTGTGCCACACACAACTACTGCCACAATGGGCACAATGGGCCAATGCACATAAAAAATAAATAAAATAAAATACTTTTTATATGGGCGCCCTGATTCTATGCACAGTTAAGTTACTGGCTTCAAAAATGGCTATATGAATTAATGATGTATCATGGATGCAGGCTATGAAAACATAGTTATCCTGACGATAAAATACAGCCAAGCTCACAGAGTCGTCTGGTAACATCCCTTTTCACTTCACATCCAGACCATTATCTCGTCACTTTGGCAGCGCAGGTGCTCACACACAATGATTCTGTGTGCCCTGAGGCCATGGACTGCACAGTTGTGGAAAAAGTACTCACATTTTTACTAAAACTACAAAAACTGCAACGTAGAAATACAAGTAAAAGTCCGGAATTAAAAATGTACTAGCGTAAAAGTACAAAAGTATTGGTATCAAAATGTACTTGAAATACCAAAAGTAAAATACTCATTATGCAGAATGCCCCATTTAAAGTTTTCAAATGTTTACAAATCTTTTGAAAATAGCAGCTACAAGTTACCCATATATGTAAGGGGTAAGGCATGGACGAAAGTAGAGCCCAAGAGTCAAAACTCCACGTTTTATGACACCAGTACATCCACATAATATCTTCTAACTTCCTAAACACCAGAGGGAGCAGTAAGCTTTAACTGTCTCGTGAATATGATATTATTATGAACCGTTCTTCATAGAGCTTTGATAAGAATGAATTGTTATGAACTGGGTTTGATTACAATTTATGTCTTTGACTTTAGCTTGGGTAAATGCACTGATTTTCAACCGAAGTTGCAAATTAACCACAGTGAACCGTGCATAGTATTCTTTCGAAGAAAGTGGGGAAAGTAGCATTATTAGTTCATCATTGCCCTCGAATTGCCTTTCGATTCGCTGCATAGTTTTGACTCAGTCAAACTGCAGAACTGAGAGGCCAAGCGAAAGCTGAATATGTAACTCCATTAAATTGTGGTTTGGGGAGGGTTCTCTCGCAAAAGAGCATAGGCTGGTATCACCGACAGACGGGTTTCACACTAGGCGGCAAGCTGCTCAAAGTTGCCTGGCTGGGAGATAATGACTATTTGCTTTTCCAACAGCTTCTGCTGACACGCTGAAATCTTTTTCATTGAGTGTCTCAAGTAAGAGATACAATACAAAATGAGAGGGCATAAAGGCGACGAGTGCCATATGTCGCCGCGCTCTGCCACGGTGGGTTTACCTTTCACCTGGCAGTTTGGTGTCTTTAATTGCACTCTTATCATCAGAGTTTGTGTGATCTGGTCCAAACAAAATGTCAACAGAACATTTCAGGAGCTTCACCTTTCTTCTCCACCATCAGTAGAATTTAGCTTGTATCTCCAATGCGTGTATTGCAGTGGTTTTCAACCCTTTTCATATCAAGGTCCATTATTTATTTGGCATTTGAGCCTTGGACCACCATTAGATTAGTGGTTCTCAACCTGTGGGTCGGGACCCCCAGGGGGGTCCCCAAATTATTTTGGGGGGGGGGGTCCCCAGATGATTAACTTAATGTGCAACATTGTTTTCTCACTCAACAGTAAACAAACCATTATTTTTTAAGTGTGTAGAGGGTATATGCACATTTCTAAAGTGACAATTTAAGGACTTTACATTGACATATTAAACATTGGCCAAATTGTCAAATATTAGAGGCAGAATTGTGAAAATAGCCGATCTACATGCTCGCAACGCGAGGCGTTGTGAGCATGTAGATCTGCTATTTTCACAATAGAACCGTGTTATACAAAATGTAATTCCTCAACTCTTAGTGCTCGTCAGGTTGGGGGGTCCCCAGTTAAAATATGATTATTTTGGGGGTCGCGCGGCCTGAAAAGGTTGAGGACCACCGCATTAGATGACATTTAGCTTCTCAGACCCAAAACCTATCTTTGGTTGTTGTCGGATAAGATTTTGTCCACATTTTAATGCTGCATTGATGTGGTACCATAGGAGAGATCACCGGCACACGTTGATCAAAATACCAATTGACCGATGTATTGAAAGTGTCAGGCATCGTGAATACCCTGTGTCCCACCACCGGCTTTATTTCAAAGGCTTGTGCTTTCTCTTAGCAGTCCATTCCAGTGAGCCTATAATGACAAACTCAGACTCCTTAAGCTCCTACCCCATGGTGCCATGGATTAAGGGAAGGGATACCCTGAAACTCATTTGTGGCGTGTGATCGCAGGGGTCTAACTCACTTAATGACAACAATGAGGAAGGAGAGAGGCAAATGAAAATGTGTGGGGGGGGGAGAAGACAGGAGAGAGAGAGAGAGAGAGAGAGAGAGAGAGAGAGAGAGAGAGAGAGAGAGAGAGAGAGAGAGAGAGAGAGAGAGAGAGAGAGAGAGAGGGGAAGAAGTATAAAGATGGGAATTTAACCCGGTAAAACCGAGAAAGCATCTGTGTAACCACCATTATTTAATACTTTCGCAATTGAAAAATAGCAGATATACAAGCTCAGAGTGCGGCATGAGTGCCGTGCTATGAGCTTGTAGATCTGCTATTTTTGAAAAATTGTGAAAACTCGTGGAAATCTTTGAATATATATATATATATATATATATATATATATATATATATATATATAAATATTTTCACTCAAGTCCTTGCTTCTGGAGGGTCCCTGGAACAGAGTATTTTTAGACAGGGGTCTGTGGCCAAATGCCTCTCATTTTGACACGAAACGGTTTTGAGCACCACCGATATAGAAACTGAAAAATGTAAGGATTTGGAAGACATTTGTAGAATCTGACAGGTCTTGATAGGTTAAAATGAGAGAGAGAGAGAGAGGAAGGGGGGGGGAGTAGAATGTGAATGGGGGTGGATGGTTGGGTGGTGGTGGTGGTGGTGGTGGAGGAGTGCATCCTCCCTCTCCCATCCCAGCAGGAGTAATAAATTGGATGATGTGGAATGAGGGAACAGTAACGGTGCGTTGCAGGTCATGGATGAGGCCCAGACCTCTTCTCCCGTAGGGTGTTCACATTATTATTTCTTCACCTTGTTAGCCTCAACACACGGGCCCCGACGCGCTGTTAGCGAGAACCCCCTCTTCTCTGCTCTGTGATCAATACCCGTGGACAGTCTGGGAGGAAGCCATGTGTGGCAGGCAGCCCCAACGGTGGACGGGCGGTGGAGAATACGGGGGCTAGCATGGCATCGGGGTTTAGTAAACCTTGTATCTCCAAGTTTCAGATTGGTATGTTCACTCGCAAAGTAAAGCCATGCTTCATCATACAAGGCCGTCGCACAAAAGTAGTGAAAAAAGCAGATCTACAAGCACATTGCGAGGCGTTGTGTGCTTGTAGATCGGCTGTTTTCACTAGTTAAATCATTTTTAATTAAAATGATAAATTAAATAGAACGGTTTTGGACATATAAGCTTTCCACCCGACAACGACAATATATTTTTTCTACAGTGGGCCTGGCAGAGCAAGTGCTTCCTCTCGCGGTCTTGTGAAATAATTGGCGTAACAAATGTTACACCATCTCAGCTCGTTCGCGGCCTCTCCCTGGTTAGATCATCCAGACCAGCCCGCCTGACACAGTGCATGTGTTAGTGCTGTTATGTCCTGCAGCAGTGGGTTTCAAGCTTTTTCCACATCAAGGGGAATTATTTATTTGGCATTTGAGCCACGGAGCACCGTTTGAAGGGACTTAGCCCCTCAGACACAAAACTTTGAATATTTGGTTGCACTTTACAACCTCAAGAGTCAAAGATCTAAAGTATAAGGGTCCATTTGTTTACCAACTGTCCATCATTTAGCTGGGACCACCTGGAACCCCCTCAAGGACCACTGGTGGTCCCCGGACCACTGGTTGAAAACAACTGTCCTAAAGTATAGCCAGACGAGACCAGCCACGGCAAGGCTTTGTCTGGTCCCTCAGTGTTGGCTTCAGTCGCTGGTGGTGAGCTTTGAGACATTACTTTGCCATCGTTTCCCTTGTCAGCGCGACGCTGTGGCCTTTCTTGGGGCCCAAATTCATCTAAATGATGGCGTTGCCCACGAGTGTCGCGATCCCCTCGAAAAGTCTGGCTCTCCGACGGAACGCAAACAGTGCAAAGACGCGTCGACTCCTCATTTGCATGAATTTGCATTCTTGTGCAGGCATGCACGAGAACAAACGTCTTGGGGGAGCGGTGGTTCAGTAGATAAGAGCGGCCTTCTGGGAATGTGAAGGTCCCCGGTTCGATGCTGGGCTCCTCCAGGCTTCATGTCGATGTGTCCCTGAGAAAGACACTTAACCTCTAACCGCTCCCCTGTGCACGCGCCTGAGCAGCCGCACACTGCTTGGTCAAATGCAGAAACATCATTTCCCCTCGGGGATCAGTAAATGCCCCTCATCCAGTCCCAGTGGCGGAAAGTAACTAAGTACGTATGTAAGTATGTACTTAAAGGAGTAGTTCACGCCCAAAATGACTTTTTTTCTATTGATTACTCATGCCATGGAGAGTAGAGTTCAATAATATTTTTTGGTTTTTGTCACATTCCTAAGACAAAAATGTGATTCGAGTAAATTTACCCCCATTGATTCGGGATGGGGACCCGTTTCGAAACGGGTCCCCATCCGGAACGAATGGGGGTAAATTTATTGTTATCACATTTTTGTCTTAGGTGACTAATCAATAGAGAAAATGTCATTTTGGGGGTGAACTACTCCTTTAAGTACAGTTTTGAGGTATTTGTACTTTACGAGTATTTCCAATTTCCAGTACTTTTACTTACTTACACTACATCTCGGGATCCAAATATTGTACTTTTACTCCACTACATTTATTTGCAAACTTCAGTTACTAGTTACTTTGTCGATTTTGATTATTATTGCGAGGGAAGGTCGCAGTTTAGTATGTGAAACGGCACATGCTGACTCTGTCTGTCTGTCTGTCTGTCTGTCTGTCTGGACGTGTACACTTTTTTACGGTCTATGAGTTTGCCACTCTGACATCACGCTTTGACATCACTGTGATGTCATGGGAACCACTCTAACAGAATCCCTTGTATGCCCATAAATGGAGATCCCTGATGTAATCAATATTAAGCCCATATCTAACAGGACTTCATATGTGAATGCCCATACATGGAGGAAGACAGCCCATTTCTGTGTGACTGGTTCAGACAGGGATCTCCATGTATGGGCATAAAAGGGATTGTATGTTTTGATGTCATGGGAACTAATCTAACAGAATCCATTTTATGCCCATATATGGAGATCCCTGATGTCATCAATATTAAGCCCATATCTAACAGGACTTCATATGGGAATGCCCATATATGGAGGAAGACAGCCCATATCTGTGTGGCTGGTTCAGACAGGGATCTCCATGTATGGGCATAAAAGGGATTGTATGTATGATGATGTCAGATGTGATAGACGCCATAGGATTTCCACATAACGACTAACTGAGTAAGCATGTTTGGGGTCTCACAGCATATCTCCATATACAGTATATGGATATCCAGGCATGGACAAAAATATAGCTGCTAGTCATCAAACCCCAAATTATCTACTTTCTCTACGGCTGTCCCAGCTGCCAACAATCTGTATCAAAGTGTCACAGGTTATCATTTTAATAATTAAAATATAATCATGATAAATTATTTATCATGAATAGGCCTGCAACTTCTGATTTATTTTCTTAGCGATTATTCTGTTGATTCCTTTTTCCATTCATCAAATAATCGAGAAGTGTTTATTAGTTCTATAATATAATATAAACATATATAATATAAATATTAATGAATCAACATAAGAAATTCAAATAGATTCTTTTTAAATAATTGACTATTCCTATTTAATACTGCAGAAGCTAAACAAGTGGAGAAATAAAAGCTGTGTTTCAATGTTTCAATCGTTTGCCCCAACATCGATACTTATCTACTAATATTTTGACTATACTACACATATTTTTATCACACGATTAATTTGAGTAGTTCAATTAAATCTTGTACCCCTAGTCATGAGCCTTTTCTGTTCAAGCAAATGTTCTTTATTGTTATGCTGAAGTTGAAATGACTGAAACTGCACTGCATTTACTTGTTTGAAAAGCAGTGCGGGACAGAGAGGCCAGTGTCCCAGTTCGTCAGACCATAATACTCACCCATTGACAAACCAATAATGTCCTCTGAGAAAAGATGCCCCGTGTAGTCATGAAGCCTATAAAGAACATAAAATGGAGCCGGGGTTGATCAGAATGCAGCACAGATTAATGGCTGTGCGATTATACCATCTTTTTTAATTAAGCTAATATCATGCTAAAGTGTCAGGATAGGATGAAATGAGGGCTATAAATGGCCACAATTGGCCGCATTATTACAATATGAGATTCAGCAATGGGGGAAACCGTGATCCAATTCATTTAATCTCGCAATTACCATGATTTGAATAGACAGAAAGTGAAAGAATGGCAAGTCATCTATCACTGGAGCAAAACTCAAGGGCGTTTTGCCACGAGTGGAAGGCTTAACCACATGTCACGTGAACCCTTGCGTCACTATTCTGGGGGGCGAGCAGACGGGAAAATAGCAGATCTACAAGCGTAGTGAGCTTGAAGAATGTCTTTTTTTTTACCATAGAGATTTGGTGTACTGCAGTGGTTCTCAACCAGTGGCCCGGGGGCTTCCAGTGGTCCTTGAGGGGGTTCCAGGTGGTCCCCAGCTAAATGATGGAGGGTTGGTAACCAATTAGACCCTTATACTGTAGATCTTTTCCTCTTGAGAGTGTAAAATGAAACCAAATGGACCCGTAAGGGTCCGTTTCCATTAAATTATTGTTAGAATTAGAATTATTTGATTTATAAGAAGTCTACACAATTAGAGAATGTAGAAGAATTATCAATGTTTGCCTGTTGTCTCTCCTATACCACATCAATACAGCATGGAATTGTGGACAAAATCTTATCCAACGATAACAAAATGTTCTACGTTTTCGGTTCTGAGAGGCAAAATCTCATCAAATGGTGGTCT
Source organism: Nannobrachium achirus (assembly GCF_963921795.1). Lineage (NCBI taxonomy): Eukaryota > Metazoa > Chordata > Actinopteri > Myctophiformes > Myctophidae > Nannobrachium > Nannobrachium achirus. The sequence goes on along the minus strand of NC_137821.1, from coordinate 33,958,213 downwards.
GTGGCTCAAATGCATAATAAACAATGGACCTTGATGTGAAAAGGGTTGGAAACCACAAGTGCAGAGGGTAAAATGATGGGGACTTGGTTGGAGAGCCTCAGTCAACTAAGTATATATAGGTTTAAAGGAGCTATAGTCAACTTTTTCTTGAAAAACGGATGCTAAAATAAAAATAATGTTTCGAAAATATTTTATAAAAAAATAAGCTTTATATATGTGTTTCAATTAAAAAATGACCACAAGAAGCGTACAAATTATGATAAAATAATCATTTTGGCCATTGTCGGGCCGACACTTTGTTTACATCCTAGTCTAACACTATCGAAGAATAGACTAGAATGCAAACAAAGTGTCGGTCCGACAATGGACGAAATGATTATTTATCATTATTTTACACTTTTTGTGGTCATTTTTTAATTGAAACACATATATGAAGCTTATTTTTTTATAAAAAACATTATTTTTATTTTAGCATCCGTTTTTCAAGAAAAAGTTGACTATAGCTCTTTAAGTTGTTGACAAAAGAGTAAGGGGGAAAATGTTATCAGATCTGGTATCAATACGGGGTGTCATATACCTCCACGGTTATATATATGGAATGATAGGGCCTCAAATTGACAAATATTTGCAAGTTTAAATTGAAAGCCATCATCGCGCGGCCAGGGGATTTTGAAAAATAGCTGCCATCCCCTCGTGGACGCTGGGGATATCACGACGCCTGATTAGAAATTGATTTTTTTCCCCTTACCTCAGGTTCAATTATTAGAGTAGATATTCGATGGGAGAATAATGGTGCCTATCTGCGAAAGTAGTCGATCGTGTCATTGTGTTTTCTCCATCAAGTTTGATGTGAGCTGTAATTGATTTGCTAATTGCGTTTAATTATAAAGTCAAAAGGAATGCGAGCTGTATTATCTATTTCTGATGCTATCAGTGGAGAAGTTAATAAACCAGAAGATAGGGTTAATAATTGCAATCACCGCCGTATTTTCTAATTAGATCTGAATTCGCCAAAGAAATGGAATTACCTCATGAGCATATAATTGCTTAACAAAACATCTATTGCAATCTTGAAAACAATTATATCAAATTCTACTCAAAATCAAATTAATAAATGGCGCTTATTGCCTTGGATCACAGAAGGGACCACATAATCTTCAAGAAAGAGTGTTTAGTATTTTGTGTGTGTTTTTGTATTTTTTTGCTCTTTGCTTAGTGTAGGCGGAAGGCAATGTCGGTGCCACCAAGATATTTACGGCTTATTGATGGAAATGAATTACTGGAAGTACATTTTCTGGGTCATCCTTGCCAGAACACAAAAAAAAAAGCCTCTCTAGCTGCTTACTTGGGGAAGGGGGATGGGGAAGAGAGTGCACAGGGGTTTCTGCTGCTGTTGCGGTTGTTGTTGAGTTAAACACAACACTTGCTTTGGCACCCTGATAAATAAAACATCGAAAGCGTTAACAGTGATTCAGGGGGAGAGAGAGAGGGGAGAGGCTGTCTAACTGTCTCCACCTCTCCTTCCCTGCGCGCACTATATGGCCACTGGTGCCCTCCTGTCCACATAGACACATGCACATGCACACACACACGCACGTACAGATACACTAGCTTTCGCCCTTGGGGCAGTAACACCCCCCCATCACACACTCGACATATCCACACACACCATACCACACATTCTCATACTCCTTCTGAATTGCTCACTTGTACATCTCCCCTGAATGCAAACAAACACACACACACACACGCGCGGGTCGCACGCGCACATGCACACGCACACGCACATGCAGGACATACTGTATAATGCATATCGTCACTGTCGGGCATACACCTCATATCTCCCATAAGTTTCAAATGTGCACGTTTTTTTATAAAGTAAAGCCCTGCTTGATCGTACAAGACTGGTGCACACAACTAGTGAAAATAGCAGATCTACAAGCACACAACGCATTGCACTAGCGAGGCGTTGTGTGCTTGTAGATCGGCTGTTTTCACTAGTGTAAATCGTTTTCAAAATAACATTGAAAAAAAAAAAGGTTTTGGACATATAAGGTTTCCACCCGACAACGAAGATATTCTTACTGTCTTACTCCTCTCACCATGCCCATGTGCTGCCACTGAACTGTCAGTAGGGATGTCTACACATGAAACAAGGATTGGAAAAAAGACCTGAGAATAATAATTCCCACATAATCCCCTCGGTCATTTACATTAGTCCCGTTTTTGAATAATTGTCCCCTATATCAACTTTTTAATTGACCTTCTAATCGGATCAACACTGTTAGCCGCGTGAACCCCAGAGTCCCTATTCTGGTTTCGGCCCAAAATAGCTGAGCTACAACCTCACATTGCGTGAAGTTGCAAGCTTCTAGAACGTCTATTTTCAGCCACGAAATTTGTATAGAGTGAGAGAAAAAAAAAAGGAGCGGAACGAGTATCAAGCCCTGGGGTATCCCGGTCAACAGCTGTAAGTATATAGGGTTTAAGTGGTTACATATACGATTCAACAGTGGTCGTTCTGCCTTAATGTGCAAGTTGACAGATGAAAGCGTGTCCAAGTCGCGGCGTATGCGCCTGCACTACGCTTGGAGCAAACAGGCGTGCCCGGCACCTCGTGGACTAAAATGTGACCACTCCTTTTGTGCTTAATGCGCCGCTCTGTCGACACCGCCACGCTCAACCTCCCACCTCACGGTGTTTCATACAAACCCTCCCTGAGTGCTCCCAGCACAGCCACACATTATCATGCATTCATAGATAAGAAGAACCATATGCATAATTGAAGCTGCACACACTGCACGGCATGACGAGAGGAAACAGGAGGATAAGAAAAGGAAATGGAGGGTTGGTGCTACCCCACCCTCCTACTGTCACTGCGATATAAACAGGAGAAGGAACAGGAAAAAGGTGGAAACCTGTTCTGGTGTCCTCCCATACATGTCTATTTTGTAATGTGCGTGATGTGCAACATGGTAAAAGTGCTGTTTTCCTTATAGCATTTGGTTTATTTTATCACGTTTATTAGCCAGATGGGTCAGGGTTGGCCTCAGACCTCGGAATGGACTCCAACCGACTCTGACTGAAGTGAACCAGAGAGAGAGAGAGAGAGAGAGAGAGAGAGAGAGAGAGAGAGAGAGAGAGAGAGAGAGAGAGAGAGAGAGAGAGATAACAAATCCCTTCATGGCTATTAGTGATGCAAAGGAGAAAAACAACACTACCTTTTTCCTGTGACTGCCTTTACAATCACTCTATGCATTTTCCTGTGACTGGCTGGATATTAGTTAATGCAGAAACTCACACTGATGTTTGGACCTGTTAATAGAGCTATAAAATCTTTTTTTTTTAAAGCAGAGCACCACTCCTCCCCTATCCACTTAATGCATTCCAATTTCGAGGCAGAATAATTGATCGACAGACACCGAGGAAACCTCTTGCGGTTTTTCAGTGCCGCTGAATTTCAAGTTTGCCCCTGATCTGATCTGATCTGACTGATTAGGGTCTCTGTTTGTTCCTATGCAATATTAATGACAATTTAATTGCTGCGGCGAAATTACTGTCGCAGGCTAATAGAATTCTCCTGCTCCTACAATCCTAGTCATATTAGCCTGTTTTTTTCCCCCTTCCCTTCAGCCCCTCCCATCTCGGTGGTGGGCTGTTTGCACCTTGTGATGACTGCCATCTGTTCAGGCGCCACTGTGGACATACCTCTGTTCCCAGCATGGCTGACAGACTACAATGATGGATTACATTGTTAGAGGCTTGTAATGAGAGAATATTTACCTCTTCACCTGGTGTAAACCTTATGGTAACATTGAATTCAAGGTTAGCCGCTACGATCTGCTGGAAGGAAGTTTTGGTTTCTTCTTGTTCTGCCAATTGTACTGGGAAAGTACAGTGTAAGACTGGGCCATGTATCGATATTATATCATATTGTGATATGAGACTATAGGGGTCCTATCTTGCAGCATGCAAGATAGGACTTACCCCTTATACTGTACTTAAACTTATTAGCCATATATTACTATTTGGAAAAAACTAGGAGAGACCAGATCGCAGATACAAGTCTGGATATCTGACCTTACAACCCAGATATCTCTGCCTTACAAAAGGGATCCTCATGTCCATTATCCATTAGCATTAGGGTTGACACCTCGGTTAAGTTCTTACCGGACACCACTGCTGCGGGTCCTAATCCTGGAGTAGTAGAATCCCTTTGAGTAGTATTTAAGACGCCCTATAAGAGCGAGAAGCAGGAGTTAAACTATTAATCTGGCTGGTTGAGTCATCATTGTGATGTCAGAACAGGTCAGATATCCATATCTTGAGTCTGTGAGGTCAGATAGTAGAGAGGTATTGGCCTGCTCCATATATGGAGATGTCTTGGCGGCAGTGGCTGAGGGGTAGAGAAACCGTCATTAGAACACGGAGGGTTCCCAGTTCGAAACCGGGCAGATGTTGAGGTATTGGCCAGCTCCATGTATGGAGATGTCTTGGCCATATATGGAGCGTGACATGAGGCGTGACGCATGGACAGACGGACATGATCTGCAGGTTGTCATACTAAATGCGACCTACGGTCTCAATTATATTTGATATTTGCCAGCCCCAGTATGCCTCTATCAAATACATGGATTTGTTTTACACAAAAAATGCATGCTTGAAATAATTTCTTTGGCATGCTGAACGGTGTTCACCACCTGTAGGAACACTTAGTTACACTGTCACGTTGCCTGGCAAAGAATCGCCAGTCGATGTGTGGTGAACCGTAATTTTTGAAAATGTGTTTGAAAATGAATGTTACAAGTTTTCACCTATACTGACATGGCCAAAAATACTAGTTGAAAGCGGTTAAAAACAATTTCATATACATTTCTTAGCAGTAACAAACACTCTGTACTGTAGGCTTGGGCACTGGCTGGATTTGGTGGGGTGGTGGGGCAATCATGCCCAGCTGAAACGGAGACTGATCTCATTATGATACCAAAACGTATCATATGAGGCTCCCTTTCCATTATAGCCACTGCAACTCGTTGGCAACAGCAGGTTAAAGAAAGAAATGGGATTGAAAAAGGAGGATATTGGTTTTATTAAGTGGTTGATTTGGCTCGGCGCTGCTGATAGAGAAGCAGGGGCTGCTGTGTAGCCCCGTGCAAAACTAATTGATGGCCAGAATTGTTACATTTTCCAACCCGGGAGAAAGAAAGAAGGGGGAGAAAAAATTACCGCCTGGTCTGCTAAAGTAATGCATCTTAAACACCGCGCAAGGGGCCGGGCATAGCTTTTGGCGTAATGCTGTCATAAATAACGTGGATGAAAATGATTAACTGTGAGACTGTTGTGTGGAGTGGGTTGTGGCGGATTGTGTGCATGTGTGGGTCGGCGTGGGGGTGCGGGGGTGTTGGGGGCGCAATTTCATTTTTCTTTGTTGAATTGCATACTTAAAAACTAGGAATTATATAATGGGAGAGCAGGGGGGCTGGGGGGAGAAAATGGCACCATGAAAGTGAGCCCCAGCTGCATAAAAATGCGCTCCCTCACCGTCTCCCTTTCAGCGCTCCGTTGCTGTGAAGGCGTGAGGGAATAACAAGCTAATCCATCGGGGGGATGTCTCCGCCTGTTCCACAAGAAAGAAAAGGCTGCTTCAGCATATAGCAAAGAACAGGAGCAGTGACAGTGAAACGGGCACTTCCCTCACTTTACATACAAATAGCTGTCAAAATAAAATTGCCTACTTTGAATATGAATATATACATATATATATAATTTATATATATACCTGGCTGGAAACAAAAGAACAAATATATCCGGGGAAGAATAAGAGGCAAAGCAGGCCATTGGAGCAGACAGGGAAATCATGAAATGAGATATTGATTTGTTCTATTGAAAGACATTGCATTATGTAGTGGGGAAATAAAGTAAACTTATTGTTATTTATCATGGTTTGTTTGACGCTTACCCTAACCTGTGCCTCCTGTGATTCATTCTCTTTGCTGTTGCTGCTATGATACCTGAATTTCCCTCCAGGGGGCATTTAAGGTTTATCCTATCTTAAACGTTCACATTTAACCACTTAAAACCTACTGTATACATTTCTTTGGGGTCTATATGATCTGCTCCTTTTCCCCTCTACACCAAATGTCTTCGTGCTACGCCTGCCACATGTTGTGATCTTGCAGATCTGCGGTTTTCACTGAATGTTTGCCTATTTCTGCCAAATGTTTGCCTATTAAAATACATCAACATCGGAAAAAACAAACAAAAAAACACCTACGTTCACTCCCTTTCTAATGGATTTGGAAGAATGCCCTTTACTCGGCCTCCTTGTTTTCTGTAGCTTTATGGCGAAAACAAGCCTTTCAACTATGGAACGGATTATCACGACGATACAATCTTTTTTTCTCCAATTCTCTGAGACTCTACCACGGGACAATTCTATCATTTTTGTCAAAGGTTAGTGAAAACGCTGGCAAGGGCAGAGTAGAAGATGTTTTAACTCTTGCGGTTAATGTGTTAAGACATGTCCAGAATAGGGACACTAGGGCTCATGTGGTTAATATGTCTGTAGCATTACTCTGTATCAATGCAAATGAAGCATCGGCCGGATGGCTGGTGGAGAAGTACACAGTTTTTCATTCTCTCTTTTTTTCCCCCATTCAGTAATGTCACCGCGGTGTCTTAATTGAGGTCAATGATAGGTTGACCCTTTTTGAAAAGGCGAGGTGCGTACGGCTATCAGATGCTATGGAGTGCGTGCGGGGCACCGAATAGTATCAAACACTCAAAGGGTAATTACGTTTTATTACACCGAACACATCGCGCAACCTTTATGAAGGTCCAAGGTCAAACGCATTGTCTTCTGGCGTAGCCGGAGAAGTGCTCGCTTTGTCTGCCTTTGGAGGGCAATCGGTGGTTAACGGGGTTTGGGTTCGAGTAAGTAAATCAAGAATTCCCAAACAGGCGAAGTGACTGAGATTGCTGAAACAAAGTGTGACATACCTTGATGGAATCCGAGCCGCTATTACGTTTGGGTGAGGTCGGCACAATGAACCTGGCAGAATGTTATCAGAGCAGCACTTGGTGTTGGAGGGTGAAGGGGCGAAGGGGGGGGGAATCCTATAATTTCAAGAGAGCTATCAAACTGCCACATAGTATCATAATCAAAGGACATTTGTTTGACCATGTACTGTGGTCTAAGATATAGGATAAAAGTGCAGCCGATGTATTGTTTTCGATAGCAATTTGGATTTTAAGAAACTGCCAAAATAGATGGAAAATAAAGAAGAATGAGATTATTATCCATCAAGGGCATTACAGAAGGCAGGAGCCAATTTATCCCTGACGAGCACACTCTGAATGGGTTTGATAAATCGTCAAGAGAGGAGATATCATTTGGCTTCACGGTGGAAAGAAAAAGAAAAAGAAAAAACTGTAGCGCAAGCATATTTCAAACCATTAAGGGCTAAAGTTAGCTCATGCCCTCCCTGCCTATCTATCAAAGGGTCTGCGGTCTTTAGTGCGAGTCTAACTGCGAGCCTGGCTGTATGGCTGTGAGCTGCCCTCAAGAACAAATGTTTCATTTTCATTAGTTACCAGGTAGTTGGTGCCTCAGGGTCCTCAATGCCCAAGTGCAGAAATCTCCTCTGGGAGCATAAGGAAGGGAGAAAAGTTTTAAGCCACTTTTGAGCTTGAGCAATGGCAGAAATATTCAATGCTATATTGGGATATTCGTCTTACTTTGTTACTTTGTTGAAGTTTCTCCTGTGTTGGTTGGTGTATTGTTGACATTGCCTGACTTCCATCTGTGAATATGTGCCTGGAACCTCGGGTGTACACACTGGTGTTTTTAAACTATACTATAAGGTGTCTTGTCCGCAATGGCTGTATTATGAAAGGATTCCAAATGTTTTGCATCTTTCATTGCAAATTGTTCACTCCCAGCTGATCTTGTCACATACAAGGGCATAGACAGAGAGGGTTAGTATGTATTATGTGGATGCCCCACAAAAATAGACTAATCACAGCTCATGCCACTACAGTGTGTGTGCATGAAATGTCGGAAATGAAACGTCTCTTGGTTACGCTAGCATTGTTCTTGTGAAGCACCTTTGTTGTTTCTTATAGAGTAGATTATGTTTTTATAAAGATCACTCGCCGCACTGCCACTGAGCACCACATTGCAGTGCACAGTGAACACCTAGAAAAGTAGATACAGTGGTGTAAAGTAACTAAGTACATTTACTTAAGTAATGTACTTAGAATTTTGAGGTATTTGTACTTTACTTGAGTATTTCCAATTTCCAGTACTTTTACTTCTACTCCACTACATCTCGGATTCAAATATTGTACTTTTACTCCCCCACAATTATATGAAAACTTTATTCACTAGTTACTTTGCGGGTATAAATAATTATATTATAAAACATACATTAACCACTTTAGCCCTATTTTATGCCTATAGCTATTTGATCTACAAGCTCACCACGTGTTGCATTTGTGACAGGTTGTGAGCTGCTATTTTCAAACATTTTGTACTTTTACTTTTGGTTAGTTTGATACCAATACTTTTGTACTTTTACCCAAGTACATTTTGAATTTCAGACTTTTACTTGTAACAGAGTATTTCTATACTGCAGTATTAATACTTTTTCTTATTAATTTACTTTTAGTACCACCACTGATACCAAGCTGGAAACCAGACAATTCGGCCACAGCTACAACAAAATAGCTCCGGGAAGATTGGTCTGGCATTCCTCCGTTTGAATTACATTTAGCTCACCAATGGTGGCTGACCAATCAGAGCCCACCATTCAAAGTGGGCTGTGACGTTTGGATCTGTTTGTAACCGCCCCTCGGAAATGAATCTTCCACACAGAAGTTCCAGACTAATATCTACGCAGTGGCCATGTGTATACTTTGTCAGCATCTTGTTGTTATTCACACTGTAGAGCAGTGTTTCTCAAACGTTCAACTTCCAAGGTCTCCCCATAACTCTGACAGTGTGCAAATGGAACCAAATCCATTTGTACACTGTCAGAGTTACAGACTTGTATGGATCAATTTAGACCCCCATAAAGGAACCCACAGAGTCCCTGGAATCCACTTTGAGAACCAGTGCTGTAGAGGAAGCTTGACATACAAGAATGTAACTGCCCATAATGCTGTTCTGTATTATTGTATTGTGTATTCGACACATATTCAAGTACAAGCAAAACTTTTCTGTGTCTAAAACAAATAGTGATGCCAAAAGTGTGACTTAACAAATACCAAAGCTTCTCTCACAATAACTTTGCACGCTGTCATCAGGCAAACAATTGTTGTTAATTATATTCATGTAACCTCCACGGGGGACCCTTTTACCATGCTGTTCTGCTTCTGGGTCACGTTAAGGTGAAACAAATTGAAGCAATTTACACTTACCCACATTCAAGACAAAACAAACACCTCCTCCAACCGCCGGGGGCCTGTGTTGTTTATTTTCTTCTCTTTTTTTTTTTCTTCTGAAAAGTAATAACTTTGTCTCGCACAGGCTTATAAAGAACGGAGCCTCTGTTGGGCGGATTGTGACACTTGTGGAGGAGCCGAGAAGAGCTCCGTGCGGCCGTTTCATTTTCCCACCGTTCGTCCTTGTGAGTGTCACTTGATTTGTTGTCCTGTAAATGTGCCACGTGGACACCGAGGGCAGGGGCGTCACAAGGGGTAGGAAAGTGGGACTGAGTTACTGGGGCCCAAGGTGGAGGGGCCCTAATAACTTTAGCTATTGAAAAGTGCCGCGCTGCGAGCTTGTAGATCTGCTATTTTTGAAAAGTTGTGAAAATGTGTGAAAATCTTTGAATATATGTATTTTTTAAGCGAGCATTTCTAACTCAAATTTAGCTTCTGGGGGGTCCCTGGAACTCAATATTTTGAGATCGGGGTCCGTGGCCAAATACATATAATCTTGGGGGTCCTTGACATAGGTTTCTTGCACACAATTTCACGATTCTTAAAAAAATAGCAGATATACAAGCTCGCAGCGCGGCACTCGGTGCCGCGCTGTGAGCTTGTATATCTGCTATTTTTCAATAGTTAACATTCATGGGGGGCCCGCAGTGAATCCTTGTACCCAGGGCCCAGAATTTGGTGTGACGCCCCTGACCGAGGGCGATGCGCTCGGGAGTGACAATCCTTCCTGTGAGATTTGTTGGGAGCCTTTGAGGATACTGATATTTGTGCCAAGCTTCCAAGTTACAGTAGGCGTATGCAGTTACAGTCTGACCACTTTCACCCTGGTGGCTTTGTTTTATACTGTGAAATTTGTTTTTTGAATTGTAAAACGTAAAATATTGTTTAAAAAAATAATTATAATAATAATAACTAGGTTCAGGTTGTCACGGCCCTCACATCTAGAGTTCGGGCAGCTACACATCCCTCACACCGCCGGTCCGAACGATACTATATGTTTGAGTCATAGTGCTTTGCCCATTGTACCCGCCTATCTGTGTCCCCTTATGCCATACTGTATACTGAACTCTGATGTCTTCAGTAGGCTATATAGCTTATGTTGCCCATATTATTGAGTATTATTGGTTGGATCAGCAGTTTTCGACAACCGCATAATCTGAGTCCTTGCCCATGCGAGTTTGATGTTGGTCTGCAGGTTTCAGGTCAGGATACAAACTTTAACAGTGTTCCTGTTCCAGTTTTGTTGGCTCATTGTTTTGTTTCATATCTTTCAATTTAAATTGTACTTGTGCTGTATCCTGTATGAGCTCTCTCTCCTGAATGACTGGTTTGATTGGTACAGTATCCCCACCTGGAGAGACGGAGCGAGACCCCTGTTACAGAGCAAACCTCTTCAGCAATTACTATCAAAATATAGAACTATTTGACAGGAGCAGAATCATCATAATTTACACCCCCTTCATTAAGTTACTGAATAGGATTTTGCTAGTTCATTTTATTTCATTTTCTCGCCTTCCTGTAATGGCATCCTACTGTAGCATATACTTATGAGTGTATTTGTTTTTCAAATTGAGGGTTTTCGGATTGAGCAGCAAGATTGCATCAGCTTTTCATTTCAAGACGAGCTTTTGGCCGTGTTGACAAATTATAGTACAGCTAGAAATGCTGATTGGGTTTCTTAACAACAAGTGAACCTGAAATGACAGAGAGAGACAGCCGCTGGCCGCCGCGTCCACGTCCATGGACGCGACCGTGGACGCGTCCATGGACGCGGCCGCGAAAAAAACGTCCGTGGACGCGAGGCCGCGTCCACGGACGCAAACGGCCGGCCGTCCCGGCCGTGGACGCGACCGTGGACGCGGCCGTGGACGCAGACGGCCGGGGACGCGGCCGTGGACGAGGCCGCGGCCGTGGACGCAAACGGCCGGCCGTGGACGCAAACGGCCGGCCGTGGACGGGTCCATGGACGAGGCCGCGAAAAAAAGGCAGCGAAAAAGAAAAAAAAAGGTGTCTATTGTATGTATTTTTTGATGGAGAATTCAAATATGACCTTCTTTTTTGCATAGGACAACTCTAACCTGCATCAATTGGTATTTTATAATTGCCAATTGTACCCTATCCATCTAAAAAACAAATTGGATGTCTATTGTATGTATTTTTTGATGGAGAATTCAAATATTACCTTCTTTTTGGGATAGGACAACTCTAACCTGCATCAATTGGTATTTTATAATTGCCAATTGTACCCTATCCATCTCAAAAACAAATTGGATGTCTATTGTATGTATTTTTTGATGGGGAATTCAAATGTTACCTTCTTTTTAGATATGACAACTCTGACCTGCATCAATTGGTGCATCAACCTACTTACTATCTATCTATCTATCTATCTATCTATCTATCTATCCATCTATCCATCTATCTATCCATCTATTTATTTATACTTCACCTTTAGTCCAGAAGAGAGTTCAGCCTCAGGAACTTGCACACATGGAACTGTGTCATGACTGTGTCATGGAGCTAAAACAGAGCCATGTTAAATACTCACAATGACTCTGATGGACCAATCAGGGTGGTGGTGGGGGGAGGGATCAACAATAGACAGAAACTGGATAATGCTTTGTTAACTGTCCCACCTAAGTCCCTGCTAGTCTGAACAAACATCACCTTCCCTCTCATAACACTACTACTACTACATTTATATAAAGCTGCTCTTGCATTTGAATTCAAGTCTGACACAAGTTAAGGTTAACTTAGGTAGTATTTCATTTTGCTGGCTTTTAGGGTCTGTGTGAGTGTGTAGGCTCACAAATTATTATAATTGTCATTAAGTGACTCTGAGATCTATCCATCCATCCATCCATCCATCCATCCATTTATTTATACTTACTGTTTACATTTTCTATAAATATTTATTTCTATATAAAACTCAGTTGTGTGGAGTTATTGTGTGCCTTTTCTTGTTTTCTTGTTGCTAAAGAGTCCATTTGTTCACTAGACATTAAGTCAAGGTTACTATTTTGAGTTGAAGCTAAGTGTTTTATTGCTTTGTGGTTTAACATGATTTAAAAGGCAAATTCATTGTTATGGTTACTTTAGAAGACTGCTTTTGCATTCATGAGTTAAGAGAGCCAAGCTAATTCAAAGAGTTAGGTTAAAGGAACACAAAACATGACCTAACTCACAGCTGCCATTGGACAGACAGTTACAACATACTCTTATCTTTCACAGAACAGACAATTATCATTTATTATCTATTTGAGACTATGTAGCTGCTCTAGGGGAAATAGAGCATTATATCAGCCTATTCAATTGATAATGACCAATGGGTGCCAGTTTCTAAGTAGTTAAAGCATATTAACATAACAATATATGTGGCCTAGACATGGACATTGCCCAATCAACTCGTAATCTACAGAAATGTCCACCACATCACACAGTATAAAACCTAGTAGGCTTAGTGGATTACCTATGTTAAATCATGTCAGGTTAGTTTGGTTCAAGATTCAAGTATAATAATTTATGAGACAAAAATGTAAACAGCACAAATGTACAATCACATCTAGGCTAGAATGATAACATAAAGTCCTGACTACTCCTTGTTATTGTGGTCCTAAATACTACAATGATTAGTTTGGATGCATTGCTTCTATCATGTCCAATTAAAAATAAATACATTACATACATACAGAAATCTGCCTTCTCCTGTATTGTATTAGTGACATTCATTATAAATAGTAAAATAACAGGACAGAGCAAAAAAGGCCTCTGTTGTGTCTTTATCTGATCACATGCAATCAGACACTCACACTGCACAGCAATACTTTATTACAGGCTCAAGGCCCACAGGGTAAGAAGACCATACATTACAAAGATAATAATTAAAAAAACAACAACAGAGTACATTCTCCAAGCCCCACCGGAGCTAAAGAGGCACTCATGCCAGTGGCCTCTAACGGTAGACGTGTACCTGACAGAGTTTTCCCCACATTGGTTACAGATATATTCTCTCCGGTGTGAATTTGTTGGTGTATTTTGATATGTTCCAGTCTAGGAAAGCTCTTTCCACACTGGTCACAGCAATAAGGTTTTTTTCCAGTGTGATTTTTCTGGTGTGCTTTGAGATGATGCATATCACTGAACCTTTTCTCACACTGGACACAGCAGTATATGGCTTCTCACCAGTGTGGATTTTCAGGTGTCTTTTCAGAGCCGTCTTCAGAGTGAACCTTTTCCCACATTGGTGACAGCAGTAAGGTCTCTCTCAAGTGTGAATCTTCTTGTGTTGTACGAGGCTAGATTTTACAGTGAAACGTTTGCCACAGTGTTCACAGCAGTAAGGCTTTTCTTCGGTGTGAAATCTCTGGTGTACTTTCAGAGCAGCCGTTAAACTGAACTTTTTCCCACATTGGACACAGCCGTACGGTTTCTCTCCTGTGTGAATTCGTTCATGTATTTTGAGATAAGACAATCGAGTAAAGCTTTTCCCACACTGGTCACAGCAATAGGGCTTCTCTCTAGTGTGAATTCTCAGGTGTTCTCTTAAAATCCCCTTTTGAACAAATCTTTTCCCACACTGGTCACAACAATCTCTCCAGTATGTGAACGCTTATGATCTTTTAATTGTCCAGACGAGCAAAATACTTCCCACATTGTTCACAGCTGAATGGCTTCACTCCGGTATGAATTCTCTGGTCTACTTTGAGATAATAAATTGAGCTGAAGGCTTTTTCCACATTGGTCACAACAGCACTGTCTTGGTTTAACTGAGGACAGCACAGGACAGGGAGAGAAAACACACACCTGATAAGAGCCAGATTCACACATTGATCAGCATTTAAGTAACATCATCATTATTATTGTTGTTGAGTCTGAAAAGAACAATACAATGTGATAGATCTTTACACATCTGACCCATAACATTATTAGCAATTCACATGGTTACTATAATAGGTGAGTCTTCTAGCTTTTAAAAAAAAAAAATTTCATTAATTCTTTCTCTTACTAAGTGGAACATCCCACTTCTTAATTGTATATTATTTGGAAAGGGTTGAGTAGCAAAATGTTTGCCATAAATTCAATGCTGAGTTGCATTTGTTTTTCTACATTTCCCCTTCAATGTATTATTACAATGTATTTACTATTTCTTACTTAGGTCTACTTAACTTTGTATTTTTACATTATTATATTGATCAACATTAACACATAGTGTGCGTTAGGTTAGGTTAGTTGCAGAGTGTCCACAACTGTCCAGAATACACTGTACATCATTTCAAGACTCCAGACTTCAAGTGAAGATGAAATCTCTAGACGGCACCAGCGGCAATTCTGATGAACAGGTGGAACCCAAAGACCATCAAGATCTCTGTAAGTCACAGACTGAGTAAGTCTCCAGATGAACTCACACACATCAAAGTGTTTAAACATTACTTTTATCATTCATGACATAATATCATGTTACTGTTACCTACATGCCTTTATATGGGGAGAACCAAGCAACAACTTTGACCCAGTGATGATTTTGCTTTTAATAGAAAGGAATCCCGTACATTGTTGTATGTTAAATTACTTTCTGATCTGTTTGTGTTCATTATAACAGCCACAGGAAAGATACATTGTTTCAGATTGTTCCAGAGACTGATGACAGACCCTGGATGTAGCTCTGTCAGGTACACGTCTACCATTAGTGGACACTGGCATGAGTGGCATGAGTGCCTATTTAGCTCCGGTGGGGCTCGGTGAATGTACTCTCTGTTGTTGTTTTTTTAAATTATTATCTTTGTAATGTATTGTCTTCTTACCCTGTGGGCCTTGAGCCTGTAATAAAGTTTATATATTGCTGTGCAGTGTGAGTGTCTGATTGCATGTGATCAGATAAAGACACAACAGAGGCCTTTTTTGCTCTGTCCTGTTATTTTACTATTTATAATGAATGTCACTAATACAATACAGGAGAAGGCAGATTTCTGTATGTATGTAATGTATTTCTTTTTAATTGGACATGATAGAAGCAATGCATCCAAACTAATCATTGTAGTATTTAGGACCACAATAACAAGGAGTAGTCAGGACTTTATGTTATCATTCTAGCCTAGATGTGATTGTACATTTGTGCACATTTGTGTTACATTTTTGTCTCATAAATTATTATACTTGAACCTTGAACCAAACTAACCTGACATGATTTAACATAGGTAATCCACTAAGCCTACTAGGTTTTATACTGTGTGATGTGGTGGACATTTCTGTAGATTACGAGTTGATTGGGCAATATCCATGTCTAGGCCACATATATTGTTATGTTAATATGCTTTAACTACTTAGAAACTGGCACCCATTGGTCATTATCAATTGAATAGGCTGATATAATGCTCTATTTCCCCTAGAGCAGCTACATAGTCTCAAATAGATAAAATAAATGATAATTGTCTGTTCTGTGAAAGATAAGAGTATGTTGTAACTGTCTGTCCAATGGCAGCTGTGAGTTAGGTCATGTTTTGTGTTCCTTTAACCTAACTCTTTGAATTAGCTTGGCTCTCTTAACTCATGAATGCAAAAGCAGTCTTCTAAAGTAACCATAACAATGAATTTGCCTTTTAAATCATGTTAAACCACAAAGCAATAAAACACTTAGCTTCAACTCAAAATAGTAACCTTGACTTAATGTCTAGTGAACAAATGGACTCTTTAGCAACAAGAAAGGGCACACAATAACTCCACACAACTGAGTTTTATATAGAAATAAATATTTATAGAAAATGTAAACAGTAAGTATAAATAAATAGATGGATGGATGGATGGATGGATGGATGGATAGATCTCAGAGTCACTTAATGACAATTATAATAATTTGTGAGCCTACACACTCACACAGACCCTAAAAGCCAGCGAAATGAAATACTACCTAAGTTAACCTTAACTTGTGTCAGACTTGAATTCAAATGCAAGAGCAGCTTTATATAAATGTAGTAGTAGTAGTGTTATGAGAGGGAAGGTGATGTTTGTTCAGACTAGCAGGGACTTAGGTGGGACAGTTAACAAAGCATTATCCAGTTTCTGTCTATTGTTGATCCCTCCCCCCACCACCACCCTGATTGGTCCATCAGAGTCATTGTGAGTATTTAACATAGCTCTGTTTTAGCTCCATGACACAGTCATGACACAGTTCCATGTGTGCAAGTTCCTGAGGCTGAACTCTCTTCTGGACTAAAGGTGAAGTATAGATAGATAGATAGATAGATAGATAGATAGATAGATAGATAGATAGATAGTCAGTCACTTATAGACAATTATAATAATTTGTGAGCCTACACACTCACACACAGACCCTAAAAGCCAGCAAAATGAAATACTACCTAAGTTAACCTTAACTTGTGTCAGACTTGAATTCAAATGCAAGAACAGCTTTATATAAATGTAGATAGATAGATAGATAGACAGATAGATAGATAGTAAGTAGGTTGATGCACCAATTGATTTAGGTTAGAGTTGTCATATCTAAAAAAGAAGGTAACATTTGAATTCCCCATCAAAAAATACATACAATAGACATCCAATTTGTTTTTGAGATGGATAGGGTACAATTGGCAATTATAAAATACCAATTGATGC
Source organism: Nannobrachium achirus (assembly GCF_963921795.1). Classification (NCBI taxonomy): domain Eukaryota; kingdom Metazoa; phylum Chordata; class Actinopteri; order Myctophiformes; family Myctophidae; genus Nannobrachium; species Nannobrachium achirus. The sequence goes on along the minus strand of NC_137821.1, from coordinate 33,941,158 downwards.
AGGTTAGAGTTGTCCTATCCCAAAAAGAAATTAATATTTGAATTCTCCATCAAAAAATACATACAATAGACATCCAATTTGTTTTTTAGATGGATAGGGTACAATTGGCAATTATAAAATACCAATTGATGCAGGTTAGAGTTGTCCTATGCAAAAAAGAAGGTCATATTTGAAATCTCCATCAAAAAATACATACAATAGACACCTTTTTTTTTCTTTTTCGCTGCCTTTTTTTCGCTGCCTCGTCCATGGACCCGTCCACGGCCGGCCGTTTGCGTCCACGGCCGGCCGTTTGCGTCCACGGCCGCGGCCTCGTCCACGGCCGCGTCCACGGCCGCGTCCCCGGCCGTCTGCGTCCACGGTCGCGTCCACGGCCGGGACGGCCGGCCGTTTGCGTCCGTGGACGCGGCCTCGCGTCCACGGACGTTTTTTTCGCGGCCGCGTCCATGGACGCGTCCACGGCCGCGTCCATGGACGTGGACGCGGCGGCCAACGGCTCTTGCTGATGACAGAAGCGAAGACATTACAAATCCGAAGCATTTGACAGCGCCGCAATCATTCTGCTCCTGGGTAATTTGCAAGGTACGGGCCTTATGCTACATGACTAATAAAAAAAAGAGGGAATCCTGTGAAGAAATTGATTTCTCACCAGTCACGTGCACACACAGAGATCAAAGGGGGCTTGAGCCCCTGCCCCTTTATCCGTCTGTAAAAAGTGCCCTCTCCAGATCATAAATGCAGTTTTTACTATGGTGAAAGAAATGCAAATGCCCTCTTTCCATGTCATAACTGAAGGCAGCATTCAAGAGAATTGCCTTGTCCAAACTCTCCTGAACTTGAATACCAACCTCCAAGCTCACAAAGCATCGCGCTGCGACGCGTTGTGAACTTGGAGGTCTGCTATTTTCGATATTTCCACTAAAAGGCTCTTTTAGAAATGTCAGCCCCTGCCTCTCTAAGATTCTCTCTATGTCCCTTTTTCTCACTATCATGCAATAAGACAGTGGTTCATAAAGTGGGGTCCGGGGACCCCCAGTAAAAAGTTATGTAAAATTATCAATACAGCAATGTAGATATACTCTGTTACAAGTAAAAGTCCAGAATTCAAAATGTCCTTGAGTAAAAGCATAAAAGTGTTGGCATAAAAATGTACTTAACATTTGGGACACCAAAAACCTCCAGGAACGTGATCAGAAATACCGCGGTGCAACGCCAAGGCCAGGGACGTGTTAACTGGTTACCATTGTAACCAGGTAAACAGGTGCTGCGGCGGCTGGTGAGCGGAAAAAAAACTTCATATCCCATGATGCATTACGAATGCTGCTTTTGCTGACTTCCCCTTCCTCATTCACATCCATTTATCTGGGTTCGGTAAAATGGCCTTTTCTCTCTTTGTTTTCCCACCTAGCTTGTTTGGTCAAGATGGTGCCATGTTCTATGGACTATATCTAACTCATGCATCGCCGCTGTTGTATTTTTTCTTCTCCGTGTGAAAGACAAGGCGTTGAATGGCTGTGCACGCCGCCACAGAAAATCAGGTAAAAACAATAGGAAAGATAGCAGTTAATCTACATTAGTTATGACAAAACTATGGCAGCCCAAGTGTTTAAAGTACCAACAGTAAAAGTACACATTGTGCAGAATGTCCCATTTCAAGTTTTCAAATGTATAGAAATCTTTTGAAAATAGCAGATCTACAAGCTCACAATGCATCGCATTGTGACGCATTGTGAGCTTGTAGATTGGATTTCAAATGGCCGAATGTTTGTATGTATGTAGGGTTGAAGTGGTAATTGTACGTTTTGTAATAATAATCAAAATCTACAAAGCAGTAAAAGTACAATATTTATTTGCCTTTGAGATGTAGTGGGGTAGAAAGGTATTGGAAATTGGAAATACTCAAGTAAAGTATAAATACCTCACAATTATTAAATCACAAGTAAATCTACTTACTTACTTTACACCACTGAGTACAGTTCTGTGAATCTGAGAGCTAAATTCACACGGAGGATTTTACCTGGTAGATTAGGGTCCCAGTTCCCAGGGATAGAAATCATATAGATGGGGGTCTGTGGCCTAATGAATATCGAAATGGGGTCTTTGACATGAAAAAAAGTTTAGGGAACCAATGCAATAAGTTATGCCAGCCTCCACCAGGTTCTGCTGTTAGGAGGAACATGCGACAAGAAGAAGTGGCGTGATTATAAAAACAGGTGCCCTCCTGTAAGTAAATTGATTGACAACTCTTGGGCCGATGGTCACACGTTTGACAGGCCGTTAATGATTATTGATTGCTTGTTGTAATTGAACTGTCAAAAGGCTGTATATGGCCTCACTGAATTCACCGCTCTCCTGTGATATTGGGAAATGGATAAAAGTAATAAGCGTCTGCACCTGGTGCGTGAGGCGGAGAGCGCACACGTGGGAGCAAAGTTCAGTACAATCATTTACATTTTTGTGCGCTTGCTCTATACTTTATGGTTTTGGGAGTAGCTTTGCGCTGATTAATACATAAATGATACAACATTACCATCATTATGTGGTTTTACAATCTTTCAGATTGCTTAGTAGGCTTATTTCTTCATCCAGTGCTCCCTTGCTGCGTTGCTGTCGGGTAGAAACCTCTTATCTCCATATTATTTTATTTTTTTGCAAATTAAAGCCCTACTTGATCTTACAACAGCGTCACACAAAAGTATCAAAATTGACAGATCTACAAGCTCGGAACACGGCGTGAAATGACGTGTTTTTAGTTGGTCGATCTGCTACTTTTGCTATTTTTGAATTTGAATCCTGAGAAGTACCGTAACTGTTTTGGACATAATGGGGTTTCCATCCGACGGAGACGGTGTGCTGTATACTCCCCAATGTCAGCTTCAGTTATTATTGCATCCGGTTTCTGAACATCACTCATTTCAGAAGGAATTCAGGGCTGCAACTATCAATTATGTATTTATTATGTTACGATGATTAAATATCAATAACCTTTTAGATTAATAAAAATAATCTTTGTTTTTGATAATGTTTAAAATCTTTATATATCAATGAATCGATGGGGAAAAGATCTACTCATTTATAATCGACTGAATCTATTAGTCAGACAAACAAACACAAAAATAGCTCAAACAGGAGATCTAACTGTACAAGCTCACAATGTGTACAGTAGGTTCACGGCATTCTTTTATAATCAAATAAGTAAATACTTTGGTTAAATGTTGCACCCCCCAAAGCAGATCAAATAGGCTACTTTATAGCAGTCAAGTCTACAAATAAAATATGTGTTCCTTGTTGATCAAATGGATGATTTGTGCTTTTGCTTTTTGATTTTACTGTACTGTGAGTGCAACTTGAGTATTTGATAGCATTGATGTAATGAAAGTGCATGGCATTCTCCTGACTGTGACACTTTGCCTCATGCCATAAAAGTACATTGTGGACTGTGCAGATACAAATCTCTTTCTGTCTTGCTTTACAAGTATGTTTTATTAGCACAATAACTAATACTGCATGTGCAAAAGCCTTTGAGCAGTATAATACTATAACATTATGCCTTTAAAAAGGAAGAAAATGTATTTAATGATTTTGTGATTTTGCTTTCAATCTGAGCATGAGGTACATTTTCATGAATTCCCAGTTGGGATGGCGTCTGAACAAACATATGGCAATTTGAGTAATCTATTAAGAAGTTTTCTTTTTGTCATTGTTTTATGCTTACCATTGTGTGTCTGTCCCCTGTTACACTTCTGTGCATGGATGTGCGTGTGTGTTCATGTGTGTTCGTGCAGCAGAAGCCATTAAAGATCACTGGTCATATTATTGGCTTGAATGGATCCAGAGAGAGAGAGAGAGTGCCAATGAAGGTGACCTGAATGATAGATGACCTGCTCCTCAGGGACAGCCAGCTTATTGGAACATGGTGATGTTCACTTACAATATAGTGACTAGGGGTGCAGCACTTAATCAGACGAATCAAGTTAATCGATTATTAAAACAAGTAATGAGTGATTTATTAAAATAATCGATTGATATTCAATACCTATTTCGGGCATGGCATTATAGATGAAAAGTGCTAACCGCTTCTACGTCTGGCTTTGTGTGTAGGTCCCTATGTCCGTATGTCCCTGTGTCCGTATGAGCACGAGACTAATGTCACACGAGACTAATGTCATAGAAAGTATACGCAGAGACCCGACATCACCACAGCTGATGTCACGGACAGAGCGGACCATACAAGGATATATGCACGTGTGTCATGTTCGATACCATGTGAAGTGAGAGACTGGTGCGATTTTTAAAAAATATAATTATTTACAATTTTAGCAGGACACTATTGTGCAACTATAAATAACTGTTAAGTAGTTAATCAATTTGTTGATATATTAACTCTAACATAAAAGAGGTCTTCTTGGTTATAGTCAAAAAGTAATCAATTGAATAATTGCTAAGAAAAATAATTGTTATACTGTAGGTTTAGCCCTAATAGTGAAACACACGGTAGGTTGTCAGGGGTTGTGGTGCCGTGCCATACATTAAATGTATGGCACGGCACCACAACGTGGTGAGAAGGTGATACAAATTTTGAGGTGATACAAATTTTGTATCACCTTCTCATCTTGGATCGTTATTTATGTCATCAAACACTGCTACTATCAATATGACTATGTGTGTGCTTGTCAACTGTTACTGTAGACAACTTTGTGAAATATATTCTTTTGGAGGTATGGAGGATTAACTCTCGGGCCAAGTCACAGTCGGGTCCAAAATTGTAATCCTTCTTTTTCCCAGGTATAAACCTCTGCCCCGGCAAAAGCTTTCGATGTATTTCTCACTACAAGCCTACAGCGTGAACGGCAAGACAGAAAGAGCTTTAAAGCAACTGCTTTCTTGAAAACAAATAATCCCCCCCCCCCCCCCCCCCCACCCCCAAACACAACAGAACTTCACCATGGGGAGGACTTGAAATTGATTATCTGTCTTTAAACACTCTCTTTCCCCTGTTTCTTTTCTTCTCTCCATCTCCCTCTCTGTGATCCAAATGATAAATCTCAACTCCTGGGTGAAAGGCAAGCTAAAAGTTCCCACTGGACCGTGGCTCTCATTTCAACACAAAGGAGCGGTGCAGGGCTAGTAAGTGAAGTGGTGTTAGAGCCTATGCTTTAAGCACCATCGCCGGCACCCTGTTTTGTTGTTCACCTTCCCGTACGTCTCCAAGAGCTAGTACTGCTAGGCTCTCCTCTGGTGGTTTTGATTGATTGATTGAAGACTTTATTAGAAGTTTGCATAGGAAAAGGTACAGTTTCATGACGGTACAGTTCACTGGTACAAGGTCTACTAAAAGGAGATCCATGAAAAGACTAAGCTTATTTCCACAGGAAACCATTTAAGTATCTTCACCCGCCGCTGCTGAGGTTCACCCGCAGTGTTGATTTCGTAGACTAAAACAAAAACATTTCGTTGATTACCCTTTTTTCACTGACGAAAACTAAATAAAAACAAAGCTATGATGACCAAAACTATGACTATATACTGACGATTTCGTCAACAAATAAAACTAGACCGAAATGTTAGGGAGGGACTAGTGGAGTAGAGATCCAGAAGAACTGAAACAAGTAATCACGGGTGCGAGCGGGTGCCACAGTCTGAAAGTAGCTGATCTACAAGCTGCGATGCCTTGTGAGCTTGTATTGTGATATTTCTTATGACTAAAACTAGACAAAAAGTAAAACATTTCAGGTGGCTAAAATATGACTAAAACTAAACTGATTTGTTCTTTTTCAAGAGACTATGACTAAAACTGCTGCTGATGTCAGATCTTTTCCCACAGATTGTGGAGGACGTAGAACTGGACTTTTTACCCTCACTCTCCCACTTACATGCTAGTAATGCGCTTAGTGTGGAAAAAGAACATTTTTATTAAAAGTAATTATTGTTGTTCTTGTCGGAAAGAAAGGCTAATAGGGAAACTGCAGTCCTATTATCGGCTCCCCGGAACGGTCAGGTAATGCTGGTTGGTTTCCACGGCAACCGGCATGGAGCTTGTTAACCCCTGTGCTGCATCTGACTAGTCATAACAGGAGATCCACACGCTTCTTGTTTCTTTTCTGTCTTTTCTTGACTTGCATGAAACTTATTAATCAGGAACAATTTGCAAATATCGCATAAGCTTCATGATTGGCAACGTGTCTTCTGTCTTTCTCTGAATATTGCAATTGTCACAGGAAATAACACATTTTCTACAATCATATTTTAAAGCTGTAATGTGTAACTTTTAACTAATACATTTTTTTTTAAATGTTGTCACCGTCCAGTCTGTATGGTGGAGTATGTTAATACAATATAACATGTACAATTGGGTTGGTTGTATTTGGTCTCCATGCTCTATTAGGACAGTGGTTTTAAACCTTGTCATATCAAGGTCCATTATTAATTCAGCATTTGAGCCACGGACCACCATCTGATGAGATTCAGCCTCTCCGACCCAAAACATGCTGTATTGATGTGGTACCAGCCAACGTCGACCAAAATAAAATAAAATAAAATGTCTTCATTCTCTAATAGACTTTTAGAAATTAAGTAGCCTAATGCAGATGTTTAACAATAATTTAACTCTTGCAAGTGTCCATTTGGTTACCACTGTCCATCATTTAGCTGGGGACCACCTGGAACCCCCTCAAAGACCACTGGTGGTCCCCGGACCACTGGTTGAAAACCACTGTATTAGGACATTTAGATGTTCTGTTTGACAGAATTTTCAAAAGGTCAAAATCATATTTCTCTGTGGTAAGAATTCAGCACTGGAGACCCAGGTTCAAAGCTGGAGGAGAACACTAAAGTTTCATAGCGTAGCTTTAACCATTTAAACCCCTTATACAGTACTTAGTTGATCGGAGTCACCCAGGGATCTGTAGATTTGCTATTTTCACTGAATGTTTTCCACAGAATAGAGATGCTACTGTACAGTATGTATGGGTTCATGTGGTGAAAATCAGATGCCATGTCAGCTCCAGATGTTTTTGAGTCATTAGTGGCGTTTCCATAAAGCCACTTTTTGCGCATTAACGGCTTAGTCGCAAAATGTTTTTATGGAAACACTTCAATTAATGCGAATAAACTTTCATTATCCGCAAAAAAGATTATCCGCTTGGAGGAGGAGGATTTTGAGGCTTAATCGAATAAACTAAATGCGCAAAAGTGAATGGAAACGGGTCAGACAATACATTCGAATAAAGTATGACGTTCGTCCATTTCCCCTGCCGCTTTGTCCATGGTATAGCGTTAGCCCACAAAACAAACCTGTTGTTTGTTACACACGGAGTGACACGGACCATGTGTAAATTCCTCCCGTTTTCACCTCAAGCCATCGGTGGCGAGCGAACCCTTCCTCATCCCACGGTGTTGCGTGCCTGAAGTGCCCAATCTACAAGCTCACAGGCAAAGCAGGAACTCTTGCCAATTTCGTAAGAGACTCGTCGCCAATTGTAATATATTTAAAAGTTATTTGGGGCCATGATGATGACTGATAATCCCTTCTTCCCACTACTAGACAGCGACCGAGTCACAGCAGTCAGACGTGCAGACGGTGCAGTGCTCACTGCTCAGGTTCGGTCTGAAAAAAATCAGCCCGATCAACTCTTGCGACGTCGCTAATTCGAATGACACCCGCAAATGGAAACATGCTAAATTCGCTTTGTCTTAATGCGTATTTCTGATAATTCGCTTCCCTAATTCGATTAAGTTTATGGAAACGCCACTATAGTTTACATAGAAAGCATCAGCCCATTAAGTACTTCACAAACAGCTGAGTACAGTATATGCACAGCAATCTGAAACCTCTGTTTGTTTCAACATGATCTAATATTTCATACTGCAGCGCATCATTGCCTGCCACTGTTTTCTTTACTTCTTAGCACGCACGCACACACACACACACACACACACACACACACACACACGCACACGCACACGCACACGCACACGCACACACACACACACACAATTCACTCCTGTTTAGGAGTGTTTTATCCTCTTTTGCAGTGGTGTAAATTAACTAAGTACATTTACTTTCCAATTTCCAATACTTCTACTCCACAACATCTCGGATCCAAATATTGTACTTTTGCTCCACTATACATTATATTTGAAAACTTTAGTTACTAGTTTCTTTGCATACATGAATTATAATATTATGAAACATACCCTGCAGTTAAAACTTTGGACACATCTTCCCACACACATTTGACTGGTAGGGTACATTAAAGGAGTAGTTCACCCCCAAAATGACCTTTTTTCTATTGATTAGTCACGCCATAGAGACTTGAGTTCAGTAATATTGTTTTGTATTCGTCGCATTCCTAAGACAAAAAATACAAATAAATGGATTATAGTAAATTTACCCTCATTGATTCTGGATGGGGACCCAAATGCATGGGCCTGGATAGGGACCCAAATGCATTTGGGTCAGAATCAATGGGGGTAAATTTACTTGACCCTTGACCCTAAATGTTCCCCCATTGATTCTCACACAAATGCATTTCAGAATCAATGGGGGTAAATTTACTATACTATTTTTTTTTTGTTAGGAATGCAAAGAATATATATATATTATTGAACTGAAGTCTCCATGGTGTGACTAATCAATAGAAAAAGGTCATTTTGGGGGTGAACTACTCCTTTAAGCACTTTAGACCTATTTTATACCGTGGCTATTTGAAAATAGCTGATCTGCTATTTTCAAACATTTTGTACTTTTACTTTTGGTACTTTAAGTACATTTTAATGCCAACACTTTCATACTTTAACTCAAGTACATTTTGAATTCCGGACTTTTACTTGTATAGTATTTCTATATTGCAGTACTGATACTTTTACTCAAGTAAAATATGTGAGTACTTTTTCCACCACTGCTCTTTTGTTTCCTCAGCTTGTGGCAGTCGGCACACTCAGCTCTCAATAAAGTCTACAAAATATTATTAGAGATACCGTAGTCTGTCTTCAAGCAGTATTAAATCAACTATTATATGCTGTTTATTCACTGTCTGGACAGTCATATCATCTGCATGTCATCTGTGTGTGCAGATGGAGAATGAGATAGAGGAAAAGTGTGAAATCAAAGAGTCAGGAGATCAACAGTGTAACCAACACTTATTTCTTACAGATAGAAATGTTTTCTTGGCAGATGAGAGCTGCAACATAGCAGATGACCTGCTGTAGCTCAATTAGCATTGCACGTGAACACAACATGTTGTGCACACATTTGCAGAAACAAGATGTTCACAACATCGAGAAATGAGGAGCTGTCACAGGAATAAACGGCTTGGCGTTCAGTTTTGAGCCAAGAAAATACACTGGAATTTGCAGAATACATTTGATCACGTGCTGTACAGTTAACGACAAACTGGTTCACATTTGACTGCAGTACATGGCACATTGCCATGTAAACACCTTTGCATAAATGCTGATAAGTTATCTCTGAGACGCATAGAACAGAGCAGATGTAAGGCTCGTTTCATCGTTAAAATACTGTATATTATGATAAAAACCATATATTGCTCAATATCCTTTAACACATTGCACATTACAACCACTACCGGGGTGGGGTGTGTGGATTTTGGCCGGTTGGTACAGATCAATCGCCAAGCCTTTCCCTGGCAACAGGAGTGGTCCTTTTGAGTGAGCTCTGGGCTCTGGAGCAACCACCACGCTCCCATAACATCACCCGGTGCCAGCATAAACCCTCTCTCCTCCAGCCTTCACCACACTGTGGGAGTTGATTAATGAGGGAGATTTCCAGCGATCAAGCTGAGCGCAAACTGTTCAATTATGCAGCCCTGGAATATCCTCAGATCATGTTTTAGTAGCCTCCTCTTCTTAAGAGTCTCCCCATTACACCATTTCCATTAGTTCTCCGGGACCGCGCAGTGTGCTGGGCGGAAGGTCAGAGACTATAGCTTCATAATGCAATGGCTGTATCTGCCTGCACCTTTTTTATTTTATTTGTTTTTGGGTGGCGCCGCACTGAAAATCGCCAGAGCCTGTCAATTTGCTCTTTCATGAGGCCATCACAGCGCTTGTCACAGCGATTTCTGGCAGCACTCAGCTTCCACACTCGGAGTTAATCAAAATGCATGGCTGGGGCAGGGGAGGCGGGCAGCGGCAGTAAACAGCATCATGCTGAAAACAGCGCTAACAGTGCTAAACAGTGCTATCATGCTGTAAACAGTAAGGAAGCTATTTACAACCTGCCGCAGACATCTGTCCTCGTCTGGCACAGCTGGTGTGAGACTGCCGTATGATTGTTTAGCTGCTTCTGCAGACACTGGTACCACTTTCATATTTTATATTTGAGTAAGCAATTTGTTATAGCAGTTGCTTTTAGCCGGTGCCATTCTTGGAGGCAGAGCAGCTTCTGGCAGAGTGGTGCTCAGCATGTTTGGGGGAATGAGAAGTTCAAATCTCAGCAGTCATGAAGATTTTGAGATTTTCTCCTATTTTTTTTCTTTTGTTGTTGTACAGGTTTCAGAAAATACTTTTCAAAGACATTGGAAAGCATATTATAATGAATAAAAAAAAACCTGCCCATATGGCATCAGTCCCCTGCCAGGGAGAACAGGTTGATTCTGTTCACAGTGCATTACTGTTTTGTCGATCCACCTCCTGGCTTTGTGATTAGCAGCTTGTCAAGTGTAAAAATGTAGTGTCAAGGTCTGCCAGGATTAAACACATTTTAATGTGATTACATTTTTTTCTTAATCAATACAATGTCAAGTTTCCCATGAATGAATTGCATGAAATGAGTCTATGAATTTGTACTCTCAAGTTAAATGTTACCAAAGTAGTGCACCCTGGGATTGGGTGTATTCAGTGTTTGCCAGGTCACCATGATCACCTTTCTTCACCCTTAGAGAAGCCATATGCCTGGTTGCGCGCAGCTGTCGCACACCAAGGTTATAATAGTTTTAGATTTTTCCATTTAGTTTTTATTTGTATTAGTTTTGAGGTTTTGTTTTCAATTACAGTTTAGTTTCAATTCATTTTTAAAGTGAGGTTGCTAGTTTCGTTTCGTTTTTATTTTTTGAAAGTGCTTAGTTTTTGTTTAGTTTTAGTGTTAGTTTTAGTCTTTTACGTAATATGGGGTATTTGTCAGGGGTGAGATTAAAAAAGCTCAGGAAAAAGTATTGTCTATTAAAGGAAATCAACAAAACATCATATTGTTGAGAGTGGCAGGAATGAATGAGACATACAACTTCTTTCTTTGACCTTACAAGGAGATTTTCTCTATAATAGTTTATTTTAGTTAGTTTTGTAAACACACAATACCGTTACAGTTAGTTTTCGTTTTTTTTTAAAAAGCTTAGTTTTTATTTTTATTTCAGTTAACTAAAATGTTTTTCCATTCTAGTTTCGTTCGTTTTTTAGTTAGTTTTCGTTTACTATAATAACCTTGTCGCACACTGAAAGTGAAAATAGCAGATCTACAAGCTGCTAACACGTTGAGCTACGACAAGACGGGTGCTTGCACATACTATAGATCTGTTTCTGCTATTTATGAGTGTGTGAAGCTCATGCAACCAAGTATAAATGAGGCATTACCTTTCAACACTATGTTAACATCAAGGTTACGAAACAATATGCCAAAAAGAACGCTAACCCAATCAGTCATGCAGTGATAAGGAAACGGGTCCCACCACCAAAACTAAACTAGTTCACCTGGACCACAGACACAAGCTGAGGTGAACTGTTACTCTAGGTGCAAACCTGTGACTTGAAACTTTCTGTCTATAAATGGCACTTTTTTCCCCACATTGGTTTAGGAAAGTACTTGAGTGCAGTGAGATGTAACATCACCAATATACTATAAGTGGTGTGGCATCAAATGTGGAGTTCTGTGGGTATTGGACAATACTACAAAACCATGCTTTCCCCAACAAACACCCCACCCTATACTTATGTTAAAAAAAGGCCTTTTCTATGTATATAAGTTGTTGTTGTTATTATTTTTATTATTGTGACATCATTATGAATTAGATTTAAAAACATGAATTTTGTTTTCACTCCTACAGTGTGTCTTTTTCCAGTAGCATTCTTCCCTGCAGCCAACTCAAGCCACTGCTTTTTTGGTAAGACAAATTCTCTCTCTCCAAAAGCAGTGCAAAAGCTGAGATCTCAACGTCCGCTTGATTCCATTAAGGTTATGGCAAGGACATAAAATAATCTATTTCTACCTATGAGGGCGGATTCTGCCAATGCTTTTCAATGGGAACGGAGCGGTTTGTTGCCATTTATGGATTTCTGAAAAAAACAAACAAAAAAATACCTCTCAATTCCCATTTGAATAGCATTGGCAGAATTTGCCCTCATAGGTAGAATTAAACTTCAGTGTGACCGCGCCCTAAGGGTTAAATTAACTAAAAAGAAAAAGTAAAAAAGAAAAGTTTCCTAATAAGGACAGTGAAAGGACAAGAAGATGAAAAGAGAAGCCCCACGTTCCGCCGTGTGTTTTTCATTTAGTTTTTTCGTTGTCTGTGATGAGTCCCCAGTGAGCAATAGTAACAGGTGGGGGGGACAAAACAAAGATCAAATCAATAGTTTCAACCGCCGTCTAATTGCACAGTGGGAGCCAAAGGGTTTTTATTACAGACCTTGGTCAAACTTTTAATATACTGGATCCCCCAGAGTATATTGTTTCCCAGTACCTGGGATTGGCTTTGTCTACCAAAAGAAAGGCTCTCTCACACACAAGTCGTCCTATATGGTTGTTGTTTTTAAAACATTCTTCCAGCGAGCCTCAGCGACTTCCAATTTTCAGAAGAATGGCTCACAAACGGCAGAGAACGTATAATGAAGTCACAGTATATGAATTAAGCTGCTTATAAGATTATGGTATTCAACCCACCTTCTCTCTGATGTGGAAATGATTAGAAAACAAGAAAAGGTTTGCCAGGCGAGGAGATTTTGAGATCTTCACTTCAGATGCAATGCTGCCCAAATGGAAGTGTCGGGGAAATTAGTGATGCTTTCTCAATTATATTCAAACGCGGAACTTCAACGGACAAGTGAGACGGCTCCAAAATAAATATTGTCAGGTTTAGTCTGCTCTGCAAAGCTCATAATGCGACTGTTATGGTTATGTTTATGAGATTCTGATGGATGGAGCATGTGAGGATAATGGATGAAATCAGGAACATGGAAGCTGTTGGTAAGTGTTGGCGATGTCTAGAAAGGTCATTTCAATTGTGTGAAGCAAATTGAAATGACTAAAACAAAAATATAAAAGTTGTATATTTTTATTTTGAATGTTTTATAATAAAGCATTCAAAATATTACACAAATGATAGCAGTGATGAAATGAATACGCCCAGTAAATTCCGTTTTTAATGTCTCACACATTGACATGATATCACATATTACTGAATGTTGTATAGAGCTGTGGTTCACAAGCATTTCCATTAACGACCCCCAAATTCATATGTATTTGGCCACGGATACCTCCATATCGTCACTGTCGGGCAGAAACCTCGTATCTCCAAGTTTCAAATGTGCACGTTTTTTCGCGATGTAAAGCGCTGCTTCATCACACAAGGCCGTCGCACAATAGTAGTGAAAACAGCAGATCTACAAGCACACAACGCCTCGCACCGCGAGGCGTTGTGTGCTTGTAGATTGGCTGTTTTCACTAGTGTAAATCGTTTTTAAAATGATAAATACAAAACGAACGGTATTTGGACATACAAGGTTTCCGCCCGACAACGACGACATACACTTATATATACCTCTGGGGGATACAGAAAGCACGGAGTAGTAATGCCTTACTTTGTGCAGCCTGAACAGGTAAACAGAAAGTTCAACTCATTAGCGCTGCGTTGTGATTACGAAAAACACAGAGCAAATCGGCAACAGACGAAACAGAAGCATGATGTGCTACAACTGATGCTGCCGACTTTGTGGAAACAAAGCCACGATCATAGCTCTAATAAGCTCCCCCGTTTCTTGAATTATGCCTCCGAAGCGCTACAGCGACACCACATTCTGAATACCTAACAAGTCCTTTGGGAACGGAGGTCACAGAAGAGCAAGCCGTGTGTACAACAGATGCTGCATTTAAACAAACAAGAAATAATCACAGATCCTCAAACCTCTGTGGAGAATGTTTGTGATTCTAATGACTGATATGCAGTAAGTCCTTCCTTCATAGTCATTCATAGCATCTACCTCCAGGAAAGTGAGGAATAACGGGGGCTTTGTTTGTGGTTCAAACTTCTATAAACAACACCAATTAATAGTATTACATCCACTCCGTTGCCTCTGGTGTTTTCGTAATAGTGGTACAGTAGTAGCAGGTTCCTGTGTAGCGCTCACCTGTTTCATTAAAACGGGTCTGTTGACAAGATACTACAGAACAAGATGGACAAGTTTTTACAGAAGATATAAGTATGAGTTAGTTTTTATCATTCTTTATTTTATCTTTTATATTGTGGCTCTGTAGGAGGCTAGCTGTCTATCAGAAGTTCTGTGTGTCTTATGTATATCTGGAGCTATCTCATAGCATTGTTAGCCTGCCACTCAACCTGAATTGACATTTTCGTTTCACTCCATTATTCAGTCTGATGTTGCTCCCACCCAGGGCGATTGCTGGGATGGGCATTGCCAAAGAGGCAGTCTTCTGCGATTGGTTCACCGTCTGACCAACACATGACGTAGTGTTGTTATGTGTGGCTGGCTAGTGGCTAGCCTGTTGCTTGCTAGTGCTACTTGCTAACCAAAGAAACAGGCAGAATAGGAGCACTACGAACTAGTAATCAAACACAACATAACATGTCTGCTACTGGTGTTTCATAGCGAGATCGATACGATCGCATTTTACCGCAATTTACATAATTTTACTGCGACACGATGCGCGGTACGGTACGGCGGCGGCGCTGGTTTACTTGGAAACGCACATGAGTTCTGGGAAACCCCCATCCACGCTGATCACAAGACGCTGATTCACGACGCTGATTCGCCGTACGGATTTTCGAACGAGGAAAGCCTCTTCAATGAGAGCAATTCTAGACCCCTGAATCGCCAAAATAAAAATTTAAAGGGGTGTGGCTAGTGATTCAGGGTCTGGAACCAATCAGTACCAATACTGCCAGAAGTATACAGAGACCTCAACATGCATTCTTTTCCACACTAGATGTCGTGTGAAGGCTATGCAGCCCTCACATCTAGGGCCCTATTTTCATCAATGCTAACCCCTAAACCCCTAAACTTCTTTGCCTTTTTTTACTATTTTGAATTTTCAAATGGCCGATCTACATCGACACGTTGTGAGCTTGTAAATCAGCTATTTGAACTATTAAAAAAAAAGAATTGTAAAAAAAAAAAGGCAAATAAGTTTGGGGGTTTAGGGTTTAGCATGGACGGAAATAGGGCCCCTAGTCCCACCACCGATCCGACTGATATGTCTGAGTCATATAGTGTCGGGGCGGGGGCTTTGGCAGCGTATCCGTTGTACCCGTCTGACCGTGTTCCATTTGTGCCCATATACAGTATGGAGATCTCTGGATTTTAGATGGTTATTTCTGAGTCCTAGTGACATGCCCATATAGGCTACTGTACAGGCATATTGGGTTTGTTTATGGTCATGTCTAAGTCAGAGTGATGTGGCCCTCCCTCCCAGTAGCCATTTTTGTTTGTCAGTAAACGCGCACCACAATGTATACTTGACATAACACTTAACCAGCTGAATCGAAACTGGTATGGAAGGGTACTGTTGCGAGGCAAAAAACAATGAATGGTTTGCCCTTTTATGTTTGATACTGGTTTGCCTTCATCCCCGACTTCCCAGTAAATCACTGGGTAATGATAGGCTCCAGAAGTTCCCTATTGTTGTTGTCGGGTGGAAACCTCGTATCTCCAAGTTTCAGATTCGTACGTTCTTTCGCAAAGTAAAGCCCTGCTTCATCATACAAGGCCATCGCACAAAAGTAGTGAAAACAGCAGATCTACAAGCACACAACGCCTCGCGCCTGTGTGCTTGTAGGTAGGCTGTTTTCACTCGTTTAAATCATTTTTAAAATGATAAATGCAAAACGAACGGTTTTGGACATACAAGGTTTCCACCCGACAACGACGCTATGCAGGTCCAGCCTCATTCCCCTTTAGCAAACAGATGTTTTGGCCGGGCCCGGCAACAAACAAGCTCCCAGAGCTTTTTCCTGGGTCCATAAATAACCTGTTTGTCTTAATCCATCAGCTGCTTACTGGATGTAGAAAGCCGCGGTGCCTTTGCAGCGTGTGGGGGGGCACGGGGTTAGCCGGATGTCTAAGGTATCATGATGTATAAGCTTGCTCTTTGGACAGGGGTCCGGCACACTGCAGTGCCATTAAAACCCATTTAGGCCTAGAATTAGTGAAAGCTTTAACTAGTGAAAAATAGCAGATATACAAGCTCACAGCGCGGCACCGAGTGCCGCACTGCGAGCTTGTAGATCTGCTATTTTTGAAAAAGTTGTGAAAATGTGTGCAAATCTTTGAATATATGTATTTTCAAAGCGAACGTTTGTAACTCAAATTTTGCTTCTGGGTGGTCCCTGGAACTAGATATTTTGAAATGGGGGTCCGTGGCCAAATAAATATCATTTTGGGGGTCCTTCACATGAAAAGGTTTGAGAACCACTGACATAGTAGTCTCTCAAGAACAGACTAACTGAGCTCCAGTTAAATGAAAAGGACCTTTTCTTTGACGATGGCTGGCCAGATTGTTGACATACAAACATCGTTTTTTCAAAAAATCTTAGAAGGATTCAAAAGACACTTATGTAATCGGGTCAAAAATCTAATTTTCACGATTTTTCAAAAATAGCAGATCTACAAGCTCGCAGCGCGGCACTCGGTGCCGCGCTGTGAGCTTGTATATCTGCTATTTTTCAATAGTTAAAGCATAAAATATTGCGTCATAATGTGTTCAGGCCTAAATGGGTTAAGGCCAGACCGGTGCCACCGATCCATCACGCTTAAGCACCGCACACACAGAGCCCGTTTGGCTGGGCAGCTCGCCACTGTCACCCCCTTGTCACGGGTCTATTTACATGCACATACTTGAAACTGCGACTGGTGGTGTAAAAAGTACTCAAATGTTTTACTTATAAAAGGCGTTTTCAAATAAATATTTGTACCTGAGATATATATATCTCAAAATTACTTAAAGGACAACTTAGATTTTTTACAACAAGGGTTCATATTTTAGATTGTAATTAGAGAAAAGAAAAGATGAGTGTTAAAATGTTTTCATTTACAGCTTTCTATCATTTTAGCGATTTGAACGATTTTGATTTTCAATCATGTCTTTTTAGACACAATAAGAAACAAGATTCACCACAATCTTTCATAGGCAGATGTGACTTATCTGGGTTAGTAGTGTTACTGTAAATAACAATAAAGAAATCGCCGGCTTATTATGTCTAAAAAGACATATTTTGCCGCTTGACCGCATGCCCCCACCCACTGAAATCAAAATCACTATAAAAAGCAGTGAATTTAAACATGTTTTAACACTCTTCTCTTATTACAATCTAAAATATGAACCCTTGTTATAAAAAATCAATGTAATTACTTTATACTGTACCACTGGCTGTGAATGATGTATTCACTTATTCATTAAGCCTAAGGCAGGGGTCTTCAACAGGGGGTCCGGGACCCCTAGGGGGTCCTCAGAGTTACTACAGGGGGGCTGCCAAATCTTTGTGTGATAGGATCATGTTTTTTACATTAACCACTTGAACCCTAGCATCCCTATTCTGAGTGGAACAGTAGCCAAAAATAGCAGATCTACAAGCTTACAACGCCTCGCGCTGCGAGGCGTTGTAAGCTTGTAGATCGGCTATTTTTGTCAAAGTGGTTTATTTGAAGAGGGATAAGAAGAGCCGACTTAAGTATTTGACGGTTCAATGTCTGAAAATACACATTACTCCAACATGATGATAGTGCTGTCAAGTCTAAGCTATCTAAGAAATCTTTGAACATTTTTAATCTGCAACACAATTTTAGACAATATGTAGAGGGGGTCCCTGCTTCATCTCTCTCTCATCTAAGGGGTCCTTGGCCTGAAAACGTTGAAGACCCCTGGCCTAAGGTGTTGGAACATAAAATGGACAGAAGTTTGTGTGGCTCCTTGGGACGTCATGTGTCAACATGATATGGTTCTATTCTATCTATGCTATTGCAGCACACTCTATATACTATACTTATCTAAAGGCCATCTGAGGACATGAATAGCTTATGCAAAAAACTTTCTCAGCCATTGCCTATTTGATACAAAGATAGTAAAAAGCATATTTTTGCTCAACGAAGCAGGTAAAAGTTCATCATTATGCTACCAAGTGGAATAAAAATCAGGGCAAAAACTGGCTGCAAGCACACTTCCATTTTCCTTGCCCTCCGGCTCTGAATAGATAAGAGAAAATACAGATTACATGATGCTCCCGCCCCAAAAAGTTCAGCAAGTCGGTTATTCCAGCTCTGTGCAGGTGTATTATTTTCTCTACTAATTGTAACTCTTTATCTGGACTTTCTTTGGTTTCAACTGATAACCAGGCAAGTACATTAAGGGGAGAAAATAATGAAAAATAAGTAGTGATCACATTGTTCCGAATTAGTGGTAGAAAAACAACTTCCTCTTATCACTGCAGAAAAAACAAATGGAAAGTGGCTTTGAATGAGGGTGATGAATTTGTGGACTTAGTGCGTGAGTGTCCTTTTGAAGGTGATGAGGGATATGCCAGGGCGATCATGCACAGCGTGGACCAAGTTATACTTTAGGGGCTTCTTTTGTTAATCTTGGCCAATATTTGCGTGGCGGAGAAACGTGTTTGAGAAGCGCATCCCTTTGAACTTTCAAGGTTCCAAAGTTTTATTTGTAACATGCACTTGCATCAATGAGGGCATGACATCTTGTATTTAGGGCATCCCAACATTGTGGACATTTTTTTAATATAGCCTACGGTACATGTACCGGTAATCATAAGTAAAATAGCAAGAAAGCAATGAAGTCACATATATTGCGAAATAGAATAAAATCAAATAAAATATCATAGCAGCTGCATAACCATGGACAGGCTGTAAAACAGCACTTGATGCACAAAACGCCTACTTTATAAAACTCTGTGATAAACTTTGTTCACTTTTCAAGGCAATCGACTTGCTGATTATCCTGCTGAGTGATCAAGACAAACTTTCATAGCGATATGTCTGCATTAGCCGCTCGCCGCTCCCTCTGGGCCACATTTATGCATAATTGCTCTTTTGAGGATCTTTGGCAGGGTTAGGTGGGAGGACGCCAGTGGATTATTCAACTGATTCTCTTTTGCTTAAACATCACTTTATATTGCATTAGCATTGCTAATGACGGCAATATCAGAGGACTGTGTGAGGCTTTTATGTCTTAATGAGTCAAAGACACAAAGTTACAGATATGATGAAATGTGTCAGTCACCAAAAAGAGGCATTATAGACTTTTTAAAAGTAGGTAACCATTCAAGAGGAGAGACAGAAAGACAGACAATGAAAAACGTACGAGCATGGGTGGATCACAATTTGTGTGGCTCTCTCTATCGAAAGACGCCTGTTCAGGCCCTGGCGGCTGCGCTCTTATAGACAATTTGTTTTTGCATCTTTTCAAAACACGTTGTCCAGATGCTCAGTCTGAGAACAGAATGAAACTAAAACCAGCAGTCGCTTGTTTTTCTTTGCGCTGAAATGGTTGCAAATGGCTTTTTGGTGCCAAGGCACATTGTTAGAAAGCTGATGGGTGCCAACTGCTTTAGAGATTGGCTACGGCTAGCAAAAAAAAAAGAAACATCTAAGACTGTGTTTGTAATGGGCCTATTTGTGTATGAATATAATGAGGAGGAGATACATATTAACATTTAATCTCTCAACTTGTATTCATATACTGTAGATCCCCATTGGCCTCATGGCCACAATCCATTTCCTTTCTCTCAGTGTTTGCTAACAAAAGTGTTGTCTTTTGAGAGCTTTCACAAAACGGCTTTCAGGTGCCACATAAAACCCAATAAACTACAAAGACTACCGGTATGTTTAAAGTTTTAAAGTAAATGTGATTTTACATTTATAAATGTTCTTGTGTGACCTCATTGCACTGTAACAGTTTAGGAAATGAACCTCTTGCACCCCTATTCTGGGGTGAACATTCAGGAAGAAATGGCTCACAAAATAACGAAAATTGGGTGACCTACTGTAGTATAGACCCCTGGGGGACTCCGTCCATCGGAATATATAGAGTTAAAGTGGTTAAAAAAAAGCTGGTAATAATAAATAGTTTTGAGATTCCTACAGGCCAGTGGGGGTCAAGTCATCAGGCTCTAGATTCACTCTTTGGTTGTTTTCTAGGTGTTGGAGATCATGAAAACACATCAGCATCACTGCAGAAGCCCTCCTGAAGTCATTTTAGATCAATAAGAGCCTGTGTTGCTGCCTTCTTGACTTATCCCCATGAGTTTTAAAGTGATCCCTGACTAATACGACAAATATGTCTTAATACATTATAATTGTCCTCTACAATGTAAAATTAAAAACACCTTAAATATTTTATTTCTTCTAGAAATAGCTAATCTTTCACTCAGTAGGGGAAAAGCCTGTCGCAAGTTGATGATGTCATAAATGTCATGTGTCATTTTTATGGCATGCATGTGCAAAAAAACAAAACAGAAATACATTTGAAATATTGATTTGATGCTCATATTAACCATAGGAAGTATTAAGTTTGTTTTTATTTTCACATGCATGCCATAAATTCCATAGGGATAGATCACACTTGACATTTATGACATCATCAACTTGCGACGGGCATTTCCCCTATTGAGTGAAAGATTAGCTATTTCTAGAAGAAATAAAATAATTGAGGCGTTTTTAATTTTACATTGTAGTTATAGAGGACAATTATAATGTATTAAGGCATATTTGTCGTATTAGTCAGGGATCACTTTAAACACCCCTCTTAAGGGATATTTCACTTTTATGAACACCCCGAATAGATTTTTATTTGCTTTATTCAGTATTTAGATATTTGATGTTATCTGGTCCTCCTTGCAGGGCCCCTCCCAAAAACACCAATTTTCTTTTTCTGGTGACTCATAACACCCTCCTAATACGCGAGCTGGCCGTGTTTTATTTCTATTTTTTATAACCTTTTTCATTTATTTTTTTATAATTTATTATTGTATTACATTTTTTCCATTTTCCCAAAGAATTATTCAAAATAAATAAAAAAGGTTATCGAAAAATCACGAATGAAGCAAATTAAAATCTGCCTAGGGTGTTCATGAAAGCCTGATTAGACGATAAAATGACCAAACGTTTTTGAAAGTGAAATATCCCTTTAACTTGAATTCCTATTCCTGTCATGATCACATCATGGACTTTTGGTCTTTGTTATGGCATGGCTGCCATGGTGAATATGAACTCATATTTCATAATCTAAACATCTGTATCATCAGATACAACTGATACATCATTAGTTACACCACCATCTTGTGAAGCACTCTTGTACCCATAGTTGAAGTATTTATAAAGATTGCTATTTCCATTTGGCCAAAAGAAACATGGACCTTCATACTAGTTGACCTGCAAACACATTCTCATCTCAACTTGTCAAGTACTGATGTTTAGTCAAGTGCCCCAGGCAGTCTAAATATAACAATTGTGTTTTTTTTTTTCTATGGAAGTATAAAGGGGCAGTGCTGACATCTAAATGGAGACACTAGAGAGCACTCACAGCATCTGATGATTTCAGCCAGTTAGTCAATGTGTGGGCGATGGCATCCCATTCCTTCCTTAATAGTGTGGCTTCACAAGTGAGCACCTTGTGATATATGGCTTTGTTCCCAAACTGCACTCATCCTAACGTACTATACTGTAGGTACTGTAGGGGGAGGGGGGGTCTGCCCACAATTCTGACATCCCAATAGTCTGACAAATGTTAGGTTATATTAGTGTGATGTCAGGCTTAGGCTTGTGCGTTGGCGGCTACACCATTATTAGACTCTTGTTCAATTTTGGGGCCGCAACTGACTACTAATATACCCGCTGAGTTGAACACATTTCTCAACACTTGTACTTTCTTATTTGGCAGGCAGACACTGGTGTGGGCACATATCACCATCTAAGTAGGCATTATTCAGTGCTAGTCTTATGTCTGATGTCTGCTTTTTGAGATCAAAATAGAAGGTGCAAAAAAGATCTAAGTATGTTTCTTCCCAAATATAAAAGTAAAAGTAGAAGAAATTACTGCCAACATTGTGCTTCTCAGACAATTGAATTAAAGGATAACTTTTTTTTTTTTTTTTACAACAAGGGTTCATATTTTAGATTAGAGAAAATAAAAGATGAGTGTTAAAATGTTTACTTCTTTCTTTTTTTGATTAATACTTTTTATTGCTTTTCAGATTTTAACATGTACATTAGAAGAAATACTGAACAGACCTATATAAAACTTTTGTACATAACAATATCACAACAATTTTATAAAGAAAAAGAAAAACAAGAACAAAGAAACGAGAATACACAAATACAAAACAAAAACATATTAAAAACAAACAAACAAAAACTAAAAAACTGTCGTACTATAGATTACATTTACACATTAGCCCGGCCGTTCCACTTCCCTCCCCCCACAGAACACAGACCTTCTCAAAAGCATTTGGTGCTATCGTTTTAGTGATTTTAAACATTTTGATTTGCATGCATGCCCCCAGGTTGGGGGGGCTGGTGTAAATATTAACAAAAACATTGCCAGCTTATTGTCTAAAAATACATATTTAGGACTTGTACAAATGCCCCCACCCACTGAAATCAAAATACTAAAATGGCTAAAACAGTAGAAAGCAGTAAATGAAAACATTTTAACACTCATCTTTTCTTTTCTCTAATTACAATCTAAAATATGAACCCTTGTTGTAAGTGCTGTAAGTGACAGCTTGTGTATAACGATTACATTGTTGGAGAGGTAGTTCCTGAATCTTCATGTGAACATTAAAACAGTTCTTCATGCATTCTGCTCACCACAAGAAGTAAAAGAAATAGTGAGATATTATGGCCCTGTCTCAGAAAACAACAAGACTATTAATGCCCAAGGAACGGTTATGTCCCTGCTTTCTGGTACATTGTAGATATTATGAAATCCTTCAACAGTTTACCGTTCAATCATCGTGGGACCTCGTTTACACAAACAAATGTGGAAACCCGCATCTGAGAATGTACTAATGGCCCCATGCTTGTAAGGCCCACACAGGTCAAATCAATGAGACGCTTTGGCTTTGAGCATTCTTCTAATGTATTGCCAGAGGTCTTTCAATGTCGCCCAATTTACAGCTTTGGAGCTCTTCTCGCAGTGATGAGCCAGAGCCCAGGCTTTCATTGTTCTTGACCTCGCTCTTTTCATCCTTCGGTGTTCGGTAATAGAACATAAATACCAAAGAAACACCGAAGTTTGTGCTGTTGTTTTTAGGGTGAGTGGCAGCTGAGCTATCTTATATGAATTACTGGCATTGTTTTTTTTCCCTTTTCTTTATCATTAGAAACAACAACACTGTCCGCATAAGGCCCCCTCTGGCCCCCACAATTTTCTGCCCGAGTGCAGTAATTGGCGCCAGTGTTTGGAGGGCAAAGTAGAGACCTGTGTTGTCAAATATCAGGAAAGGGCCTGAAGATTATGAACACTAATTGAACCACTTAGCATTCCATTTGTTTACCAGATGCATAATAATTAGCTACCATGGGCTGCACAAGCATGCATCAGCAACTTAAAACCTAGATTCAAGGTGAGACGATTTTCAAACACTAATGAATCGTTCACACGCTTGCTTTTAAATTATGTTCCCCACTGTAGTAGGAAAGACGCAGGCATCAGCCCAAGGGTGCAAAGGTCATTGTCGGCTACACACACAGGTCTGTGTATGGTGTTCGTGTCAGTTACTGACACTTAGCAGTTTTAAGCTCACAGCAGAAAGCTCTATACTTCAGTAAAGCTTGGGAACATGTAGGTTGTGTGGATGCTTCTGCACTACTTAATCAATAATGGAGCTTAGCGACTGAAAAGCTATTCGATTCAGACAACAGTGCTAGACATGTGATTTATACCCAGCTGTGTGCCAAAAATAGCAGATCTACAAGCTCACAATGTCTATTTTCGGAGAGTGACACAGCACACAACCAAGCATAAAATTACTTGTCTTTTAGTTCTACTGGATCTCTTCTCCACTAGTCCCTCCCAACATTTTAGTGTAGTTTTTACTTGTTGACGTAATTGTCAGTATATTTAGTCTTAGTCTTAGTGATCATTAGCAGTGTCAATTCAGCGATGCATTGCGATTCGGCCGTGCACGATTCTAAAGGGGGACACACACCGGCGCGTAGGCTCGCGTTCACGCCTCGCCCGCCACTCCGATACGCCAGGTGTTGCTCGTGGTCCGCAGCCCGTGTGTGCTCCCCTTAACCCACTTACTGCCAGGGGCCACAAGGTGCCGCTAGAGTGCCAGACATTTCTGCATAGGCCTTCGCTCTAACTTCCGTCTACACAGGCAGAAGTGGCTTGGGCTTTCACTGCAAACACTGTTATGAACGAAGACCGGAGGAAGTGAGCTAACAGTTAGCTATTGGCTTCTTTATTTTTTAAAAGCCCGATCTGAAGCTATTTAGCCGCAAAACAACTTTGTCGCTGCCCTGGGAACACAGTTCAGAGAAAAAGGTCTCTAAAGATGTGAGTTTGTATTGGAGTCGGTGGCGCGGTGCGGCGGCGTTACCCGATTACGGGCCGATGTAAACAGAATCGCGGCCCGGGACATGGATGGAAAATTAGACCGGGGCTTCGTTGAGGCCTCCGATTAATTAATTCATTTTATTAAATATCCCGGACTAGATCGGGATAGGCACCCCGGAATACGTCGCGCCGCCGACAGTATAGATTGAGTTTTTTTGGGGGGGCTCTAAACTTTATTCTAAACCATTTTCAATGGAATAAATCGTCGGACCATCTAGAATCACTTGTTGGAAAGCGTAGGACGAGCCAGGACCACCCACATCTCTACAAGCAGCTCACGGTAAGTAAAATAGCAAAGAAAACATTGTATTGGATTGAAAAAATCCCGAACTTGTCCGGGATAGGCACAAGAAGGGTTGAGTGAAATTGCGTTATGTACCAGTTAAAGACAGTCGGTATGGAATAAAAAAAAAAAGATAATGTATAGCGATTTGTGTGAGGTTTGGACTAACGAAAAGTGTGTTTTGAAGAAGATGCAAAATAGCAGAACATTTAGTTAGGTAGAATGGGTGTGGCCTACATGGGGAAAATATGTTGTTTGTACGACCAATAGTTTGAGAGTAGGCCAAAACCTAAAGTCTGACTCGAAACTTTTGGGGTTGGTGTCTTCTTTTGCTACTGGCAGTCTGCACAAAATGTTTGGTGCTGATACTGTAGGTTCTGAGATTATTTCAACACTCTCAAACACACACACGCACACACAAGCAAGCAGCACACACACACACGCGCGCACGCAAGCACGCACGCACGCACGCACGCACACAAACACACACACCCAGCATCCACACACGCAGCATACACACACACAGGGACAAAAAAGTATCTCCATCCACAAATATTTGTGCGCAGATGCAACAATAAGACCGCTTTCCCTCAGACAAGAACTAAGTACTAAACAATTACACAAACTAAAATGATAAAATACAACAGATAAACAACAAAATAAAAGATTAGAACTGCAGGGTTTAAATAAAAGAGCAAGGCATCGGCAGAATATCCATTATCCACCTTTTAAAATCTGGTAATGAGATGTTCAAGTTTGAGTTTTGATAGTATTGCACAATGCAACCACATGCCAGAACATAAATTATAATTACTCTGCAAAAATAAAAAAAACATGTACCAGTGTATATAACAGTATATATATGTGTGTGTACAGTTTACCAAGGACAGTTTTATAAATAAAAATGTACCGGTGTTGCATCCTGCACATTGCAACGATGGCCAGTCAACTACGTTGTACAGACTGCAGTGATGGGTCCTATATTTGGAATTGTATTACGAATCGTAAGGCTTAATGAGACAGGTGGTCGAGCTTAGCCAACATAGAGGGAGATGCAAACCTAGTATAAACTGTATCACCATAGTAAAGCTGAGAAAGAAAAAGTACAGCAACTTGTATTTTAGTTGCTGCATAGGAAAGAGAGAGCAGGGACATGCTGGGCCCCTGATTCAGCCTGGGAAAAAAGAGATGGAGAGGCCCTCATTGCGCGCCATAGAGAGAGATCTCTCTCTATAGCGCTGCTGCTACTCAAAGATTTGTGACAAAGTGACAAGCCAGTGGGCCAATTACATGAGTTGTATTTCATCGTTGTCGGGTGGAAACCTTGTATGTCCAAAACCATTTGTTTTGTATTTATCATTTTAAAAATGATTTAAACTAGTGAAAACAGCCGATCTGCTTTTTTCACTACTTTTGTGTGACGGCCTTGTATGATGAAGCAGGGCTTTGCTTTGCGAAAAAATGTACAAATTCGAAACTTGGAGATACAAGGTTTCTGCCCGACAGTGACGATTTACTTTGTAAGCCCCCAAAATGGAACGAAGGCCGACATTTTATTTTTATTTTTTTCCTAATGGCCGGCCTGGACCGGCCGGGAATGAACCGGCCATTCGGGAGTTGTCCCGCTTTTCCCAATGGCGAGCACGTCCCTGAGAGAGAGACACATTTTATTATCAGGTGTACTGTAAACCTATGGTATGGTGATATATATATAGTACTGGAAACAAGATCCCAAAATGGAAATGTCAAGAATCAATAGATAAGTTGTAGGTGGGCTGCATACTGTAGTGTACACGCAGTCCCTATGGTGACAGATGTTGTACTGCAAAAACAGCACCAAATCTATGTATAAATCTAGTATAGGGCAACCATTGTATTATGGCTATAAGAGCTGAATTTTAGATTCATTTATACGTGAAAGGTTATTACGATCTCATTTATTGAAAAATCATAAAAAACTGAGAAAAAGATTTCGACTTTAATATTCCTGCCGTCGAGCAGCAACCTTGTATCTCAATGTTTCGCATTTTTAAGATTTTTCATAAATTAATGCTATTGCTCATTTTATATTCATCAGATGACGGTCACGGTGTCATGCAAAGGTAGATCCCAAATGTTTTATTACTGTTTCTTATTTATAAACTGCTCGCCTATAATGACACAGCCCAAAATAGGGACACCAGGTTGAAAATAGTTAAGTATGTCTGTGGGCTTTATAAATATATAATATCTACCCCGGATTTGAACCCGGTTTCCTGCACAACTGCTGACTTTTTTACCAGCCTTTTCTTTTAGCTAATAGAGCTCAATCTGCTTGCTCAGGGGAGAATTTTAATCTTGACCACCATGTGAAAATTTGTGTCAGATCCTGTGTCTAGGTGAGATACAATCTAAATGTCTCAAGAAGACTAGGGAGACGAGATACAACCACCTCAATTGTATATGTTATATTGTATTAACATACTGCACCATACAGGCTATTTTATCCCAACCATTACATCTACCATTCACTGAGTTCTTACCGTAACAAGGTAAATGTGCCAATCAAATATTCATGGCAGCGTTAAGAATTAAAGGTAATTTTACTTTGAGTGTATTTGGAAATCCCAGATGCTTTTAACACGTGTGTGTGTGTGTGTGTATGCGGTGGTGAGTCAGTGAGCGAGTGTTTCAACACACACAGTTGTGGAAGAAGAGAACACATGTTTTACTTTAATAAATGTAGCAATACCACAAAAAAAAACATTCTGTATTCAAAAGTACTAGTAAAAGTACAAACGTATATTGACATCAAAATAATATACTTACAGTACCAAAGTTATAAAGCTATAACGCGTTGATCCACACTGCATTGTGAGCTTAATTGCAGATAGGCTATTTTAGAATACAAAATAGGGCTTACTGTAATTGGTCAAAGTATGGTTTGTAATAGTAAACTAAATCTGCAAAGTAACAATGATGTCAAATAATAATTGTAGTGCAGTAAAAAAGTAAAACATTTGCCTCTGAAATGTAGTGAACTAACAAGTTTAAAGTATAAAAAATGCAAATACTCAGGTAAAGTAAAAGTATACCTCAAAATCGTACTGAGGCACAGTGCTTGATGGTATTATGTACTTGGTGACTTCCCATCACCCCTGAACACACGGCGTGCACACTGCGTGTACTTGAGTGTCTCTCAACAGCCCCGGTGGCTCCTCAGTGTCAGTCATCTCCCTTGTCTTCCCCCCCTGCGGACCCTCGAGGATGTGGAAAAACCTGTAGTTTATGTACACTTCATACCGCGGCTGCAATCTTCAGAGAATTGGGGGTGCGGGGGAGGGAGGGAGCAGGTTGAGGGGTGCAGACCACTATCCCGGTGGAGAACAACACATCATTTTCTCCTGTCAAGGCTTCTGTTAGGCCTCATCGCAGAGAGCAAGCACTCACGATCCATGGTATTATTAGTCTCCCAGGGCGAGCTTGTTCATTCAATTTTCTCCTCAACATTGCAGTGTTGGTAGCTCCTTCATCGTGGCGAGGGAGAGAAACAGAGCGAGAGAGAGAGAGACAGGCTGGGGAAGGAGCAGAGCTTTTGTTCATCTGACCCGTATTGTGGAGAAGTAGATCTTGTCAACAATGCAATCCAATCTCGGGGATCTTTTATAGAGGATTGGTGTGGCAAATACTATACCTTGCCCCGCGCCTTTGTCTTTGCAGGTGCTCATATCGGTAGCCGTTGCGGTTTGGGGGTTGTGTGCGAGAGATGCATGTGAGACCGTGTGATCAATGGAAGCCCCCGGAGTCTTCAATACGATGCTCTAACAAGGTCAGAGAAGAGATACCGAACAGAACCACTATACAAACATTTGCACCTCAATGGAATCTGGGAAAGTTCCCTTGTAACAAGTTCAATAAAGAAGGACTCGATACAGGTTTTTTTCTCTCTTTCTCTTTTCTCTCTCTTTTCTTTTTTGTATATACGGGGCCCAACCAATCTAAGGCATCTGAGAGGCACTCAAGAAAAGGTGCTGTGGTGTGGTGTAGTTTCAGCAGAGCTGCACAGTTCAATCCTGCTCTCG
The DNA here is from genome assembly GCF_963921795.1 of Nannobrachium achirus. NCBI lineage: Eukaryota > Metazoa > Chordata > Actinopteri > Myctophiformes > Myctophidae > Nannobrachium > Nannobrachium achirus. The sequence continues at coordinate 33,912,000 of NC_137821.1, read as the reverse complement.
TTCTCAAAGCCTGAGGCTTAATCCCCTCACCGACGAAGGCATTTGTTTGAGGATCACCATCACTGCTGGCGCCTGCCTCTCTGTCCTTGCCTCGCCCTTCAAAGCTACTGCCAGATCTTCACTCATCTAAAAAAAAAAAAAAAAAAAGATCTTCTCCCAAGCCTCCACCTGATTCCCCACCCTCCCAACCCCCCAAACCCAATGCTCCTTATTGCTTGTCTGGTAGGGGTTCTGATTCATTAGCCCACAAGTAGCACAGAACACCCTGTTGAATTATCTCAGAACTTTACCGAAAAAAGTCCCACGGTCTAAATGTCAACACAGAAAATGGTTCTCATTTTGAGAGCAGAGTTTTACATAAACAGATGACAATATAGCTCAATTTCATGGGTGTCAAGTCACGGGCCATTCACTTCTTTTGTTTTTGTTATTCAGAAGTGTATTTAGAAGGGCTGGGGGGAGCAAGAATGTGGCCTTTCACACAAGCCTTCATGGTATTAAAGGTCGTTGTCCATTAAGCAACATTGATAATAGTCATAGTTTATCCATTAGAAACTAAATTGAAGGAATTTATTTTGACCTTTAATGTTTAAAAGCCATTACAGAGGAGGAGGCAGCTATTGCATCCAAGGAGATGGCATTATCGGCAGAAGAGAGGACTACACTTAAAACAAATCCTAATAATTATACTTTGACACCTCAAAGAGGATAACCACTGACTGAAAGCAAGGCACATAATTGAATCTGTTATTACATCGCCTATGTGTCTGTCTTGTTGGCATTTAGAATGATGAGGGGCTGGAATGTGTGTGTTCCTGTTTCCTTGGTTACAAAGTACCCTCTTTTGTTTTATGGACATTATCGGTGACTTTATTACCGGCCCTGGCCAAGTGTGGGCTGTTATAAATCTCCGAGCTGACCGCCAATCCCAACTGGTGGGCGACGGTTGTTATCCTTTGAGAAATTTCCCCCGATGCCTAACAAGGCATTTAAGCTGCGACGGTCGTCTTAGAGGAAGCGAGTGGGGCTCGGAAAGAGGCATAATATCCTCATTCAAGTTTGACACACTTAAAGGAAAAAATGCTGACCATTTTGAAGTCATATAATTGGGAAGTGGGTGAGGGGGACGTGCTCTTACAAATGAATCCCGCTCCTATTCAGCAGTTTTGGACCAAACGGCGTATTAGACTGGGGACTTGTCTATTAGATTTAAGCTCACTTCTCGCTAGCCTGCCAGAAGCAATCCTCTGATGGCCTGTAGAATTGAGGAAAATAATCTCAATCCTTTCATCACTTTCCACCGCACAGCGCAAGCAACTTGCACAAGCCAAACATAAATTATTAAATAAACAATTTCATCAAAGTGTAAATTATACCATCTGCACACAGATATCTCCTCATCGCTCGCTATGAAATGAATACACTGCACTTGATTATATTTTTTTGGCTCATCCACAATGGATAAGTCATACCATTGTCTCTGAGTTGTTGAAGTAAACAGTAAGGGCAAAGTACATATTCTGAGTCAACACACCCCTGATACAGTAAGCTTCTTTTAGTTGGAAATCTGGGCTGGCTTACACTCTGCTGTTGGGAGTAAGCGAGAGGAGGAAAGCGGAGAACGATGCTTGTGATTGATCGCTGAGCTGCCGAGGGAAGCTGTGAGCGAGGGGATTGGGATTGCTTTTAGATTTGAGAATATGCCAATACATTTCCAAAGACATATACCGGAAGCCAGAGAGCGCCCAGGGAGGAAAACATGCACTGGTTCTGATTCCAAACTCCTTAACAATTTATGCATTACATGAGGCTATGAAATCATTATTGTTGGCCCTATAGCGAAGACACCGGAATGACAATGAACGTCAGGATGATAATAATACATAAGTATGGCTGCTTGTTTTTGTTCGTTTTTTTCCCTTCCTTCTTTGGTGACGGTATTAGAATTGCATATAAAATAAAATGTGGGAATACTGTGGGAGGCAGGGACGTGCTGGCCATTGGGAAAAGCGGGACAACTCTCGAACGGCTGGTTCATTCCCGGCCGGTCCAGGCCGGCCATTAGGAAAAAAATACAAATAAAACGTCGGCCTTCGTTCCATTTTGGGGGCTGGGCGGCCAACAAAGTAAATCGTTACTGTCGGGCAGAAACCTCGTATCTCCAAGTTTCAAATTTGTATTTTTTTTCCCCCTGCTTCATCATACAAGGCTGTTGCACAAAAGTAGTGAAAACAGCAGATCTACAAGCATCAACAACGCCTCACGGTGCGAGGGGTTGTGTGCTTGTAGATCAGCTGTTTTCACTAGTTTAAATCATTTTTTAAATGACAAATACAAAACAAACGGTTTTGGACACACAAGGTTTCCACCCGACAATGACAAAATATAACTCAACTTGTCATGATCTGAAATGGCAAATCTTTGAGTAGCAGCAGCGCTATAGAGAGAGATCTTTCTCTATAGCGCGCAATGAGGGCCTCTCCAACTCTTTTTCAGGGGCCCAGCACGTCCCTGGTAGCATGTATATGTTCTATAATTGCCCACAGTATCATGCCATTGGCAGGAGGTGGAGCACATGCAAAGAGCATTATACTGCATGTAGTTGACAGCTGTATGTCAATAAGGAACACCTGCAGGTTCTTGAGCTTTATCCATATTTAACCTGTTGACACGCTGCTGCTGGAGGTATCAATTATCTCCCACGCCCGAGGGCTTGATGCATGGGGATGCCTAGGCCCCTCCTCTAGAGATACGGACCTAAGGCCTTGTCTATTTTTCAATAGATAAGGCTACAAGATGACAATAGTAAAGTATGGCAAAGCAAAGAATACACTACTTCTACTACAAGTAGTAAACATTAAAGTTTCAGTAGTTTGACTTATTTTTGTGGCATTTGTGGACCAACTTGTCCCAAACAGTGAGCTTTTTCTTTTGTTCTTTCTTATTCTGTAATTAGACATGGGCTGCAGCAGTAGAACTGACATCCCAAGTTGACACTTTAGAAGTTTTGGTCTCTGTTATTTTTGTATTATGTTTTTGTCTCTATTTTATTTTTATTTTATTTTTTTCCCAGACCCTTTCTCTCGCTCTCTTTCTAGGGATCCAGCTGACTGCTGGTGAGTTGTTTGTCTCGCAGCAAATCTGAAAGTCAGAGCCCAGTGCTCACTGAAGCAGCTCAGTGCCTGACCGGTATCAGAGGCGGGCGGCAAAGCTTTCACAAACATTTTCTCACGCAACAGCGGATTTGTTTATGCATGCATGGTTAGAGTCTTGACATCACAGAGAAATGGGATTATGCAATCATACAGGTATCAAAGAATGTTTTGCCACCCCTTATCACTTCTACTGCGTTAGAAGTCTCATTTGAACGAAGATGCACTTTCTAATTGTCTTTTGTACCTGGTAGAATTCAAAAGTTCAATATCGGTATGTAGTTTAGCTGGGGCACGTCCTGATAAGCCAAACGCCGATAAGGCAAACGCTGATAAGCCAAACTCCTTTTTTGTTTAAACCTCCTTTTGTTATGATGAAATGTGAGCTCACCTGCATCGCGTTTCATTCCATTCATGCGTTTATCGTGCGCTTGCCCAGGCCTTACGGCCTGGGCATAAATATAACGATTGCATTCACCACGGCTACGTAACTCGCGCGGCCGGCCTGGCCCGCTCTTCGCGGGCACTCGCGCCTGCGGCACTCGGGCGCGAAGAGCAGGACCAAGGTCCGCTGGCCTTCGCGCCGCTTGCAATGTCGTGGACAATAACTGTGACATATAACCATTGTATTGCTAAAAATAAGGAGGCTACTCTGTTTCCTTAACGAGACGGCAGAAGATCACTACGGTAGGAGACCCGGGCAGTACATTTGCGTTTGCCTTATCAGCGTTTGCCTTATCGGCGTTTGACTTAGAGGGATTTCCCCGTTTAGCTGATCCCTTCATTTCGTACAAATACATAAAAAACCTGAATGCAGTCAAAACCAGCATGGTTAGGGTTAAGCTAACCTTGAGCCTAAACCAAACCTTAATGATAACCATAACAACAGAACAGTACCTAAAATGACAGTGCCTAACCTTAATTAAAGAACAGTAGATAACCTTGATCAAAAGAACTGTAAACTAACTAAACTAACAGTGCCGTTTACTATCGACATTGTCAGCAGGAGAGACAACATGGCTCCCCAACTGTATTGTTTGGCTCAATGCTGGGCCTGATATTCATCTCATGAGCATTATGTGCTCTGCTGCAGGGCTTACAGTACACTAACAAAGGATAGACCTTTAAAACCTATTTCTAACCACAGGTCAGGGAACTAGAGTAAAGTGTAAAATAAACTTACACAAAGCAAAAACAAAAATGATATATGCATTATAATCGTCCTTAAAAGTGTTGCATTTTATAGTCAGCAAGACATTGGATATGATAATGCTATAATATTGACTAGGGCTTAGTTTTCACTCGATGATTTATGCATTTCTTCAACGAGAGTGAGTTTTTCCTTTTTTTCCCATGGCGGAATCATATTGGATATGACTTGAAAGAGGAAAGTTCTGAGCCTTAATTCCTGAGAGGAAATGAATATCCCTGTTTTTACCCGTTCTTTCTTTCTCTTCGTTTTCCTTATCTGTTTCCCCTTCATCCTTGGATTTCAGAAAGCAGAAGAACAAAAAAACATTTCAGATATGATTTGTTGATGTGTTCTCTCTCTCTCTCTCTCTCTCTCTCCTTCCGTCCCTTCAGATGCTCAAAGTCTTGCCGCTCGCTTTCGGGACGTCACACTGGGTTATTTGAACTGACATGTTGAGCATTACCGCACATAAAATGCCTTCACGGCCCACAAACAAAACGGAGGAAGTGCATGTTGAAAGAATCCTCCGACTGTATTGTGACTGTGTGTGTATTCACGTGGTGATGCTAAACGACTACCAACTCAACTCCTAAGTCATTTGTTGGCTTCGATTGCGCCCCGCGCTCCAACGCGGCCCGTCCTCACGGGGCACGGAGGCTAATCCGCGCGTCAGTATCTTTGACCGATGAAGGGATTAGATACAGTATGATTGATTCAGACCAATTTACTCAGATGGCTGTATGCCTGAATCCTCTTCACTTCCACATGACTGCACTGCATAAACCCCCTCCCAGTCGTCAGAGTCACAGTTTCCTGCACACGACAAGAGAAGCTTCATGTCCAGCATAGAATGGGTATCAACCCAGTGACACGATTTGCATAGACGGTGCTGGGGGGGATTAGGGTATCATTTGTTGTGTCAAAAAAGAAAAAAAAGGGCCACTATGTTTCATTGCAACCCACACGCCCCCGGATTTGTTTTCATGCGATTCCAACCGGCAAATCCTGATCAGACATTTATCCCGATCGGAGGAAAACATCCGTCTTTGCACATTTTAAGTATCCGCGGTCCCAACTTTTATCGTTGACAGGCAGCACGGCGTGTCAGGGAAACATCATTTAGCATTACCGTCCCGGTTTACTTAAAATTTGCGTGAGGGCCGCCTTGCAAAACAAACGACAAACCTCTCAATCTTCCTTTTCCTTTGCTTTTTTCCCTCCCCTTCTTATTTTCTTCCCCCAGTCATGTTGTTGCTCCATTGCAAGCCTGCAGGGATGTGATTCTTTAGGGGCGGAAGACGCTCGTGTCTCTCCGCAGGAGTGTCTAAGTCACAGGCGAGGGTGACATTCTACCTTTGCCTGCTGTGCTAGCTGAAGGGGGGTTTCCCCAGTGGCATCTTGTCGAGCGGCCATGTCAATTGTTTATTTGCATAGCAAATGGCTCCAGGCGCTGTGTTGTCTAGCTGGGAAAATAAGCAGCTCATCACTAGCCTGTGCACCGCCGGAGCTCTGTATGCCAACCAGCAATATTCACCAGGAAAGGCTGTAATGTAGCTGTCATTAAGGGTATGAAAATACACCCACGAGATGATGGAGTTGGGATGGCATTGAATGGCTGCATGCTGGAGGGATGCCTCATTTGAAAATTACGATGTCACACATTTTGAGGTGAACTAATGGATAGAATAGAATTGAATACTTATTTTTGAGCATGCAGAGAGAGAGAAAAATAAATAATCTATTGTTGATCCCATCTGAAAACACATCACAGAGTGCTTTTCTGTTGCTGCTACTGATAATGTCAAAATATTGAGAAAACACCACATGAAAGCAGGTCTTGTCCTTTGAAATGTTAATAAACTAATTTCAATTAGAGCTTACCTTGAAGTTTAAAACCAGTAGCCTTCTGAAAGGTCTAAAAAGGATGACAACTTTCAAGTGAAAAATTACTATTAGCCTGGAAAGTTAACAGAGAGCTTCATGGCAAAATGTGAGTCACCAAATCAATCACAACTTTTCTGCTAGCAAATGGCTGAGCTGAATATAATAAGTGGTAGCTGATAAAAAAAGAAAGACTATAAATCTTGCCAGAGAAAGAGAAACCTGAAGCAGAAATCAGCCCTTCTCAGAGACCTTTCCATTCTGTAAAGATATTTGATTACCGGTATACTATTCACCTGAATTTAATAAAACTCCATTTGCTTTTAATTTTACTATTGATGCCAAGCCAAGGAGGGAAATCTTAGAAAGCCATGGTGCATGTTGAACTATGGCCTGTGAATACTCTTCCATTTGATAAAGAACTGTCTAATTTTATACAATAAAATACACCGTACAGGTTACAGTAGCTTACATTACACAAAAAACGTTTGTGTAATAGGCACAAACACTTTTGTAATGTAAATTCATTGGCTATAGTCAAGTAATTCTGCAATTCTGTTTTTTGGGTGACAGCATGTGGTTATACTACACTACATTATACTGTATGACTAACAACTCCTAAGTGCAGCTTTAATGAAACTTGTGTCAGTCCTGCATTTGTTTTCCACAATGCATCCCTCACTATTCCTTACATGAGTGCTTCTCAAAGTGGGGTCCAGGCATCCCCAAGGGTCCTTTGGTCCTTAGGGGGGTGGGATCCAGGTGGTCCCCATGAAGCGTACTTTTCTTTTAAATGTTATCTGTTATTTATGGCATCAATCCAATGCAAAATTACAGTAGAATGCATAGAAGTTGTTATAGGTACTAATAAATACATTCATCTCTTATGGGGGTCCCTGGCACCAAACCCTTTCAAATGGAGGGTACATGGCTTTATACGTATCAATTTGGGGGCCCTTGAACCACTGCCATATGCCATATTTATTCTTCATAGCACAACGATGTTTCGCACCGAAAACACATGTCAAAACATGTCGCATCCACGACATGTTGTGAGCTTGTAGGTCTGCTATACTTTAGGTCCACAACACCGTCGTATGACAGGGCATAAATTAGGCATTATATGACACAAAACCATCATACCAAGACCAACATGCCAACACCCATATACCATGAAGCTGATTTACTCATGTCATGAAAGAAAAGCTGTCCAACCCTCCTGGTGCATGGTTTTCACACAGCAGTGGAGAGCGCTATTGGGCTGCTCGACTGGGCTGCCAGCTCCTATGTCCCAGGGGACAACTCATACAGTAGTGCAACCCATCTCAGAATGCTACTAAGATGGGCCCCGTGGGACAGTAGTCGCTATGGGCCCTGCTGCTGGGAGGAAGCCCCTGCTACCATGTTCGCTTGACTGCCTCCGTGGAGGAAGCCAAATGACAAACTGAATCCATGTTTTCCCCCCCTCCCTTTTCCCCCACCGCAACCATCGTGGTTTATTATCGTCGTATCTCACAATGGAATTCTTTAGAAAGAAATGTATTTCTAAGCTTTCGTTTCATGCATGTCTCCACACAGTAGCTCAATGCTAGTATGTCCTTTTTTTAATATATTAATTGCTATACAGTAAATTAAATCTTTTGGCCACATGAAATGACGTGAAGTGAATATTTTTTGAGAATTTGAATTACAAATTTAAACGTTTTAAGTCCGTCCAGTTCTTTCAGTTTAATTGGTCCCACTGAAGGAGGCCCTTAAAGCAGCTTCACCACTCCCTGTACTGTATGAATGTAGATCATGCTATTAACATGACCAAAGCTCTTTCAATCGACAGTTTGTTAAAAAGCCTGAAGTAAACCACAGAGCGATTTTGGACGTAGAAGACATACAAAATAGAGCCTGTCTATCAACTTGGACAGTCCCGTCTGACTGCTTTTAGATTTCGTTTATTTTTTGGTAAAGAAATTCGACAGCAGCATCTGATATGGCCCTCGGTACCCTCGTTTGACTCAACACCACATGAGCTCATAGTCGATGATCCTAGGGGGCTGCTGATACTGGGGGATAGCTAGCTGATCTGTGATTGACAATCAAGTGTGTAGGTGTAGTACTTTTTTGGCCCCCCGAAAAGCGGTCTCGGGGCGCACGGCTTGCAACAGTACAAACAACAGAGATATTGTGAAGCAGATAATAAGATGATGAGCAGAGCCAGAACAAAAAGTGCAGCGGAGCAGTGGGAGTGAGCTGAGGCGTCAGCTGGCTGGCTAGACGCTGGGCAGGCAGGCAGGCAGGCTGGCAGGATGCAGAGCCAAGTAGACAACAACCTGAGAAATGAACCGGAGGCTCAGGAAAAACACAGAGTCAAAACTAAGTTCAGGCAACACACAAGCACTGACAGAGAACTTGGAAGTTGGCCGTGGCGTTGCTATCACGCTGGTGAAACCAAGCAATCTGGTGAGGAATGGAGTGTGCAGAAGCCAGGGCAACTGCAGGAGACTGACTGGCAGCGTGAGGGGGAACGGAGTGCCACGCCCACGCAGACCGTTTGTTTGCCAAAGTAAAACCCTTGAACGTCTTTGTTTGTGAGACTAAATTAAAATCTCACACATAGGTAGTGTCCATATGGCTTGGTATTGCAGCGCTGTGTATACTGCCTGATTACTGCTAGTATATGTTTTCTTAATTGTACACTGCACCAGGTGGTCTGCCAATTGTTCTGTTAGAACAAAACTAAGATACTGTATATACATGAATGGAATGACCAGACTCAAATTGGCTGTGCTAATTCCTCTGAGAAGCTTTAAAATAATCACTTTAGATCGATATAAACACTTGCACTTGCTCAGATGTTTACTAGTTTCTCAGTAGGGTTTTTCCTTTTCTTGGTACAGGTTGCACACTGAGTGTGTAGTTCTACCTGATGTACGTAAACTAGCTTTTATATTGTGTAAAGTAAACTCACCTCGGAGTTATTAGGTATTTGTGGTGTATCATGGATGTTCTATTTTTGTTGTTGGTGTCTTGTATGGTATGTGCAGCAAAGATTGTTGAGCGGTGGTCACACCGTCTCCATAGCGTGGCCGTGTGTGTAGGTATGTTTGTTTGTTAGTTTGTTTCTATGTGGGTTTGTATGTGGGTCTGTATGTAGCCTCAAGCCTGTGTAGTACCTTTTCTGACCACACATGTTAAGGGAGGGGCGCTGTTGTCCAGGCCACACACACACACACACACACACACACACACACACACACACACGGGGGGGGGGGGGGGGGGGGGGGGTTGGGGGGGAAGAACCACCGCTCAGTTCACACGGGTGTGATTTGTAATTTTTATTTCTGCTTCTTGGCCAGTTCCCACTTGTAAAGAGACTGTGTCTCAATGTGTTTTTAATAGTTAAATAAAATAAATACAAAATAAAACGTAAGAAGACAAATTATAGGTGCACACAACTTAGCCTAGTAAACTAGACTCCTCCTGTCTGGTTTACGAGGCTACACACAACTGGCATGAACCAGAAAATGTTACAGGCACCTACATTAAATGATCACGTTAATGAATTGGAAAGAAACAATTAAGTCGCTAATTAGTAACCAGGACACCAAACATCAAACATTTTTATTCACGGTGAAAAATCTATCTATCAATCAATCAATCAATCAATCAATAAAAACTCATAAAGATTACATTAAAGTGAATTAAACGCAAAATATCCACCACTGTCTACGGACCTTAAATCTAGCATCTTGGAAATATCATACTAATAATACCAAAAGTTGCTTGCTCACATCCAGTGCTGTGCAGCAGATCCCAGAGCAGTGCCGTGCCAACCAGTGCCCACTATGAAACTGGCTGCTTAACTGAGAACCACCAGCAAGCTGATTGGCAGCCACTAATTACCAATAGACTGGCTGGTCTCCAATAGGCAGAGCCCACATTGCCATCAAATGTTCACTTTACTTACAGCAGGCACGTGCACATCAAAGGGGGCTTGAGCCCCTGCCCTTTTATCTGTCTGTAAAAACAGCCCTTTCCAAGCCATAAATGCAGTTTTTACTATGGTGAAAGAAATGCAAATCCCCTCTTTCCATGGCATACCTGAAGGCAGCATTCAATAGAATTGCCTGGTCCAAACTATCCTGAACTTGAATGCAGCATCTTGTGTTGAAATAATTGCCCTCTCTGTGTAGAAATCCGTGCCATTAAGCCACATCTCCATAGCGCGACGCGTTGTGAGCTTGGAGGTCGGCTATTTTCGGTGCTTCCACCAAAAGGCCCTTTTGGAAATTTCAGCCCCTGCCTCTCTAACATTTTCTGCACATCCCTGACTTACAGTACAGTATATTAATGCTCTTTTCGACAGTACCCATAATAATGCAAGATGTTCGCCTGGCCATGAAGGGCACATCCCTGCAAACCTCTCCCGAGGTGGAAGAAATGCAGAGGTCGAATTCAATCCCTCCCCTGGGGTGACACACATTACAGTATGTAATCATTTCTAAAGATGCATGGTATACCAAGAATGCATCCTTAGAGATGTACGATGTATCCTGTACCAGGAATCAACAGTATGCAAAGTCAAAGATAAAGTACAGGCTTGCACAGTGGCACAGTTCCCTCCACTTTTTTTTTTTTTTTGTGTGAGTAGGCATTTTGTTTGTGATGCCGACCATGTTTGTGCAATTATTCAAAACATCAACTTCCCCTTCCTTGCCCAGTGATGCTGAGCACTCCTCTCCGCAGTTCAGTTGCTTGATATCTCCCAAGATAATTTGATGGGAAATTTATTTCATTTTAACACCATACCACAGTGGCGGTAATTAATTGTGCTGCTGTTCCTTGCAGTATAGTTCAGTGACTCCATTGTGTGAACACAGAGCCTCCGTGCAGTTCCAGGGAGTGGGGCACGGAGCTGAACCAGGCAACAGATGCTGTTACAACCTGAGATGTCTACCTAGTTGACTCCAAAGACACACGAGAACACTAGGATGATGTCAGCGGCGTATAGTGTCTCGATTCTTTGCGGTTGGATTCGTCACCTTGTTCTCCCAGAAAACTTTTACATTGTATGACTAAACTTCACAGAAGTGGATGCCTTATTCCTACTGTTCTTATAATCAATAATTATCAGTTCCTTGGAGAATAGTCTTCTGCAAAGAGTAGTTGTTTTGTTCTGTTTTGCTTTTGTTTTGTTTTCTAAGCTCTAAAATGTTTAGATTTGCATTATGCAAATTTTTTCTGAGCAATCACATGACGCGTTTGGGTTTGAGTAAACCATTTTATTAAGTATGAAAACCGCAACACCTTGTCTGTCCGTACGCCCGTGAGTGAGTGAGTGAGTGAGTGAGTGAGTAAGTAAGTAACGCCTATAGTCAATGTCTATGTTGTGACATCACATTGTTGTGACATCACCTCATCAAAAGATCAAACCATGGATATCCATACATGGAGACGACTGGATCATCACCTAGATCTTCATAATATGGAGCTGACCTCTACATCTGATTCCCCAGATCATGCCCTGTTAGGGAAACCACACTAATAGAATCCATTTTATGCCCATCAAAATTAAGCCCATATCGGGAATGCCCATATGGACATATTGTGTCAGTTTAACCAGTGTGGTTGCTGCGACACGAGTCACACTTGCAAATGAATAATGTCCTTGTCCCTTTTATGCCCATATATGGAGATCCCTGTCCTCTACATTCCCAGATGGAGACGACAGGATCATCACCTAGATCTCCATATATGGAGCTGACCTCTATATTTGATTCCCAGATGATGCCGTGTTAGGGCAACCACACTGCGCGAACTCGCCATTTAGGCGTCTTACTGGTTGTAAACTGCTAACATTCACCAACATTATTATATCTTTAATTAATGAACAATATCTAATTAATTATTAGTTATTAATTTCAGTATACTTACAGAGAATTGCTAAGATACTGCAAGACATATGATTTCCTTCACTGCACCGAATACAAAACGCGCCATATGGCTGAACAAATAATGAAAAAGCTAGCTTGCCAAATGAGCAGCATCAATTGTGTAAAGTGATGAAAAAGGCAAAAACAACAACCTAATCAACAAATCACAATCCTGCATTCAAAAGTTATATCAAAAATCTGCTTTACCAAAGAGAAAATAGCAAAATAAGAAGAAGACAATAATGCAATAATGATTACCTCTCGCTAACTAAATTTTGAGGTTGATAGAATGAATATAGATGGCTCAATACTGGTACAGTTCATTCATAGAAATGTGGTCATCACAGGAGGAAAACCGTCTTCCCCTGGGCAGACATTCAAAATGACTTTGTCACTGTTAGCGGTGAGCCGTACATCCATTGTTCATTGAAGCAAGTCTGACAAAAGGAGTTGAGGTCAAGGGAAAGACAAGTCCACGTGGGAATAGAGCTTTATATAAGGAGTGTTAAAAACTTAATATGACTCGACTGACACAAATTATTAAGAGGGCCATCTCATCTCCTCTGTCCTATGCAGGCGCAGAATCCCGGGCCACGGAGAGACGAGGGTCCCCTCGCTCACCATTATGGGCTGTCATCGACGCACGGATGAGGAGAGGGGACGTCCCTAATTAGCCCACGTCAGCCAAATGACAATCTAATGATATACCCCTGGTAATTACTCCACTTTTAAGATTTCACTCCACGTCTTTGGTGTGACATGATAGCACATGCGTGCAACAGAAATGATCCTCTTTTAAGAACAGTTTGAGCTTTAGCAGTGAGTGAGCTACTGTATAAGTGTATGGTGTGTGTGTGGGGGGGGGGGGGGGTGTACACACACACAATACTCGAGCCGAGTAGCTGCCTCGATCTCCCACTTTCTAGCCCCGAGGCATCCTAATCTGAAGAAAAGAGACTTCTCATTTTATCATCTCTGGTGCATAAAATTGAGAGGTGTGTGTTGCCGTGTTTGTGCAGAATAACAGAGTCTCTCGACACCGGCAAGTCTGTACTTATCAGTGGGCACACCTTTTTAGGTGGCTTTGGTTGGCAGCCCACCCTCGCCTCTACCAACTGAGCTGGTTATATGTGAAATTAAAAATGAAAATGATTAAACACCCTGCTGAAGCTAACCATGGTGGCTGGACACAGAGCCTGAGGAAATGATTCATTTTCATCCCGTGATGAAATTGATTCCACCATTCACTGTATGCTCACACACTGTACGCAGAGCATACTGTAGAAGCAACATAGTATTTTTTATATGGAATGAGAGGTACAGTTGAAAATAGAAGGAGTGAGAGGAACTAGAGGGAAGAGACAGCTGAAGTGGCATAACATTTGGAAATAAGTAGTAATCCTACCATGTCAAGAGGCAACCATTGTAATTTAGCTGATAAGAGTGACCACAAATAGTAATTTTTTTTGTGAGAAACGATTAACTTGAGAACATTTCCAATTGTTTATTTACTATATACTATGGTCATTAAATCGCTTACGATCTCCAAGCTCATAGCGCACGGCAACACAGAATGTTTGCATATGTATGTTCACCTATTTTTGCTAAATGTTTATCATGACATTCCCGGAAAAGGGACTCCAGGGTTCATGTGGTTGAATTCTCTATAATTCTCACTTCTTTAGTTAATTGTGGGCTCACCTGAAAGGCGAGACCAGTGTGAGTTCTGTCGTGTGAGTTCCGTCGCAGACAGTACAAAGGCAGGGCCCTTAGCCAATGAGGTGCGGAAAATCTGGGAGTGGTGTTAGCTGGAATATTGGTTGAGCTTCACATGACAGTTAGCACACTGCAGAATATAGTAGTATGAATATATAGTACGAGCGAGCCCACACTGTTTCATAGGTTTCAAAGCCTTTGAATGTTGAATCTTCAAGGAAAGGCTGTGCGGTTAGCAGTGGTGTAAAGTAACTAAGTACATTTACTTAAGTACTGTACTTAATTACACTTTTGAGGTATTTGTACTTTACTTGAGTATTTCCAATACTTTTACTTCTACTCCTCTACATCTTGGATTCAAATATTGTACTTTTACTCCACTAAGTTATTAGTTACCTTGCAGGTGTAAATTATAATATAATAAAACACACATTAACCCACCTTAGCCCTATTTTATACCTTGGCTATTTGAAAATGGCCGATCTACAAGCTCACAACGTGTCGCGATGCGACACGTTGTGAGCTTGTAGATCTGCTATTTTCAAACATTTTGTACTTTTACTTTTGGTGCTTTAAGTAAATTTTGATGCCAATACTTTCATACTTTTAATTTTTTATGTTTTACTTGTAACGGAGTACATCTACAGTGCAGTATTGATACTTTTACTTTAAGTACAAAATGTGAGTACTTTGTCCACCACAGCTAATGTCACCCCTTGCTGCCGGCTGGCAGGAAACTCCATTCTACTCTTCCTGTGCAGCTTGGGTACAGTGAGCAGATAACAAGCCCTGTATAGTTGGCCCGGGAAATATGCCCATCTCCATGTTTCTGTAAAAATAGCCACCGAGCGTTGTTAGCCTCTACCTTCCACCGGCGTCCTGCTATAGCCGTGTCCTGTGCATGCAGGAAATACGCATCCCTAGCAATCCCTAAAACCTCTCCCCCTGCAGGTAATCATTAGTTGGGACACACGCGTGACATCACCCCCCCCCCCGAATGTAGGTCCTGGCAATCCTCCTGTGGGACCCGCGGATCGGTAGACACCATCATTGAATAATACACAACTCTTTTGCCGCGTGAAACATCGGCGGGGGAGAGGCAGGGGACATTATGCTAAAATATGGATCGTTTCTCACTGTGGTCCGCCCGGGCCCCGTGCATGCAGGGCTGTTGTTTCATGACGCGATGGGGCTGCCTGCCTCGGCTCCTCGGTTCGCTCCATCTCCAACCCGGGGCTCATTACGTGTGACAGTGCCTCCGACAACGGAGGAAGCAGCGAGAGTACAGTACGGAGGATGGAAGGGAAGGAAGCGGGAGAGGGAGGAAAGGGAGGTATAGGGATGGAGGAGGCTTGCAGCTATAGGGATGGGACGATACGCGATATTATCGTTTATCGTGATACAAAACACTCACGATAATCGTATCGTGGAGATTTGATTTGTCGTGACATCGTCCTCCGCCGTGCACTGGGATCAATTCATGCCGAGCTGCATATCTTGTACCACTATAATTGGAAAAAGTTACTTATAATATACGTAATTGATAGTCTTTTTTCACACTATCAAATGTCTTTGCCAAAAAATAGCCGATCTACAAGCTTGCGTTGCGACGCGTTGTGAGCTTGTAGATCGGCTATTTTTTGGCAAATGTTCGGCCCCAGGATAATGGATTTTGATTATCGCGATAATTATCGTAAATCGCGATTTCTTGTCTTTTGTCAATATTCGTGATATGACATTTTCATATCGTCCCATCCCGACTTGCAGCGAGGAGATGAACCCCCCCTCCTTCTCCTCCTCCTCCCCCTCCCTCTACTCCTCCGGATATCATGGATAAATCAATTGGTGGCGTTTTTTTTGTGCACTTTTTCTGCTGACCCAGTAAAAAAGAAAAATGGTCCAGTCGCCTCTGGCGTATCGGCCGCAGTTTGAGTTGAGTTCGCTCTGTCACTATTATGTCCCCCCCCCCCCCCCAACACCCGCTGCACATGCACTCAGCTTTGTACACGGCTGTGCGTTTGCATGCACATCATGTGCGTGCACACACACACACCCACACACCCACACACACACACTCACACACACACACACACACACACACACACACACACACACACGCGTGCCCTACGCTATAACCCCCTCTCTCCCAAAATGCATTTGTTGCCTGCGGAGTTATGGCATTGGACTGTCTGCTAGATATTAGGGTTGTGGGGGTAAATCTAGAAGATGGATGCTTTCTGTTGTGCTGTCAAAACCAGCGCTTGATAAAAGAACAACACGGGACAGACGCACAAGACAAACGGATGTCGTGGGTAGGGGGGGGGAGGGAAGTAGAACTCACATCAATATCTCCGCTCTCTCGCCAAACTTCATACCGGCGGAGCAATTTGAATCAGCACCTATATCATGAGGGATTCCTGCTTACAAAGGCCGGCTTGTTTACAATTTACAGTATGCGTTAAAATCAATGTCAGACAGTGCTTTAAGCCACCTAGGCCTAGAATTATTGAATGTTTCAACTATTGAAAAATAGCAGGTATACAAGCTCACAGCACGGCACCGAGTGCTGCACTGTGAGTTTTTAGATCTGCTATTTTTGAAAAAGTCGTGAAAATGTGTGCAAATCTTTAAATATATGTAATTTTAAAGCAAACGTTTGTAACTCAAAATTTGCTTCTGGGTGGTCCCTGGAACTAAATGGGGGTCCGTGGCCAAATACATATCATTTTGGGGGTCCTTCACATGAAAAAGTTTGAGAACCACTGACATAGAAACACAGGTTTTTCAAAAAACCTTAGAAGGATTCAGAAGACACTTACAGAATCGGGTCAAAATCGGGTCAAAATTCAAACGTTCGCGATCTTTCAAAAATAGCAGATCTACAAGCTCGCAGCGCGGCACTCGGTGCCGCGCTGTGAGCTTGTATATCTGCTATTTTTCAATAGTCAAAGCATTCAATAATAATACGCAATAATGCGTACCCCGCTCTGACTGGATTAAACGTACTGCTCGCAGCGGTGTTTGCAAGGCAAACACTATAATGGATTCTCAATCAAATGTTTTCCTCCGCATGTTGTGTCAACTCTCTCCACGCAACTTCAGCCGACTGTGGGCAGAACAAACGGACCGATGTCTGCCTGGTAGAGGAATAAATATTGATATGCTCCAGTGGCCTGGTATGTTAATTAAATACATGCTTATTTAAATCCAATGACAGCTGGAATTTCACAGTGAGCAGGGGGATCTTGCCGTCGTCTCCCCCAAGAGTGTGAAACATAATTGCTTGACAGCAAAAAAGTAACACACAATTAGTTTGGGAGGTTTAATTAATATTATTCAGACGAGGTCCTCCTTTTTTTTTTTTTATCCGACGCGACCCGCAGCTTTCTGCCTCGCTGTCACAAAGCCGTAGCAGACGCGACGCTGGGAGCTCAAGGCGATTGGCTGACACGTACAACGGGGGCCTATAGAGCGTCGCAGCGGAAGTGGATTCCTGGGGTCACTTAATATTCCCCATTCATTTTCGCCATAGACTTTTACAAATATATTTATAACAATTATGTTAAGCCTCGAACCAAGCCATCCAGGATGGAGGTGAATCATGATCATATAACCTTTGATCCTATGTGAAAACATATTTTAATATTACATTATTTGATATACTACATTTAATAACTACCCTTTGTTTAGCGATTTTCAAAATGTTCTTTTCATAGAAAAAAAGGTTATATGGTCATGATTCACCTCCATCCTGGATGGCTTGGTTCGAGGCTTAACATAATTGTTATAAATATTTTTGTAAAAGTCTATGGCGAAAATGAATGGGGAATATTAAGTGACCCCAGGAATCCACTTCCGCTGCGATGCTCTATAGAAGGACCTGGAGTCCTTGATGGTTGGGGGATTGGGGTCACATCCCCACAAGGCCTATCCTGAACTATCTGTGCTTGCAATGTCACAGTGGCGTTGCACCCTCATTAACTGTAGTCACCTCTCTTCCCCTCTCCCAGATGTCACTTATGTCGCGTTTAGAAAACTGCATGGTAAGAAATTACACTAATGTACAGTGTAAAAAATCTAACCTGGCAAATTATTTCTTGCAGCGTAGGCAAATATTGTCAAACATGCTCGAGACAGTAACTTACTGTGATATCGT
The DNA here is from genome assembly GCF_963921795.1 of Nannobrachium achirus. NCBI lineage: Eukaryota > Metazoa > Chordata > Actinopteri > Myctophiformes > Myctophidae > Nannobrachium > Nannobrachium achirus. The sequence continues at coordinate 33,893,976 of NC_137821.1, read as the reverse complement.
CGTTGTCGGGTGGAAACCTTATATGTCCAAAACTATTCGTTTTTTATATCATTTAAAAAAATTAACTAAACTAGTGAAAACAGCTGATCTACAAGCACACAACGCCTCGCACCGCGGGGCGTTGTGTGCTTGTAGATCTGCTGTTTTCACTACTTTTGTGCGACGGCCTTGTCTGATGAAGCAGGGCTTTACTTTGCGAAAAGAAAAACGTACAAATGTGAAACTTGGAGATACGAGGTTTCTGCCCGACAGTGACGATATACTGTAACACAGATCAATGTAGGAAACACTGGAGGGATTGCTGTCTCTTGTCCGTGAAAGGCATGATTACAATAGTTTTGTATATTTCAAAACAGTACTGCTACGGTTGAGACGTTTTCAGTCTCAACTGTACGATTGATCATCATGTACCCTGTACCTAGCCTTTATTTGCATGAGAAGCTGATACAGCTGCTGACCAATCTAGAGTGACACCATGCGCCGAACTGTCACCACGAGTGACACTGACACCGCTGCTGAAGGATGTCAAACATGGCTGGAACTTGGCCGCCGAACAAGAGCTTATTAACTGTAGATAACTCAGACTAAAACGAATGCTAGCACTAAAAAGTGAAACTGAAACTAAAATAAAAACTAAACCTTTTATAAACATTAAGAAGACTCAATTGAACTACAATCAAACTTTTTACACCATATCTGATGTCATGCATGTGTTAAGCTTTCTAAAAACTAAACTAAAACTAGTACATTTCTAAAATGAAAACTATTGCACTTATACAGTTAACGAACTACTGCCCAATCTTAAATCAAAAACCAAATAAAAAACCTGCACTGAACCATGTAGAACTAAATAAAAACAAAGAGCATATTCCAAAAATATAAAAAGTCTGTGCTGCAGATGGTGTTGTATCGTTGTGTTGATCAATTGCTATTATTCCCGTTGTCTTTGTGAATAAATGAGAGTGTGGTTATGGGATAAACAAATTATTGCCTGACATTCGTCGTTGCCCTTGTCATCCAATCTCACAAAATGATGAATGCCCAGGTGATAATCTGTTGGTGGAGACAATAAATGTGATCATGTAGATTGATATCGTGTTGGCGATGTTGTAAAACTAAAGTATTTATTTTAAGTGCATACAATTGCTGAAAAAGAGCATTGGTACTTATTGCGTAAATAAAGGTTTTTTTAAAAGTGTCTAATTGTAGGTGCTGAGAGATCTTTTTGCTGAAGGGACAACTAGAATCTAGAATAGGGTCTGCATCTTTATGTTTCTCTCTGTATCGCTCTCCCCACTAAAGTAGACCAATCACAGATCAGCTCATGCTGCTACATGCAAAAAAAAACTGATTTTACTATGAGCAACAGTATAATGTACTGATCTTGGCAGTGTTGGAAAGTGAGCACTCCAACTCAAGTATTTGTACTCAAGTACAATGTTGAGGTATTCCTGTTTTTGGATTGATTGATTGATTATTAGACAGAAACGTAAAACAGCACGAGTACAATAAAACACTTGGAAACAAGTCATTGCGGTCTTGTTTCCAATTTGGGATCCTATAGTTTCTTGCACACTGCTGCGTTTTTTTAGTTGCATTTTCGAAAATCCTAAATCCGCACAAAAAAAAAGGACCCCTTAGCTGAGAGAGAGCTATCATGGACCCAGTGGCGACAGCTGTGAAAAACGGAAAGAATCAACCCTGGTCCGAAAAAAGGGGGGGGAAAAAAGAAATAAAGGGTGGCAGTGTGCAAACGATCTTGTATGGGCCACAACTCTGGCACAAAACATTTTCAGAAGCCTGTCCGTGGCTAAATAATATAATAATGCATTCATGACAAAAGGTTTTGAGAACCACTGATCTGCGTCTTGTACCTCTGGTACGTATTCCAGTTCAGGGCGCCAACAATCTGAAGTCCATCATGCACTTCAATGCAGGCTTATCAATGACGGTGTCCCCTCCTCCGCCTCCGCCTCCTCTCCCTCTTCCCCCTCCTCTCTTTCTTCCCACGGTGGCGCTGACACCTGGGCTCCTCTGTGGGTCATGTATCACACTCGCTTAAATGGCCTCGCACGGCTTATGGACAACCATCCGCTTTGTTTTGGGCCATTGTGTGAAACATTAAAAAGCAATTTGCTGGCAGACCTATCGAGCGGACCTGCAATCGGTCCCCCAACACCACTCCCCTGGTGGATTGTTATTGTCATTGAGTGGTCGAGGGTGTGCGTGTGTGTGTGTGTGTGTGTGTGTGTGTGTGTGTGTGTGTGTGTGTGTGTGTGTGTGTGTGTGTGTGTGTGTGTGTGTGTGTGTGTGTGTGTGTGTGTGTGTGTGTGTGTGGTGACTATGGGGGGGGACCTCTCAGGCTTTATTGAGTCAGGGCAAAGCAAAAGGGATCTCAGTGTTGAATAGGCGTGCAACAGTTGAGTGGAAGAAATCAATTTAATCCATTATGAAGGATCATCGATCATTTAGAAGAAAAAAAATCTAATAATGAAGCTCTATCTTGGGCATGTCAATATAGACGAAAAGGTAAAAATAAACCATTGAAAATGCCGATCTACAAGCTTGTGAACTTGATAGATGTGCTATTTTCTCTTTCTGCACGAGCGGTTAATCCATATGTTGATGTATGCAAATATTAAGCAAAAACGCACTTCTCGATTATTTCGATTCATAGGGAAAGTAATTGATCGAATATTAGCACACAGTAACAGCCCAAAGTTCCGCACAAACGCAGAACAACCCAATAATTACTTTACGTTTATGAGTCCACAACAATGAGATTATTGTATGGAATTAGCATTTCTGGCTTTGTGAAATGTACGAAAACGTATAGGTTCCGGACGGAACCATGTTTATTTAATACCGGAGGACAAGGTCCCCCTATGCCATCTGGCGCTGCAACAGTGTAAAACTCATAAGCTCCCGTACGAGAAATATCATTTGTCGGGAGGGCTGTCAATCACAAACGAGGGCACCGCCCCCGAGTGTATATAAGCCCTGTGGGCTATCATAACTTCCTCTAAAGCCGCACCTCTGCGCCCGCAACTAGCGAACCGAGGGGCTTTATTCGGGGGACCTTGTCCTCCGGTATTAAATAAACATGGTTCCGTCCGGAACCTATACGTTTATTGTCATACCTCCAGACAAGGTCCCCCTATGGGACTCATACACTCCCCGAGAAGCCATGAACCGACAAGACTGTCGTGCACACCGACCACACCCGGAAGGAGGTCCCGTCAACCGACGTGACCCCTTTCAGGACTGATCCGACCCAGACCCACAGGGCCTGGGCGTGTTCAGACAGAAAAAGACCCTGACAGACCGAGGCCTGCCTCATGCACTAAGGGCAGACACAAGTCCACCTTATAAAACTGCAGTAATATAAGGGAAAAACTCAGGGTCCCCCCCCATGTATCCTAGAGACAGTAGCATGCTGTCTCAGGAAGGGGAGAGAGCCGCCCCACTACATAGTAGGAAGGGCAGCAGCACCCAGAACCGTATGCGCCATAGCAGAAGGCGCAACGTCCAGGTGATAGTAGGTCGCAAAGGTGGACGGCGAAGACCAATTCGCCGCTGCACAAATCTCCTCAATGGAGACACCTTTGGACAAAGCCCAAGAGGTAGACACACCCCTAGTACTGTGGGCCTTAAGTGCTTCCGGCACTTCAGACCCAGACCGGGTGTAAGCCAACCTAATTGCATCCACAAGCCATCTCGACAGAGTGGGCTTGGACACCGCTTTTCGTTGACGGGCATTCATGACCACGAAAAGCTGAGAAGTAGACCTGCTGTCCACCGTCCTATCACAGTAGGCCTTCAGGGCCCTAACTGGACAAAGACAATGAAGACGCCTATCCTCCTCCGATGCAAACGGAGGAGGATGGAAAGCCGTCAAAACAAGGTTCCTTCGGGACCACACGGTTCTTAGGAATAAAACTCAAATGAGGTTTAAGAAGAACCTTGGAGTCATTATTGAGAAACCTCATACAATCAGGGCTCACAGAGAGCGCATGAAGGTCGCTCACACGCTTAGCCGTAGACAAGGCAAGCAAAAGAGCTGTTTTGAAACTCAAATGTTTCAAAGAGGTCCTCCCAATCGGTTCAAAGGGTGCCTTGCAAAGGCCCTCAAGAACCACTTGTAGATCCCACACAGGAAACAAGGCTCTAGTCACAGGTCTCAAATGGTCAACACCATGCATGAACTGGACCACCTCAGGGATTTTAGAAAGGCCTTTACCTGCCACCCCCAGGTGGCAGGCATCAATAGCCGCTAAATAACCCCTCAGTGTAGAGAACGCCAGACCAAGGTCCAGGCGGTCCTGCAGGAAATCTAACACCCTCTGGGCCGAAGCTAAATGAGCCACCACAGGTGGCTCCTGTAGCTCACACCAGTCCAAAAAGGCATTCCACCTTCCATCATACACAGCCCTAGTAGAGGGGGCTCTAGCACTCTGAATAGTGGCTACAACCGTCGGTGAGAAGCCTGCTGCGAGCAGGTTCTCCCTCTCACGGGCCAAAGGTCTAGGCCCCGTGGGTCTGGATGGAAGATCTGCCTGGCGCAGCAGATCCCTGTGCAAGGGAAGCCGCCAAGGGGGTCGAGAGAGCAGTGGGGTGATCAGAGACCTCCACACTCCCCTGGATGGTGTCACCAGAAGAACCTCCTGGTTGGAACATCTGATCCTCTCCAGAGTGGGAAGGATCAGTTCCAGGGGTGGAAACGCGTAGAGAAGACCTTGTGGCCATTCGTAAGCAAACGCGTCCGTCCTCAGAGGAGAAGGTCACCTCACTGAGAAGTAAAGGGGACACTTCGCGTTCTCCTGGGAGGCAAAGAGATCGACTCGAGGTTGACCGAACCTGGAGAAAATCTGCCTCACCACCGCAGGGTGGAGAGACCAATCCTCGTAACGAGGCTCCCCCCGGACAACAGGTCGGCGCCGCCGTTCTGAAGGCCCGGGACATGGGAGGCTCTGATGGACCTCAACCGAGGCAAACACCAGAGGGTCATCTCGCGCGCCAGCTGATCCAGCGTACGCGAGGAGAGGCCGCCCTGTTTGTTGAGATAATACAGGGCCGCCGTGTTGTCCGTCCTGACCAGGACATGGCAACCCCGGAGAAATGGTTCGAAATGCTTGAGCGCCAAGTAGATCGCCATTAACTCCAGATAGTTGATGTGGTACTCCAACATGGCCTGGGTCCAAAGGCCCCTGGCTGAGCGCCCCTCGTGGGTGGCGCCCCACCCTGAGCGGCTGGCGTCTGTGGTGATCACCTTGCGTGACACCACTTCGCCCATGGAGACCCCACTCGTCAACAACGCCTGGTCCCTCCATGGGTATTTCCGCGAACTGTAGTCTGTAGCCCCGTGTCACCGTCCGAAACACCCAATGATTCGGATTGCAACGCTTCCATTGCTCTGCACACTGTGCTAACGTGTTGCTGAGCAACGGAGAAGCCTTGGGGTTGTACCGCCTGAGCGGGACTACTGGGCCGGGAGGGAGAGGAAGGACGGGACCGAGAGGTTCCGTATCCGGGCACGTATCCGTATCCGCTAGACGCCGGGCCGGAAGGCGCGGAGACACCAGCGGAAAGAGCGTTTCCGTTTCCGGTACGCTTATTTCCGTATCCGGTGGGAGACGGACACGTGACCTCCAAGAAGCCTTGCTTGTTAAAAATACAGGCGGCACATAGCGTGGAGCCCGGGGGACAGGGTTCATCGCATAAGTAACATAATCCCCGGCTCGGGGAATTGTATTTACGTTTACAACCTGTGCTAAGGCCTTTATATGCTTCCTTACGGGAAGACGAGGCCGACCCTGGGTGATATGTGTTGGCTTCTTCCCTGACGCTAAGACCAAACTCCTGTCCTGAACTAGAGTCGGCATAACAGTGCCGCTCGGTGGAGACAGAGGGGTATTGCACACTAGTGAAACCATACCATTGTGAATAGGAATTAGCTTGTCTGGGAACATTTTGCAAAGAGAAATATTCTGCTTGTAACCTGTCTGCGTGACTGGAGGAAGCGATATTTTCTGAGTGGAAAGAAATTCCAGCCTGGACTTCTCTACACTGGCTAAATTCATGCAAAATGGGGTCGTCTGTACTAAACAGGTGGGTTTGAAATAAACAGGCATTGTTTTATCAACACACTTTTTAATACAGGCACTGGAGGAGAGCACAGAGGAGGAATAAACATTGCTTTCTTGGCATAAGAAAAATTGTTCATATTGTCCAAACGTCTGCGCTTGCAAGGGGGGGTCCCCTGAATTTTCAGGGGGACCCCGCCAGAGTCCAGTGTCACTTTCGCGGCGGCTTCCCACGGGCTTTGTGGGAGCTGGCCGGTATCCCGTGCCTGGGAGGGTGGCGGGATTGGGAGCGGGCCTGAGCCCCCGCTGCAGTGCGAGGGGGTCCCGCGGAGGAAGAAGAGGGGGTCCTAGGGGGATTGTTCTGTTTCCCCTGCTTGGAGGAAGAGCGACCCCTGTCAGCCTGACCAGGGGCCTTGCTCCGTCCCTGTCTCTTTTCCTTTCTGGGTACCTGGGGGTCCGTCGTGGCCTCCAGGAGTTCCAGAGTGATCTTCTTATCCGCCACCTCCTGGCGGAGAAGCTCCAGTCCACCGCCCATAAGGGAGGTAGGGTGGCCGGGGAGGTCTTGCAGGACCTTCTCGGTCTCCTCTCCGGAACTGCCAGGACACTTTACCTTATCAAGCCACCTGGCACGTTCCGCCTGGATGCAGTAATCCATGCCGTGTCCAAGCCACTCGATGGCGTGGACATTCAGGTCCATCAGCATGCGCAGCGACTTGTCCATTTCCTCCACCATCACGTCAGGCACCTCCCGCATCTCGCTAAGGAGGCGCCTGGTGGAGAAAAGCAGCAGCTGGGTGGCGTTCATCGTCCTGGCTGCCAGCGCGGAGGCTCTGTAAGAGTTCCTAACCCTGGAAGACTGCTTGTCGTCAAAGGGGATGGCAAACCCAGGAGGCTTCTTCCCCACGGACAGATTGAAGGGATTGCGGCCTCCAGGACCGGTCCGCTCATGACCTGGCTTGATGCTCCCGACAAGGGACTGCGCCATCAGTTTGTCCATGGGAGGACACAAGGGGATTCCCGCCTTCTCTGCGTCGCGGCAGTCGACCAAGAAGGGGAGCTTGGGGGGGGGGTCCTTGTGTGTAGTCCAGGTTGAATGCAGGGCCTCTGCAAAGCCTGGGACCAGTGGGAGCTTTTCCATTCGAAGCGGGGGAGAGGATTCCACATCCTGGCCAAGGAGGGGAACTCTAGCCCGTGGTCCGAGTGGCGCGTCTCCGAGCGGCAGCTCCAGGCCACAACGGATGGTAGCACGTTCCAGCACCGAGAGCTCGTCCATGGGGATGGAGTCTGGGTCTTGTGCCGCTGCCCCTCTCGCCCCAGCCGGCATGGAAGGGGGGAGAGAGGCAGAAGGGGCTTGGGAGGACGCGGCGGAGGTGGAAGCCTCGGCATGAGGAACCACCCTGGCCGCGCCTCCGCCCTGTCCGGAGGGGAAAGTGGACTCGTCTTCCTCCGAGTACTCACCCTTCGTGTCCACCTCATCCATGTCGTAGTCCTCTAGCTCCGGTTCGTCTCCGTCGCTAGCATGCCAGGAGACGGGGCTAGGTGGCCGCATAGCCCGTAGCTGGGGGACGGAGAAAGAGAGAGGAATGTCACCGACGACTAGAGGGTGGAATTCTTTGGGGGGGACGGTCCAGGTTGCAGCTGGCGGTGGAGCAACGTGGGCGGTCTTGCATGTTCTCTTCTTGGGCACGGCACCAGTCGAGCCCGTCGGAGAAACAGCAGGGATAGCAGGGGCAGCAGACCCGCTAGCATCGGGGCTACCGAAGCTAGCTGAGGGCGAGGCCGCTGGAGGCCTAACCACGTGGCGAGAAGCAGCGCTGTGGCGTACAGCGCTGTCCGGCACACGAGGAGAGGTGTCTGGGAGGGATCCGGCGGAGACCGTGGTGTGAAGGCCGTAACCAGCGCCAGCGATCTCACAGCGGGCCTCGAGGGCTGGAACATCATACTGGAGGCAGTCAGTACAGTTCACCCCCGTGGCCGGGGCCGGAGGGGACAGAGAGGCCAAGGCGTGTCCTACCCCCATGCAGACAATGCAGAACGGATGAGTATCTTCATTGGCGATGAGGCCTTTGCAGCTGGGAAGGCCGCACTTCTTCGGTACCCTGGCTAGCAGGCTGCTAACTGTGGGCCGACGAGCCGCCATTGTGAGCTAACCGAAGCTAAGCAAAGCTAAGCTAGGGCAGGGAAACACGTGGCAGAACGTACAGAGAAGAAGTAAAAGACTCAAAGCGAAAGTGAAGAAAAGACCGAACTGTAGGAAGAATATAGAAGTAGAAAACGTACGGGAGATAATCTATAAAGGCCAGTGGCCGACTTCCTAGCCGTCGCTTTAGGCTAAACTTTACAGAATTAATACTTATATGGCTGAGTTCGCGACACTCTAGTTGCAGGTAAGCAGAGGTGCGGAAGAGGAAGTTATGATAGCCCACAGGGCTTATATACACTCGGGGGCGGTGCCCTCGTTTGTGATTGACAGCCCTCCCGACAAATGATATTTCTCGTACGGGAGCTTATGAGTTTTACTCTGTTGCAGCGCCAGATGGCGCTGTTATCCCATAGGGGGACCTTGTCTGGAGGTATGACAATAAACAATAACACACACACACACACACACACACACACACACACACACACACACACACACACACACACACACACACACACACACACACGTTGGTATTAACTGGAGTAAACATTTTAGGATGGACATTTTATAAATGCCGCTTTTACATTCATTTGGCCATCTTTAGCGCTGTACGTCGATGTTGTGGACCGAAAATAGCTGGTCTGATCTACTGATACTGTATTAAATAGCCCACAAATAGCACATTGGCTCTATTCAGTGTACGTGCAGCTAGGTATAAATCAGGTATACTGTAACTCCAACCCCAACTCTAAACCTAACCTGGCTGTAAATGCCTAACCCTAATGTAATCCCAAATCCCCAAAACTGAATCTTTCCCCAATTGTAAGGCTAACTTCCCAACCTTCCCGACCTTAATTGTCCTCACATGCTCTATTTCCCACTTTCTACTATACACACATACACACACAGACGCACGTATGCACGCACACCACATTTGCAGTCTAAAAGAAAAGCCATGATCACCCATCTCAACAGTTGTCTAATCCCCAGCACAGGCTGTGCGTGCGCCGCGCTGCAGAGAATATAAGGTCAGCAGTCTGTTAGCTCTCTGTCTCTCGGTCCGTCCCACCGCACTGGCACTGCTGTTCACAACTCCTCCCACTCTCTGTTTACTTTAACAACAGGCGAACAGGACCTGTGCACTGTCCCATCTTCTCATGCCGTAAATCACACCAGACTGCTGGGTATTAAATCTAACCAAACAGGAGATGAGACGCGTGTGATGATGTTCGGCTCTTCCAATGCAGCCCGTCCATTTGGGCAGTGTTGTAAAGTAACTTACTTGAGTATTTCCAATTTCCAAAACTTTTACTCATACTCCATTACATCTCGGATCCAAGTATTGTACTTTAACTCCACTACATTTATTGGAACTTTAGTTACTAGTTACTTTGCAGATTTACATTATAATATTATAAAACGTAAATTAACCACTTTAGCCCTGTTTTATACATTGACTATTTGCTCACAACGCGACGCTTTGTGAGCTTGTACTGTAGATCTATATTCAAACATTTTGTACTTTTACTTTTGGTACTTTAAGTACTTTAAAGTACATTACAGTATTGATACTTTTACTTAAGTAAAGAATGTGAGTACTTTTTCCACCGCTGCATTTGGGAAGCCCAAATAATACACTCCGCCATAAGACGGCGTCGCGCGCCCAAAAAATAGCCAATAAACAAGCTCAAGATGTGTCCGCGTTGTATCGTAACTGCTATTTTGGAGCGCGCGCAACACTGCCATACGGCGAAACACGACTTTAGCCATTCAGCCTTGTTTTGCTTTAAATTGGGAACCGTCCCGGGCAATCAATAAGGCATTAATGAACACCGGTCACAGTGTGTACCTGTATTGTGTTGGACTGTGGGCAGGAGAAGTGTTGAACATGAAGTTCTTTAGCCAATTTAGGCCTGGGACTATTGAATGCTATTGAAAAATAGCAGATCTACAAGCTCACAGCGTGGCACCGAGTGCCGCGCTGCGAGCTTGTAGATCTGCTATTTTTGAAAAATCGTGAAAATGTGCCCAAATTCTTCAAAGCAAACTTTTTGTAAATTAAATCTCTGCTTCTGGGGGGTCCCTGGAACAACATATTTTGAGATGGGGGGTCCGCGGCCAAATACATTTAATTTTGGGGGTCCTTGACATGAAAAAGTTTGAGGATCACTGATTTAGAGGATGGATTTAGAAGTCGGGTCAAAGATCGGGTCAAAGATATTCAAAGACTTGCACACATTTCAAAATTTTTCTAAAATTGCAGGTCTACAAGCTCGCTGTGAGCTTGTATATCTGCTATTTTTCAACAGTTAAAGCACAAAATAATGGTTAAAGTGGTTAAAATCTAACGCGACTCGGGCGGCGCGTTCCCGGTATTTGAGGGTTAGATGGCCGCTCCCTCTTCATTAGCCGCGGCTCCAGCTGCAGTCGAAACGGTCACCCCGGAGCCATGCACCAACAATCACTCAACGACACTGTTCATTCTTCTGCCCAGGCACTGATGAATGTCCCGACACCGCGTCGGGGACAACACCACCACCAGTGGCAAACAGTTTGGGGGAAACTTTTAAGGAAACGGTCGCTCTAATATGCGAGTGGCAGCGTTGTTGGCGATTTAAACACACACACAATTCGCCCCGTCCCGACGGGCAGGTGGGGCGGGTGAGAGATTTTGGAAAACTTGTTACAGGTTTTATTGGGTTTCTCGAGCACTTAACCCGGGGGTAAGTACATAGCGAATGCAGAGATTACAGTCAAGATCCTGACCTTATTCTGATTAAGGTTAATCAGATTCTTAGTGATTTTCTCATCCTCTTCCACCTGAAATTCCAGCTGAGCGGTTGGCCTGAGGGGCACCGAATTAAAACAAGGCAGAGGAAATCACACTTCATTTTAATGTGGGGCTTCCCGCACGCGCTGTATTTTGGACTCGTTTCAATGGCTTCAATTGGCACTGTATCCACTGTAGTACAATGGTTCTCAAACTTTTACACTTTTAGGTCTCCCCTTAATTCTGACAGTGTACAAATGGAACCTGTTATAAGGTCCATTTGGTTCCATTTGTACACGTCAAGAGTTACATGCTATGATGAGTGTCAAATTAGAACCCCCTAAAGCAGGGGTCTTCAACGTTTTCAGGCCAAGGACCCCTTAGTTGAGAGAGAGATGAAACTATGGAGGTTGCGGGGGTCCCCACAACCTCCATAGTTTCATTGTTTGACAGCACAATCATCAGTGTATTTTGGATTCATGTCAATGTGTGTTTTCAAATTTAAAGGTGTATTCAGTGATAATGAAAGTGGCCGGGGATCATCTTGTCACAGCGTGGAAATGTTTAGTTTTTTATAGATTTTCTACACCAATATAATGTTCTAATTTTGATCATTAGACCCAATCATTGAATATCGGTAGGCCTACGTCTCCAGCTTCAGGTTATGTATGATACTGATTTACTACGAGACGGTGGCATTTTACAATCTAGGCATTTAGCAGACGTTCTTAATTCAGAGCGACTGTGGTTCTCAAAACTTTTATGTTGACTATCATAACTAAACATCATAACATAACTACGGCCATACTCTACCCTGATTGGTCGAGGACTGGCTGGCCACCTCTGAAAACTGAATCTAGCTATGCTCGTAACACGGGCCATGGTGGAAGTCCTTATATGGTCAGCACACATTCTAGTGAGGAGAATGAATGGAAAATGTACCAATTATATTTTGAATGTCTATCTATGATTGATAGACTTTTATATTTGGTATATATTTTAATGACAACACTTGTTGTGTACTTTTACCTGTAAGTAAAAGTTAAATGTTGAATTAATTAACTAGACTAGAAATGTGTGACTAGAAATATGTCTCAGCCAGGCCGGGAGGAACTCCATAATTGGACAAGACCGATGTCATCAACATGACATGAGTAATTAGAGGCCACTGTACCAATATAAGTGTCAGAACACACACTATAACTGTATTCAACAACACTTGAAGAGCCTGCTTTTATTCACCATCGTCTGTTTGTGAAATGTTGAGGTGGACCGTATGTCTGAAGGTAGGACCAATAGAATGGTTGAATGCTGCTGTTCCTGTGGAACCCAAGATTTACTACTTTGGAAGGTACAGTATCATGAATGACAGCGATATGATTGAAGTCCACATCTTCAACACAGTGTCTTTGTGCTGGAGGAAGTTGCCTCCAGTGACGACTGGAAGTGGAAAACGTCCTGTTGAGGTTCCCTCCAGGTGCTGGGGCCACACAGCTGTACTGATACAAGATATCATTTACATCTGGGGGGGCTATAGAGGTTTCAGTAGTATACCACACTGCAACATACTTTATGCATTTGATGTTGACACCCACAGGTGGTTGAAGCCCAAGGTGTCAGGGACTGTTCCAGAGGGGAGGAGGCGTCACTCAGCCTGTGTCTTTGGGAAGCTCATGTATGTCCATGGAGGATACAACGACCAGATGTCTGGATGCACTAATGACATATACAAGTTGGACACCACCATAATGGTCTGGTCTTTAATTAACACCAGAGGCACTAAACCACCTGTTTCATACTGTCACTCTGCCACCATCATCGGGACTAAGATGTTTGTATTTGGGGGCCGGGGGGAAAATTATTACTACCCCAACATGAGAGTGTTTGACACAGAAACCAACTTCTGGCTGAGCACACCTTCAGCACAGCTCCTTCCAGAACAACGTTGTAGTCATTCAGCCTTTACCTACAATGGAGAGCTTTACATATTTGGTGGCTGGAACGGGAACCAGACCTTCAATGATCTTTGGAAACGCAATCCAGAAACTCTCACCTGGAAGAAGGTTGAGCCCAAGGGAAAAGGCCCGGATGGTATGAGAGGGATGTGCTGTTGCATGGTGGGAGATCGTGTCACCCTTTTTGGAGGATACCCCACACCCCGTGACCTGTACGTCTTAGACTTGAGTCCTAGTCTGAAGTCATTATGCAAGCTGGCAGTTATTCAGTACAGTGTGGAGCAGTCGGGACTCACACACAACATCAGGTGGGAACTGGCAGCCATGACTAAGAACAACAACAGTAGTGGACAAACTAACTAGTGTCTGTAGGTGTGAGAGAGCTGGTGACTGAATAACTACATTGGATCCTTTTTTCCATTTTCTGAAAAGTAACCATTTTGTACACAAAGTGACGATATGAGGTCATAGTGTCACAGAACATGGAGAGAGAACAACTCAAAGCAGCTTGTCTGCTCTCTGCTGTGTACAGATCTAATGGCCTGTGATTCCACACCACTATGACACATCACTATCATGCCAGAGTGTTTTCCAGCTCTTACGAGACTTTCTCAACCACTGCAGGTATACAAAAAATATACTCATATAGTACATACTTTTAAGTCATGACATTTTAAATTACAAAAGTACATTTAAAAAAATATATATTAATATTGTCCAATATTGCTGTATTGAACATTTTAAATGTTTCCCCTAAAAAATTAAGTTGAAAATAGCTGATCTATAAACTGCGTAATAAATCTGCCTACCATTTTTTTTCTTTATTTTTTTCTCTGCATGTTAACTTCCCATGAAGAAGAGGTTTCTATTAGCATGGCATCTCTATTAATGATGTCACAGGTAGACAGGTTGTTTGAACTGTCCATAACCCACCAATGGGAGACAGAGTGAGAGGTGCCATCCCTTTACAGCATACATGGGCAACTGGCGGCCCGGGGGCCACATGCGGCCCCCACCTTTACTTAATGCGGCCCGCAGGTTAATACTAGAATACTGATATATTATTGATTTCAGCTGTTACAATTCCAAACATGACCTGCTTTAATTCCGTCAGTCTATATTAGTAGCTTAATGACTAGTATAGTAGTAATAAAATCTATTTTTTTATGTCCAATGTATTTGTATTTAGGTTCATGAAGTTAATATGAGTATATAACTAAATGCGTTTGAAATTAAATCAAATTGTTACATTTCAGGATTCCAATTAAAAAAGAACAAACTAATTCAGGATTCCAATTCTGCGATGCGTTTTGAGCTTGTAGATCTGCTATTTTTGCTTCTTTTGTGTAAGATAATAGAATGACAAAGTAGGACATAGCAATAAGCAATGTGGCCCTCTGGAGTGAAGGTGGAAATATAGTGGCCCTCGCCATCATCACAGTTGCCCACCCCTGCTTTACAGCTACTGTATGTCAAATCCCGCCCCATTTTGCTCTTATTACTAGGTTGTACAAAACAACCAGGGCAGATTATTTTATAGTGGAAGTGGATGGGGGAAAAGATTTTTCATAGCCTCATTATAGCTATTTAAAGTACCAAAAGAAACACATCTACGTGATATTAATAAAAAGGGAAGAAAAAAGTACAGTAGTTACATTGCATCTATTTGAATGAAATACAGTACAATCACTGAATATACCTTTACACCACTTGAACCGTCAACGCTTAATAAACTTGACCTTTCACTCTGTACTTAGTCTGCTCTTTTTCCCCCCTCTACACTAAACCCCTTTGCCTAAAATAGCCGTCTACTGCGAGGCGTTGTGAGCTTGCATATCTGCTATTTTTGGCTAAAGGGGAAAAAAAAGTTACTATCTCACAAAGATTTGGAGGATCACCTGTAGTAACTCTAAGGACCCCCTAGGGGTCCCGGACCCCCTGTTGAAGACCCCATGCCCTAAAGGAACCCACTGGTGTAGTTTGTACTAGTCTTATGAGGTGCTGAATCTTAACGTGTGTGTGTGTGTGTGTGTGTGTGTGTGTGTGTGTGTGTGTGTGTGTGTGTGTGTGTGTGTGTGTGTGTGTGTGCTTGCAAAGCTATCTTTGTGGGGACCTCATGTCCCCACAAAGATATTACAATCCAGGGAAAAAAACATGTGGGGACAAATTAATACGTCCCCACAAGGTCTTTAGGGGTTAGGTTAAGGGTTAGGGTTAAAATGAATGGAATGTCCCCACAAAGATAGTAGACTATGTGTAATGTCCCCACAAAGTAGCAATTGCAAACCTGTGTGTGTGTGTGTGTGTGTGTGTGTGTGTGTGTGTGTGTGTGTGTGTGTGTGTGCGTGTGTGCGTGTGTGCGTGCGTGCGTGCGTGCGTGCGTGCGTGCGTGCGTGCGTGCGTTACGGGAGTGCTGAGGATATACACATTGATGAGTATTGACGTGAATTACTCATCTGACCTGTGGTATGCCTGTAGTTTTCGCACTTCAGCAGGATTTTAGGCATCAGCATTTACAAATCTCATTCCAAGGTCGATACTCTGTGCAACTTGATATCATATCTGCTGTCGTGACCAAAATAACACCATTCTTTAGATGTGCGATATTCTATGGACCTTAATGCTATAGTCTCGCATACTGTAGCAGTGGCAAATTTCCCTCCCTACTGACGGCAGTGTGAGATCCGCAACCAATTGCTTGATGTCTTTATATTAAGGTTAATTTAACATCTGGTCACACAAGGGATTACATTATTGCTGTCCTCACTGTCAATCTGCCATGGATGTAATATTAGCATCTATGTGTTAGTGAGCTATTACAGAATTTGGCTTTATTGCACAGTGAAATAGAAATTGCTGCGTGACTAACGGCTAAATTACTGTACAGTATCATGTGACATACAACAATGTATAAATTTGGCTTAACCATTTGAACCCTACCGCGGGGGTCTTCAACATTTTCAGGCCAAGGACCCCACAACCCATAGATAGCATATAGTTTCATTGTTTGACGGCACAATCATCAGTGTATTTTGGATTCATGACAATTTGTGTTTAACCACTTGAACTGTCAATACTTAATAAACTTGACCTTTCACTCTGTACTTTTTCCCCTCTACACCAAACCTCTTTGCCCAAAATAGCCGATCTACAAGCTCACAACGCCTCGCAGCGTTATTTTTCTCAGAATAAGGATTAGGAATAAGGACACCATAGGGTTCAAGTGGTTAATATAAAATAAGATTTGGAGGACCCCCTATAGTAACTCTGAGGACCCCCTGTTGAAGACCCCTGCCCAAGTGTATCCCTATTCTGAGTGCGTACCTTCAGTGAAAATAGTAGCTCTTGTAGCTCACAACCCGTTGTGGTGTGAGCTTGTATTGTAGATTGGCCACGTTCGGCCAAGATATTTGGTGTAGAGCGAAAACAGGAGGGGGCCTAATATAGAGCCCTGTGGGAGTCCGGTCAAATAAGTGCAGGGTTTAGGTAGTTACAGGACCATTTCACCTCTGGGACAACCAGATCTTATTTTATTGTTGTTTGGGACACGATCAACACAATCCTACGTTTTTTTTTTGTCTTCAATAAAATGCATCATATGATGCTTTGTGGCATGCTGAAATACTAAAATATCTAAAAACACAGATTGAACACAAAGAATAACTCAGGATTGTGTTGATCGTGTGTGTCCCACAACAATAAAATAAGATCTGGTTGTCCCAGAGGTGAAATTGTCCTTTAACTGTTCTGCAGCACAAGGCAACTATTGTATATCGTCACTGTCAGGCATAAACCTTGTATCTCCAAGTTTCAAATGTATTTGAAATATGTTTCACAAAGGCGTTGTGTTCTTGTAGATCGGCTATTTTCACTATTTTAAATAGTTTTTAAAATAATAATAAAAGGCTTTGGACATACAAGGCGACAAAGTTGATATTATACCTGATATCTTGTGAAACGTATTTGATTCAGGAGCATCATTGTTCTAAATTTTGTGAAAGGACTCAAGGATAGATGCTCACAAACTGCTCCTTCCCGAAAGTTTCTGGATAACAGTGCCAGTGTTTTTTTATGTAGCCAGGGGACATGTTGCCAGAGGCTGGCCCATGGACCCCTCATCTCAGAATAACACCAATTACCAGCAGCTTTTCCCCTTGGCTCCGCACTTTGTGCTGGCCAGTAGGGCTGGGCAATTAACCGGAAATATATCGAAACATTAAATGTTTTAAATATCAAATGTTTGTGCGTCAATTGAATATCAACAAATTGACGCAAAACAATTCCAATTGTAATAATTGATTAAATTGATTAGTCTGATTAAGCACTTACTGTAAAGCTGTGATACTTTGTTGTGGCCTACAATGGTGGTGTACAAAAAAGCGGAAATAGCCAATCTACAAGCTCACAACACGTCTCATCCCCCCCCCCCCCCCCAAAAAAAAAACAAAAAACAAAAACAAAACATGATTATCGGGTATTGTGATTATACTAGGAGGAAGATTTTTTCCAAAAAAGTGTACAGAAATAGTTAAAAATTGTTTTTTATGTGGCCACACCCACCAGTTCATTAAGTATGCCTGTTTGTCATGGTGGGTGGTGACCCAGCTGAAGTTAGACACACCCACAGTGTTGGGTGAATGGTAAAAGGGGAGGGGAAGATTATACAGTATGATGTCACTCTATCTGTGTTTTTGGATCGGCACTTTTGACCCACAAGGTGGCAGCCTTCGGGAAGAAACCCAAAATACAAAGGGAATACATTATTGCTCATAACAACCACACCAGGGGGTCTGATGAAATACTGTCAACCTCCTAGACACATGAAAACCAGAAAAAGTACAAAACTATGGCACCACCTCTTTAATCACAATCGAGGCAAACATTTGAGCTAATCATTGATCATGACTTGAAGTCATGTCGTCCAGCCCTACATGGCCAGAGCCAGTGTGCAGCCAGGACCGACAGATTTAAGCAGTGGTGTAAAGTAAGTAGATTTACTTAAGTACTGTACTTAAAGAGGTGGTGCCATGATTCCTCCCCCCCCCCTATAAAACATGATTATCAGGTATTATGATTATACTAGGAGGAAGATTTTTTCCAAAAAAGTATACAGAAAGAGTTAGAATTGGGTTTTTATGTGGCCACACCCCCAGTTCATTAAGTATGCATGGATGGCATGGTGGGTGGTGACCTAGCTGAAGTTAGCCACACCCCACAGTGTTGGGTGAATGGTAAATAGGGGAGGAGTTGATACTGTGACATACTTAGTATCTGTGTTTTTTAACTGACACTTTTCACCACAAGGTGGCAGCCTCCAAGAGAAAACAAACAAATACTAAGAGAATACATCATTTCTCAAAAAAAAACACATCAGGGGGTCTAATGAAGTACTTTCAACCTCCTAGACACATGAAAAACAGAAAAAGTACAGAACTATGGCACCACCTCTTTAAGTACACTTTTGAGGTATCTGTACTTTACTTGAGTATTTCCAATGTCCAATACTTTTACTTCTACTCCACTATATCTCGGATCTAAATATTGTACTTTTACTCCATTACATTTATTTGAAAACTTTAGTTACTAGTTACTTTGTAGATGTAAATTATAACATTATAAAACATACATAAATCACTTTAGCCCTATTTTATACCTAGGCTGTTTGAAAATAGCCAATGCTTGTAGATCAGCTATTTTCAAACATTTTGTACTTTTACTTTTGGTACTTTCAGTACATTGTTCTACCTATACTTTTGTACTTTTACTCGAGCACATTTTGTATTCCAGAGAATCCAGACTTTTACTTGTAAGGTTGCCCTCACACCAAAATACTTAGAGTGGAATCCGCCAATGCATTTCAATGAGAATGGAGTGTTTTTTGCAGAAATCCTCTACTGGCAAAAAAACGCTCCATTCTCATTGAAATGCATTGGCGGATTCCACTGTAGGTATTTTGGTGTGAGGGCACCCTAACGGAGTATTTCAACACTGCAGTATCAATACTTTTACAAGCAATGCAAGTACATTTTCCACCACTGGATTTAAGGCAGGGGTCTTCAACAGGGGGTCCGGGAACCCTAGGGGGTCCTCAGAGTTACTACAGGGGGTCCTCCAAATCTTTGTGTGATAGAAACCTTTTTTCCTCCTTTTTTATATCAACCACTTGCCTAGCGTCCATATTTGGAGAATTTTAGCCAAAAATAGCAGATCTACAAGCTCACAGCGCCTCGCAATGCGAGGCATTGTGAGCTTGTAGATCAGCTATATTCGGCAAAGAGCTTTGGTGTAGAGGGAAAAAAGAGCAGAATAAGTAAAGAGTGAAAGGTTTTTGTGAATGGACGGTTCAAGAGGTTAAATATCTGAAAACTCAAATTGACATGATTCCAAAATACACTGATGATTGTGATGTCAAAAGATGAAACTATATGGAAACAGGTTGTGGGGGTCCCTGCTTTATCTCTCTCTCTCTCAACGTTGAAGACCACAGATTTAAGGTAAACTTAGGATGGATTTGATGCAGCTTCTCCCGGCACAGATGATCGTTTTCCAGGCAATTAAGATGTGCTGCACCGGGGAAGGCAGGGTCAGTGCGCACATGTGGGGGAGTGGTGTGAGGACACAGGCTCGGTGCTGTAAAATACCACTTCTCTGCTGTCCTACAAGCTTGCTTAATTGACCCGGCAATGGGAGAGATTCCTGGTATCACACATCCCATGATTTTAAATTAGTTTCACTTCGGTGCAATATAATGTTTCATTTAGGCCTAGAATTATTGAATGCTTTAACTATTGAAAAATAGCAGATATACAAGCTCGCAGCGCGGCACCGAGTGCCGCGCTGCGAGCTTGTAGATCTGCTATTAAAATTATTTATTATAAAGTTGTGAAAACGTGTGCAAATCTTTGAATATATGTATTTTCAAAGCGAACGTTTGTAACTCAATTTTTGCTTCTGGGTGGTCCCTGGAATGAAATATTTTGAGATGGGGGTCCGTGGTCAAATAAATATCATTTTGGGGGTCCTTCAAATGAAAAAAGTTTGAGAACCACTGACATAGTATAGTCTCTCAAGAACAGACTAACTGAGCTCCAGTTAAGTGAAAAGGACCTTTTCTTTGACGAGCCAGATTGCTGACATAGAAACATAGGTTTTTCAAAAAATCTTCAAAAAGAAGGATTCAAAAGACTTGAAGATTTGAATTTTCACGAATTTTCAAAAATAGCAGATCTACAAGCTCGTGCCGCACTGTGAGCTTGTATATCTGCTATTTTTCAATAGTTAAAGCATAAAATAATGATACACAATATAGTGTACCCGTTCTGAATGGGTTTTAATTGACCCGGCAATGGGAGAGATTCCTGGTATCACACATACCATGATTTTAAATTAGCTTCACTTCGGTGCAATATTGTATGTTTCCTTAAATGAACCCAATTGTGTCCCTATTCTGGGAAGTGGTGGAAAAAGTGCTCAAATGTTTTAATTGAGTAAAAGTATCAATAGTGCAATATAGAAATACTCTGTTACTGACACTGTACAAGTAAAAGTCTGGAATCCAATACTTAAAAATGTATGTAAGTATTGGCAACATAATAGATTTTAAAGCACTAAAATTAAAAGTACAAAATGTTTGAAAATTGCAGATCTACAAGCTATTTCTGCTATTTTCAAATAGCCAGGTATAAAATAGGGCTAAAGTTAATTAATTATGTTTTATAATATTTTATATTTTATATCTGCAAAGTAACTAGTAACTTAAGTAAAAGTAAAAGTAAAAGTACAATATTTGGACCCGAGAAGTAGTGGAGTAGAAGTTAAAGTATCGGAAATTGGAAATACTTTAGTACAGTACAATTACCTCAAATTGTACTTGAGTACAGTACTTAAAGGAGTAGTTCACCACTTTTCAACATGTCTTCATTATAATAGGTCCTCACTAATGTTCATAATAAAATAGCACAATTTTTTCCTATTCAGTCTGGGTCTAATAGGAGAGCTGTCAAATCCTTCCTACCGGTGACTTCATCGTTTGACAAAAAATAATTAAATAATATTTTTGAAGGAAAAAAAAATAGATTTTTATTATCACGAGAACAATGGCTTCCACTTTAACATTGCAACTTTTTCAGGAATAGAAAGCCTGCAGTTTCTATTAGCTTGCATTTCCCATTGATGATGTCACCGGTAGGAAGGATTTACCCACCCACAGCTCTCCTATGAGACCCAAACTGAGTAGAAAAGAATTGTGATATTTTATCATGAACATTAGTGAGGACCTATTATATGGAGATAGGTTGAAAAGTGGTGGAGTGCCCCTTTAACACTTTCAGTGCCAGGGCGTCATATGACGTCCGACACGACCTTGGCAATGATGCCAGAAAATAATATTGGCGTCATATGACGCCAGATGCTTTTTTTTCATATTACAGTAGTACAGTGTTGGATCTATGCGGTAACCAAGATACAGCCCTTTTGGACGATGGGACGGTCGTCATGCATGACAATTCAGTGGCGTCAGTTCAGAACAAGCTAAGGTATGGCAACATGACTGGTGTCTGGTGAAGACACCAGTCATGTTGCCATACCTTAGCAACAGGCACGATGAAAAGTACATTTTTATTATTTCCCCCTGTCAAGGTATGGCAGCTGCATACCCCTGCCATACCCAATTGACGCCCCTGCATGACATCACACGCTTATGTGACCAAATTCAAGCATGCTGATTGGCCGGTTCCCCCCAGAAACAAGGGTCTCAAAGACGAGTTCAGTGACTTTTACCGTCCGGACACACAGCAATCAGAGGGAGAGAGAGATATATTGAGAGAATGAGCTAGAAT
This sequence comes from Nannobrachium achirus, assembly GCF_963921795.1. NCBI lineage: Eukaryota > Metazoa > Chordata > Actinopteri > Myctophiformes > Myctophidae > Nannobrachium > Nannobrachium achirus. The sequence continues at coordinate 33,872,188 of NC_137821.1, read as the reverse complement.
TAGTTATACAATCATTAGATGTAGTATTATTTAGAGAGATAGAGATAGAGAGAGAGATCGGAAGGTAGAGGTTTTACCTCCGCTGATCAGAGAGCAAGTCATGGCCGCACATGGAGACCAAGCAGGCAGCCGAACCATGCCCCGTGGCCGTGGACACCACCAAGCCCGCAGCCTGCTGCTGCCCAGCGCCGCCACCGACCATAATCAAAACCCGAAGCACCAGTTGGACTTTCGTTTGTTGCTGCGCGGCTGCGTTTGGGACTTGACTGAGGCGACGCGTGAGGATGAACGGTGATGCCGTTGAACGCTGATGCCGGCGATTTGAAGAGAATTCTGTGTTTTTGCTGCTGTGTCGGGGGAGCCAAGGAACGTCGCCAGCCATCCACAGTGGACGGAGGAGCTACGGCGGTGATCCGGACCGGAGGCAGGCTGTTTGGAGCAGTGTATCATCTTACGGCGCCCACCGGCTGCACCGATAGGTATGGCCCCGGAGAGCGGAGTTGCAGCGGGCGCTAATACACCCAAATGAGGCCGTGCGTGGACTTAGCCAAGGAGGACGACCCGGTCGCTGCGGTGTGTGTGTGCTGCGATCAGCGAACCGGGTAAGCATTATAAAGCTATGCTTTTTACGTTTCAATATGTTCTATACGTCTGTCTGTCTTTCAATGTTATATGAGATCAGTGCTGTGTTCTGGGGACTCACCGGGGACTACCCTCCACACCTCGCCCGCCGGCCTCTATACCTCCGTGATGGAGGAACAATAAAATATGAACGGCGTCTGCCCTCGTGAACCTTTCAAAGTAGCGTATTTGATAGGGATTATGTACTATAGCGTCTGCCCTGGCCAAACGAATAGTAGCTGATCGTATGCCCTCAAAAAAAGTCTAGAACACACCACTGTATGATATGCATAAAGTGTGTTCCTGTGGAAATGAGCCATGAATCTGTAGGTCTACTCTAATGCAAGCTTGTAATACATTCTTCAATCAATCAATAACCGATGTCAATAAGCCTGACCTGCTATTGTTTTTTTTCCACGTAGGGTGCATTTGGTAATATACAATTCAATTCAAAGGAGCGTTATTGGCATGAGAAAACATACGTTTACATTGCCAAAGCAAGTATCACACATACAATAAAACTAGACCAGGTCAACCTGGTTGTGCCAGACCCCCTGTCTGTCATCATCATTTATGACATCATGCCTTTTGTAGGCATGTCATCATCATGTCATCATCATATATACCCTTTATATAGAAAACCAGGACAGACAGACCGACATTTGCTTATGTAGGCCTACCCATTTCATGGGTCTGGCAAAAAACAGTTGAAAATATACAGTTGGAGGGGGTACAGCATTGTTCAAACAGAGCTATGTCGCATTGTCATTGCCAGACCCATGAAATGGGTAGGCCTACATAAGCAAATGTCGGTCTGTCCGGTTTTTCTCCATAGATGGTCATGATGATGACATGATGATGACATGAGGGAGGGATAGACCGACAGACAAAGCCTTCATGTCATCACAATGTCACAAATGATGATGACATGAGGGAGGGACAGACAGCCTATAAAGGGACAGACAGCCTATAAATGTACCATTAAATTTATAGGCCCAGAGGGTTGGCAGAACCGGGGTCTGGCACAACCAGGTTGACCTGGTCTAGTTTTATATATATACAGGGTACAAATGGCAGCATTATTTTCCTCATAGTACATAAAGGTATCAGCTCTGTTTCATACTGTATGTGCAGTAGGTCTAGATGTCAATCCATGGTTTGTAGTAGGTGTATGAAGTTCCTCCAACTTCTTCCAGTAAGAATACATTTCTTTATAGTTTAGTTTTTTATTGTGTGTGTATACCTAGATAGATAGTTTAGTAATACAATCAGTGTGTGTGTGTGTGTGTGTGTGTGTGTGTGTGTGTGTGTGTGTGTGTGTGTGTGTGTGTGTGTGTGTGTGTGTGTGTGTGTGTGTGACATAATAATCTATCAAATCGATCTCAAATCTGTATCAAATTTGTATCAAAGCAGAGCCTATAGAATTCAGTGGCCACGTATATATACATATATACATTTGAAATTATTTAGACTAGTGAAAACAGCCGATCTACAAGCACACAACGCCTCGCTTGTAGATCTGCTGTTTTCACTACTTTTGTGCGACAGCCTTTGCTAAAGAACATACAAATTATACAGAAGCACGTTCATTTAGTATTTTGTATTTATTTCTATCATATACAGGGCCCGTGGAGTCTGACTGGATGGAGGAAGGATGGGAGCCCGATCTGCAACCAGACCAATGACAACGCAGAGGACAGTATGATGGCGGAGATAGCGAGAGCGGAGGAGTCAGGCATAGGTCATACACACTGTAGGTTCGCTGCCTGGACCAATGTCACTCTAGGGGAGCTGAAGAACTTTCTGGGACTTCTCTTCCTCACAGCTATCGTTCACAAGCCGGAGATTGCCATGCAGTGGTCAAAAAAACATTGCCATGCCGTACTTTCCCAGAACAATGGCAAGGAACAGGTACCAGGCCATTTTGAGGCACCTGAGGTACACACACGCGCACACACACACACACACACACACACACACACACACACACACACACACACACACACACACACACACACACACACACACACACACACACACACACACACACACACACACACACACACACACGGTGAACAGTACCATCTTTGACCTTTATTTGTGGTGCCTTTGACTCCTGAATGTTGGCTTGTTGAATGCCTTTTTTTGAGAATACAGTACAGTACAGTACTGACTTTTATATTATTTTATTTATTCTTTACTTGCTGCACATTTATTTTATTTTACTTTTATCCAGTTATATTTTATTTTTGTGAAGTCATATTTGTGATTTCTTTTTTTTTGGAAATATTTGTAAATATTGTTGAACATAAATATGTTCATGCTGGATGTGTGAGGTACTCACCAGGGTTAGGGTTCGATGTTGCCATAAAATAAAAGGTTGACATCGCTTTTCTGACTTTTTGTCTTCCTGACCTTCTAGACCAGGTAAAAACACAGTGAATTCACAGTGCATAGTTCTATCAAAATGTAAGGCAATTTCTACCTTCTGAGTCATTTCATACTTTTTCACTTTGCCCCCTTGAAACTAGACGATGGTACAATATTTTTTTAACTTTTTTTGCACATAATGAAAGTAGGCATGTCATTCTTTCTGTCAAGGGTACTTGTGTTCCGTTACCATTTACCAATTTGTTGCTATGGCTTCCTAAAGTTTTTTTTCTTTGAACTCAAATATCTCAGAATCTAGATTTCTGAGGTTATTGACTGGTTTGCGCAGTGCGCACTCTCGAGCACCTATCTCCAAAACCGCTCACCGAAATCACTCCAAAATTTTTTTGGTAAAAAAAAAAATCCTCTTTTACCAAACCTCCCATTTTTGTTCCGATGTGAATATCGGATCATTTCCAATTTATTCCCTGGAATTGGGGCAGAAATGAATGGGACCTAATGGTGGCACTGGTAAGGGACGGGGGGCAGGGGGGGCTGGCACTCAAAGTGTTAAGTAAATATACTTACCGTATTTTCCGGACTATAAGGCGCACTTAAAAGCCTTTAATTTTCTCAAAAAACGACAGTGCGCCTTATAGTCCAGTGCGCCTTATATATGGATTATTCATTGACATTGACATTCCCTTTAGCACAGCTCCATCTGTTTGATGCATAACGCAACGGTAGCATCTATTATGTGCGCCTTATAGTCAGGTGCGCCTTATATATGAAAACAGTTTGAAAATAGACCATTCATTGACAGTGCGCCTTATAGTCAGGTGCGCCTTATAGTCCAGAAAATACTGTAGTTATTTTTCACCACTGATTCTGAAGAAGAAGATCTACAAGCTTCATTGTGAACTTGTCATCTGTTTTCTGGAAGATATTTTAGTGTAGAGGGGGGGAAAAGGAGTGAAGACTCCTAATGCAACACGTTGGGAGCTTGAAGACCAGCTATTTTCAGTTAAGAGAACTAGTGTAGAAGGGGAAACGGAGGGCGTCTACTGTAGACCTCTTGAGGGCTCCGGTCAATGAAGTATTTAGGGTTTAAATTGTTAAAACGTACTTACTTACTTAAAGGGGCACTCCACCACTTTTCAACCTATGTTCACTCACTCAAAAATAGCTTTCTTTTTTTTTCTTTTTTGAGGGCTGTGGGCAGGTCAGAAACCCATCGTCTTGTGACATCATCGATTGCCAATCCAGCTTATAGAAACTGCAGGCTTTCTATTCCTGAAAAGTTGCAATTTTAAAGTGGAAGCCATTGTTCTCGCGATAATAAAAATCTAAATATTTTTTTCAAAAATATTGATTAAATTCTTTTTTTGGAAAATGATGATGTCACAAGACGATGGATTCTGAACTTCCCACAGCTCTCCTAGGAGACTTGGACTGAGTAGAAAAAAATTGTGATATTTTATCATGAACATTAGTGAGGACCTATTATATGAAGACAGGTTGAAAAGTGGTGAACTACTCCTTTAAGTGGTTGAAGTTGCATGGAAACCAAATATCAAATAACTGTGTAGTGAAAGAAAAAAGAAAAGATAATTATCCAGAATGCTGTGGCCTTTGATCTCTCTCGCGATCACTATAGCACACTAAGTACAGTTAGTACTCTCATCCACAATGTGTTTGCTTATTGATATGGAGTGAGTAAGGACACATGACTGTTAAAGCCCCTGTGCAGCTGACCTTCCAGTTAGAATATATTATAATTGTGGTATGTTGTACTGTATGGATATTAATTGAAAGTCTTACAGTACATCTTGGTATGCAAGTACCGCTACCTTTTGATCTGTGAATATCCTGTACAATTACCTATTTTGCTGCATTCAAAAGGTTCACATCATTTCATTTAATTCACAACTTGTATCAAGCCAGGGCACCTTGGTTTTCTTTATTTTCTATAATTATTAAAGGGGAACTTCACTGAACGATAAAGCTGATTCATTATGTGCATGGTCTCGTACATATTCAAATTGTAAACACCAAATTGCTTTGGTGTTTTAGACCATCCATCCATCCATCCATCTTCAACCGCTTATCCGGAATCGGGTCGCGGGGGTAACAGTTCCAACTGAGACCTCCAGATTTCCTTATCCTGAGCAACTTCCTCCACTCCCTCAGGGAGTATACCGAGGCGTTCCCAAAGCCAGTTTGGAGATATAATCCCTCCATCTGGTCTTTGGTCTGCCACGGGGTCTCCTCCCAGTGGGACGCGCATCGAGGACCTTCCTAGGAAGGCGCTCGGGGAGCATCCGTACTAGATGCCCGAACCACCTAAGCAATGTTGTAAAAAGTACTCACGTTTTATACTTAAGTAAAAGTATCAATACAGCAATGTAGAAATACTCTGTTACAAGTAAAAGTCCAGAATTCAAAATGTACTTGAGTAAAAGTATGAAAGTATTGGCATCAAAATGTACTTAAAGTACCAAAAGTAAAAGTACAAAATGTTTGAAAATATCCGATCTACAAGCTCACAACGTGTCGCATCGCAACGCATTGTGAGCTTGTAGATCGGCTATTTTCAAATAGCCTAGGTATAAAATAGGGCTAAAGTGGTTGTATGTTTTTTTTTTATATTATAATTTATATCTCAAAAGTAACTAGTAACTAAACTTTTCAAATACATTTAGTGGAGTAAAAGTAAAAATTTTGGATCCCAGATGTAGTGGAGTAGAAGTAAAAGTATTGGAAATTGGAAATACTCAAGTAAAGTATGGATACTTCAAAAGTGTACTTAAGTAGAGTACTTAAGTAAATGTACTTATTTACTTTACACCACTGCACCTAAGCTGACTCCTTTCCAAGTGTAGGAGCAGCGGTTCTACTCCAAGTCTCTCTCGGGTCTAAGGGAGATACCAGCCACCCGTCTGAGGAAACCCATTTCGGCCGCTTGCACCTGCGACCTTATACTTTCGGTCATGACCATAGGTGAGAGTAGGAACGAAGATTGCTCGGTAGACATTTATGTTATCTAGAGGACTCTATTCCAGATAGAACGGGGACGGTGTTTGTGACGCATTCAAACCAAAATATCGAATCAACTGGCAGACCTTTCGGGAAAGCCTTTTTGCAGGATCAAATAGACAGATGGCGAGGATAAAACAGAGATGTGATACAGTATATTCCAGGGACTACGACGCGCTCAACTATTCATGCTCTCCCCTCGGCTAAATATCCCTGCAGGTCACACAGAGTTCAAGCGTGCACGATTTCCAATTTCAAAACAAAAAAGCCCCAGATCCAGCCTGGTCTCCGCTCTCACAATAACACGCTGACACGCGGTGCCAGTTTGATGGTTTTTTCGCTCGTGAAAAAAGAAAACCAAGGACGGGCCTGAGCACTCCTCCGGTGCTCTGAGTATAGACATAACACAGCGCTGGAGGAATGTAAACCTCTAAACTACCTCCCCTCTCTGTAGGTGGGGCGCTTCTGTTCCGGTATCCTTTCATCCATCATCACCATCATCCTTCTCGGTTCCATCTGGTGCTCCCTTTGGTTTGTTTTTATAATCCAACACGTCTCACTCATCCTCCCCGCGCTAAATAATTTAGCAGCACAAAACCACATTAATGGGGCATGATGATACAACACTGTGGAGATGAGGGGCGGAGAGCGGGTTGTTTATTTACAATACCTGCTGGGGATTTAACTTTATTTTTAAGCATTGTGTTTCAAATGAAGACGAGCAGAGAGCGAGAGAGAGGAGGGGAGGAAACAACATGATAGCCCAGGGATAACGGATGGTCCTCGTGTTGCAGGGACGTGCTGGGCCCCTGATTCAGCCCGGGAAAAAGAGTTGTAGAGGCCCTCATTGCGCGCTATAGAGAAAGATCTCTCTCTATAGCGCTGCTGCTACTCAAAGATTTGCCATTTCAGATCATGACAAGTGACAAGCCAGTGGGCCAATTACTGTACATGAGTTATATTTTGTCGTTGTCGGGTGGAAACCTTGTATGTCCAAAACCATTTGTTTTGTATTTATCATTTTTATAAATGATTTAAACTAGTGAAAACAGCCGATCTACAAGCACACAACGCCTCGCGGTGCGAGGCGTTGTGTGCTTGTAGATCTGCTGTTTTCACTACTTTTGTGCAACAGCCTTGTATGATGAAGCAGGGCTTTGCTTTGCGAAAAAATGTATCAATTTGAAACTTGGAGATACGAGGTTTCTGCCCGACAATTTACTTTGTTGGCCGCCCAGCCCCCAAAATGGAACGAAGGCCGACATTTTATTTTAATTTTTTTCCTAATGGCCGGCCTGGACCGGCCGGGTATGAACCGGCCGTTCGGGAGTTGTCCCGCTTTTCCCAATGGCCAGCACGTCCCCTGTCGTGTTGCTTTTCTGGGTCTCCGGGGGGGCAGGCGGTGGGTGTGTGTACGCGTACAGGTAAAACCGTGCACCACAGAGACCAGGCTTCTTCAATTCCTGGCAGCGTTGCCCGCGGCTTGGGGAAGATTGCACAAACCTCTTTGTGTGTTGCGCTCAGACTGTGAAACTCCTCACTTGTCAGGGTGAACAGAAAAGCAGCTGGTCGACTCCATGTTCATGGAGGTAGGCATGCATTGCTTGTATTGTCTGCTCCCCTCCGCCCCGGGCCAACAGTTGTGGGGGTTTGACAGCGACAGGGACCGATGTAGGCACTTGGGATTGATGATGACAACATTAGGGAGAGAGAGAAAAAAACAAGACTAGAGTCTAAAACAGGGGCATAGTTCCGCCGATTTAAAATGATTCCAATACGGAACTAAAACTTCCTATGATTGGCCGCTAGTTGCGCTGTTTCCCCCCCCGGCCGATCGCAAAAAGAATTGTTCTCCATTGGACCCCATTCATTTTCCCCTTTTGTTTTCTAACCTTAATTAACATTTTCATAAATACTTTATGGTTCCTATCGCTAGTTAAAAATTGCCTTTCAATCACGATGATATGCGTTTTGTGAAAATAAGGTCCCATTTATGTTAAAATTGGTGATAAAGTTGCTGGGGGCGTGGCCAACTAAACTGATACCAGCCGGCTGTGTTCTTCTTCGTGTGCTGTATTTCGGGAGGCTCCGACCACATTCTCCCAGCATGTATCTCTGCGGTTGCACGTGACCGTTGGCAGCCAATAGCATCCTCTGGTGCTTTTACAATCTATGATGGCGACACCCATGCCAAGGACCCAAAATGCGTCATTTGCGCTGCATAGAAACCAATGGCTTCGCTTTGTCCATATATTTGACAGTCTATGGTCTAAAAGCCCTGTTAGCTGTCCCTCCCTTACAGTACTGTGCATCCAACCAGAACAAAGGGGTTTAAACCAACCGAAATGGCCATAATTTGAGCCCCATGACGTCAATAGTGAGTCTAAGTACGTAAGTAGGTTGGAGAGGCTTATTGTCGGTATGCTGGGGTGGAGTGCAACACCTACCATCAGCTCCCAGTAATTACCGCACGACTTTCTACACCCAAGCCGTGCTACTCATACGCCGGGTTGGCAGTGCCCATGGGCTCCAACCTAAAAAAAGAATAATTAAGTATTAATGTCACTGAATTGCCAACAAAAGGAGTTCATACTGCAATCTGCCCATTAGTTTTTTTTTTCCTTTTTTTTTTTCTCCTGTCCAAAAGGTATATTTTGGCCTCAGGGTGGCACTGGAGGCAAGGTCACAGGGTCACTCAAGCCGTTAGGGTTCATTCAACCTCTGGGGAGCATAAATGCGCTCAGCAACTTTATCGCCACTGTCGGGCAGAAACCTTGTATCTCCAAGTTTCAAATGTGCATGTTTTTTCGCGATGTAAAGTGCCGCTTCATCACACGAGCACACAACAAGCACGCTGCGAGGCGTTGTGTGCTTGTAGATCGGCTGTTTTCACTAGTCTAAATCATTTTTAAAATAATAAATACAAAACTAACGGTATTTGGACATACGAGGTTTCCATCCGACAACGACGTTATGCAGAACGCTAAATGTCATAGGATATGCAGAATTATAATGGGTCCCCATAGGGGGACAGGGAACAAACTTTCCAGGCTTCAACCCATCAGCAACACCCGCGCGTGCTATTCTTCTCTGGCAGAAACTGTCTGTGATTCAGCAGCGTAATCCCATTAGCTGCCCATGGGACATGAGTGGAGGGGGAAGAAGGTTCTGAGGCAGCATATGGACAGGATGACTGAACAGCTGACATTTCCATGGTTTTATGTTAAGTCACATTTTCAGCAGCTGAACTGTGCACTGGAAGTTGGCGTGCTCGAGCTTTTGTGCACGTGTTGCCCGAAGGTGTGAAAACCGTGTGTGTGTGTGTGTGTGTGTGTGTGTGTGTGTGTGTGTGTGTGTGTGTGTGTGTGTGTGTGTGTGTGTGTGTGTGTGTGTGTGTGTGTGTGTGTGTGTGTGTGTGTGTGTGTGTGTGTGTGTGTGTGTACTTGGATTACAACGCCGTAGTAGAATTTGAGAAATAGACAACATTTTGCTTACAGTTATGCTTACAATTTTGGAAAAGCTTCAGGTTAGGATTAGACATTTAAAGGTTAGGTTTAGAGCAGTGGTTTTCAACCCTTTTCATATCAAGGACCATTATTTACTCGACATTTGAACCACGGCAGGCGCGGATTTACGTGGTGGCTTTTGGTGCTTAAGCACCACTATTTTCTGGACTAGCACCAGTAGTTTTCGGGGCTAGCAAAATCGGGAGAGAGACGGTCAGACGGAGAATACCCAAGTGCAGTACTACTCCTAAACAACGGCAGTTCTCTCTCTCTCTGCTTCTCAATCTCTCTCTCTCTCTCTCTCTCTCTCTCTCTCACCCTCATCACTCTCTCTCCCATGCACGTTTGGTTGCACAAAAACACACGGGTTAAACTACACTTTTTCCTGTTAATAATAACCTGCGTGTAATAAGCTGCAATGGGAGGTAAGCGGGAGACACTTTATTGTGAAAGTAAGACAGGAAACGATAGTTGTTGCTGGGTTGGCCCTAGTTGTCGGTTTGTTATGTTAAGCTGCATTGGTTTGGAATAGCCTACGAGCGCGCAGTTTAAGTTATACATGAATGGACAGCCAAAACAATTTGTATTATCAGAACAGTTTAGCCTACACATTAATTTGCGAATGGGGGCGCTGGGGGGAGAGAGAAGACAGCAGTCCATTTCAGCGTCATCTTGCAATGCGCACTGTTAACCCATGGCCCATGGGAATTATGGAAGGCACGCAGGACAACTAACAACCCATATAAAAGAAACATTATACACTCAATTGAAGTTCTTTATGAGGAGATGTTATGGAAACTGTACAAGATCACCACCAAATCCTTTACAACTTTCCCAAAGTTGCATATAAGAGAGAGGGGCTTTTCATCAATCTTTTTCCAAAAACTGGGACAAATGGATAAACAGGATAAAATATGCTGCTCTGCTGTTGATTGTCAACTGGTTTTGGAATCTAATTCTTCTGGATGGTGAGTACACTTGACTGCTGCTGCAGCTTGCCTATGCCTAACTCTTTTCTTGATGTCAAAAGTTGTCCGCTGAGACAAATGTTACTTAAATCATCAGTTATTTTGCTTAACCTAAGGGGTTTGTGGGGACCGGGAGACTGCTGGTGAATAGGGCAAAACGTAAAAAATAAATTAATAAAACTGCGGTCGTGCGCGCGCAAATTTCGTGCTTCGCGCCCGCGGCAAAAGCTCCCTGCAGCACCCCCTGCTGCTCAGGGCTAGAACCGCGCCTGAACCACGGACCACCATTTAACGAGATTTAGCCTCTCAAACCCAAGCCCCAAAAATACTTTGTTTAGATAAGATTTTGTCCATAATTCCATGCTGTATTGATGTTGGTAAGTACCATATTAGGAGAGGAGATCTCAAACATTTATGAAAATAGCAATTCTTCTACATTCTCTAACTGTGTAAATTAAGTAGGCCTAATGCAGATGTTTAACAACAATTTAACTCTTGAGAGCGTAAAATCGGGTCCATTTGGTTTCATTTTACGCTCTCAAGAGTTAAAGATCTATAAGGGTCCACTTGGTTACCAACTCTCTGTCGTTTAGCTGGGGACCACCTGGAACCCCCTCAAGGAACACTGGTGGTCCCCGGACCACTGGTTGAGAACCACTGGTTTTAGAGGTTGGGGTTGGAGTCGGGCCTGATTTATACTTGGTTGCATGCCGGTCCGACGTGGGCCGAAAATAGCAGATCTGATCTGTTGTGAGCTTGTAGATCGGCCCTATTCTGTGCGCGACATCCGGCATGCAACTTGAGGTAAAGGAGGGCCACCGCCTTTTATATCTCGCCCCCAATAGCAGGGTGATTTCACGTTAAATGGGACATAGAAGTGGGACAACAATGAAATAATTAAAAGAAATTAAATTGCCGTCCTCACAAGCATAGTAATGTGTGCGTGCGTGCGTGCGTGCGTGCGTGCGTGCGTGCGTGCGTGCGTGCGTGTGTGCGCAAACGTATTCCTGCCTGTTCATCAGGGGCATCAATTGGGTTTGGCAGGGGTATGCAGCTGCCATACCCTGGGTCCAGGGGGGAAAATAATTGTTAATTTTAAATATAAATCCATGAATTTCTCTTTGTCCATCTGTGCTGGTTATTATGATGTTACATTAGAGTAAAATAACTACAAATGCAAAATTTTACAAAATGGTCACTTTAACAAGGTATTATAATTATAGGCCTACAGTATTCTCCACACTTGTATTCTCCCCATCTTGGTATATTCCCAGGTTCTGCAAGTCAGCTGCACAGGTGCAATGCATTGTGGGATGTTTACTAACATGCCAAGTTTAGCTGCACTTGAACAACTGTTCCAGGCTGCCATATCCAGCCCAAGAAACCGTAGAAACCCGGGTAAAAAAACGGACAAAACAGCGCATGAGGACTCTTTGCCATACCCTAGCTTTTGCTGAACTGACGCCACTGCTGTTCATCTGCATGCTCTCTTCCCTTGGCCCGTCTCTCAAAAAACAAATTCAGCAAGCACGCTCATGTTTGTTCATTTATTCATGTTTTCTGAATTTGCTTTTGAGACATGCCCAGAGAGAAAGATACACATCTAAGAGACACAGAGAGATCCTGCGGTTCTGCCCTCTCCAAAGCCCAACACACTGCAGGGGCCCTGGGATATGTGAGCGACATCCAGCGTTTATCCGCGGGCATGGAGCTAATTCTCTCCATGGCGCAGGGTTCCACTCTCAGGACCTTAGAAGACTGAGAAACCCAGAGTCCTCCTCATGCGCACTTTTGCCCCCCGCCTCAAATCTCTATCTCATCAAGACCGGGAATTATTTTATACTTTAGCTCAGGGGTCTTCAACGTTTTCAGGCCAAGGACCCCTTAGTTAAGAGAGAGATGAAGCGGGGACCCCCACAACCTGTTCATATAGATTCCATATAGTCTCATTGTTTGACAGCAGTCAATTTGTGTTTTCAGATATTTAACCACTTGAACCGTCAATACTTAATAAACTTTACCTTTCACACTGTACATAGTTTGCTCTTTTCCCCTCTACACTAAAGCAGCGCGAGGCGTTGTGAGCTTGTAGATCTGCTATTTTTGACTAAAGTTCTCAGAATATGGACGTTAAAGTGGTTATTATAATAAAAAGGAGAAAACAGTTTGGGGTCTGAGGACCCCCTAGGGGTCCCGGACCCCCTGTTGAAGACCCCTGCTTTAGCTATTGAAAAATAGCAGATATTGAAAAATAAGGGATGTGCTATTTTTGAAAATTCTTGAAAATGTGTGCACATCTTTGAATATATCATTTTCAAGGCAAACTTTTGTAACTCAAGTCTTTGAACACTGGGGGTCCCTGGAACAACATATTTTGAGATGGGGGGGGGGGGGGGTCCGCGGTCAAATACCTATATAGTTTTGGGGGTCCTTGACATGAAAACGAGTTTAAAAAAAAAAAAACTTTTAGAAGACATTTATAGAACCGGGTCAATATATTCAAAGACAAATCACAAATTGTCATTATTTTTTCCAAAATAGCAGATCTACAAGCTCATACGAGCTTGCAGATCTTCTGTTTCTCACTAGTTAAAGCATAAATTAATGGTCAAAGCGTTCCAACTGGCTTATTTACGCCTTTGTTTATGAGCCAAGTACAACACAAGCCTCTCGCCGCTACCGTACGTGCCCATTTGTCATCTTGTGCTGTTGGCGCTGGACTGCGTTTTCCTCCGTCCGTTCAAGTGTGTGTGTGCAGGGGCGTCACACCAAATTCTGGGCCCTGGGTACAAGGATTCACTGCGGGCCCCCCATGAATGTTAACTATTGAAAAATAGCAGATATACAAGCTCACGCCGCGCTGCGAGCTTTTAGATCTGCTATTTTTGAAAAATCGTGAAAATGAGTGCCAAGAAACCTATGTTTCCATGTCAGTGATGCTCAAACTTTTTCATGTGAAGGACCCCCCCCCCCCCATCTCAAAATATTTAGTTCCAGGGACCCCCCAGAAGCAACATTTGAGTTACAAATGTTCACTTAAAAAATACATATATTCAAAGATTTGCGCACATTTTCAAGACTTTTCAAAAATAGCAGATCTACAAGCTCGCAGCGCGGCACTCTCGGTGCCGCGCTGTGAGCTTGTATATATATATATAGCTAAAGTTTCTAGGGCCCCTCCACCTTGGGCCCTAGTAACTCAGTCCCACTTTCCTACCCCTTGTGACGCCCCTGTGTGTGTGTGTGTGTGTGTGTGTGTGTGTGTGTGGGGGGGGGGGGGGGGGGGGGGGGGGGTTATCCGCCGCAGACATTTGTCAACAGTCAGAGGCTCTCCAGTCCTCTCCTTGATGGGCGGTGGGAGTGCACACTCCCCCAAGTACCCTACAGATGCAACGCGGAGTGGCGCCCCCCTTATCAACCACTTCGTCGCTAATTAACCTAAGATCCATCTTTCCCCAGTCGTCGCCATGCTAATGAGCGCGCTGATACTCACGAGCCATAACAAAACGTTGAGCGTGCCATCGATCACTGCGCGGACGCACTGACAGGGTCCGAACAAACCCCTAATAGATACACACTAGCACTACTCCATCCATCTGCGGGGTAAAACCTCTAATAGATACACACAGTCCTCCATCCATCTGCCGGGTACTTGTGGTGCACAGCTTCAGCTCATTCCCTGGCAGTGCTAGTGTATACGTCGCTGCATGTTTGTTGTCATTGCAAAGTCGTTAGCTAATACCCAAGGGGCGAACCCCGCTTTGCTGGAATTAAAGCTCACTTCCGGTGTTCTCCTTCAGCCTGCTGTTCCTATTAATGGTCGACCAGATGTCGCTATTTCACCTTCTCTGGTAGCGATACATTATGACGTCGTTGTCGCGTGGAAACCTTGCATGTCCAAAACCGTTTGTTTTGTATTTATCATTTTAAAAATGATTTAAACTAGTGAAAACAGCCGATCTACAAGCACACAACGCCTCGCACCGCGAGGCGTTGTGTGCTTGTAGATCTGCTGTTTTCACTACTTTTGTGCGACGGCCTTGAAGTAGGGAAGTAGGGCTTTGCTTTGCGAAAAAGATTTTTACAAATTTGAAACTTGGAGATACGAGGTTTCTGCCCGACAGTGACGCTAATCTCAATGCGAGTCAATGAGGTTTTGGGGGAACTTTACACTTGATTTTATTACCGTTGTAAAGCTTTTCATAAACAGTCACCTTAGTAACAACAACATGTCGTGCTGTGAGCCTGTAGATTGCCTATTTTTTGCTGAATGTTTGCCCTCGAACACCCTGGATTTCAAGGAAAGGATTTGTCATGTGCACGCATTTTTTTACATAGATCAATGATAATTTCATCGCTTTATTTTGCGAGTCCATTTCACCGTGTTTTATCATTTTATTTTGAAGTGGCATTTTTGGCAGCCCTTCCCCCGGCATCGGCATTCCAGCAAAAACAGACAAGTCGGTTTCACCCGCGTGCGCTGCATGTGTGTGGCTCGCTTTGAATGTGAAATCTCTTAGCAGGGGGGGGGGGGTGCGCTTGTGCTGCGCATATCGATTGTGTTTACATAAAATAGTTATAGACTTGTATACAGCGCTGTGGTATTATTTAGCATTCGGTGCCCTGTGGGCTGCTCTATCATTCAACAGCGCCCCCCCCCCACACACACACACACACTATTCAGCAGCAGTTGCATTACAGTAATTGATACCTATATCCTGGGACCGTTAAGTAAAACAAGCACACTGGCCCAAGGCGGGAGGGAGGGAGGGAGGGAGGGAGGGCTTCCCTGAAATGTAAATGGAACAACAAGACAGTCTGGAGTGATTTACGAGTTAGTGGCATCCACACTGTGTAGTGCATCGTCAGTGAAAGTGCTGAGTGTGGGGCACCAGGCCTCTCTCTCTCTCTCTCTCTCTCTCCCCCCCATTACTATCTCTCTCACTCTCTCTCTCTTGCTCCCTTTGCCTCTCTCAACTCTCTCTCTCTCTCTCTCTCTCTCTCTCTCCCCCCATTACTAACTCTCTTTCTCTCTCGCTCTCCCTCATTCTCCATTTCTCTTGGCATTTCTCTCTCTCTCCATCACTGCTCCAACGTCCCCCCCCCCCCCCCACCCTCCCACCCCTTTCTCTCTCTCTCTCCCTCCATCACTCCCTCTGCCTCGCTCTCTCTCTCTCTCTCTCTCCCTCATTCTCCATTTCTCTTTGGCAGGCAGCTGCCATGACTCAGGCTCCCGTCCTGTCTTAATCTCTCCTGAGTGCTCCCCACACGGGGGCGCGTGCATGCTGCACTCACACGTTCAGGCTATAGCCCTGAACACACAGTACCCGGGACATGCATGCACCGCTATTAAGGATGCTGAGCTTTCCCGGTATGCTATCTCATGACACAATATGTGCGATTTGAGAGGAAGAGCAGGGAGAAAAGTAAATGTAATAATAAGCATGCCAAAGATAACATAACATCAAGATATCTACATCATACAGGAATACAGACATAGGCATTAGACCAGTGGTTCTCAACCTTTTCAGGCCGTGACCCCAAAATAATCATATTTTAACCCTCACCCTGAGTTGAGGCGTTACATTTTGTATAACACAGTTCTATTGTGAAAATAGCAGATCTACATGCTGTATGATGTGGAGATGTACATGCTCACAACGCCTCGCGTTGCGAGGCTATTTTCACAATTTCTGCCTCTAATATTTTACAATTTGACCAATATTTAATTTGGCATTTTAGAGATGTTAAAAAGTCCTCAAATTGACACTTTAGAAATGTGCATATACCTTTTATACACTTAAACTTTATGTTGGTTTGTTTACTGTTAAGTGGGAAAACAAAAAAAATAATTTGGGGACCCCCTGGGAGTCCTGACCTGCAGGAGAATCACTGCATCAGACCATCAGAAAGTTCTGGTGACCCACATCTTCTAAGCAGATCCATGGGGCAGGTGCTTCAGAGTGTTCCAGTCACAGCGCGATGTCGTCACTGCTGCTGTGAATGTGCTTTAGGGCACAGCTAATGGGGATCCTAATGAATAAATAAACTGTGTTACATTTGCCCTGCTGTGTTGACGTTGTCGACGTATAAAACTGTGTAAACCTTTTCATAGATTTCATAGATATCTTCATAGACTTGTTTGACAGCACTGTCAACATTGTGTTGGATTCATGTTAATGTGTATTTTCAGACAGTTACCCACTTAAAACCCTCAATACTTGTATGTTGTCTGCTCTTTTTTCCCCCCCACCAAACCCCATTGCCGGAAATTGCAGATCTACAAGCTCACACAGCCTCATAGTGTGAGGCGTTGTGAGCTTGTAGATCTGCTATTTTTGGCTAATGTTCCCCTTAGAATAGGGATGCTAGGTTTCAAGTGGTTAATGTACGACAACAAAAAAGGTTTCCTATCACACAAACACTTGGTGGCCCCGCTGTAGTAACTCTGAGGACCCCTAGGGGTTCCGGACCCCCTGTTGAAGATCCATGTTCTAGACTAGAGTAACGACTGGTGCTAGTCCTCCTGCATGCAGTGTTGTAAAAAGTACTCACATTTTATACTTAAGTAAAAGTATCAATACAGCAATATAGAACTACTCCATTAGGGTGCCCTCCCACCAAAATACCTATGAGAGTGGAATCCGCGTTCCGCCAATGCATTTCAATGAGAATGGAGCGGATTTTGAAAAAATTCTCTACTGGCATGAAACCGCTTCATTTCCATTGAAATGCATTGGCGGAAAGCGGATTCCACTCTCATAGGTATTTTGGTGTGTGTGCACCCTTACAAGTAAAAGTCCTGAATTCAAAATGTACTTGAGTAAAAGTATGAAAGTATTGGCATCAAAATGTACTTAAAGTGCCAAAAGTAAAAGTACAAAATGTTTGAAAATAGCAGATCTACAAGCTGTGAGCTTGTAGATCGGCTATTTTCAAATAGCCAAGGGATAACATAAGGCTAAAGTGGTTAATATATGTTTTTTTATATTATAATGTATAACTGCAAAGTAACTAGTAGCTAAGGTTTTCAAAAAATGTAGCGAAGTAAAAGTACATATTTGGATCCGAGATGTAGTGGAGTAGAAGTAAAAGTATTAGAAATTGGAAATACTCAAGTAAAGTACAGATATCTCAAAATTGTACTTAAGTACAGTACTTAAGTAAAAGTAATTAGTTACTTTACACCACTGCCTGCATGCTACACTTTCTGAAAGATCGCTGCGATTTATTGTAAATGAGACTATCTCTTTCAATTATTTCCAGGGGTTCTGCCGAGTCGGTGCTCTAATTACAGATAAATGAGGTGATTTAACATCGTGTCAGTCAGAGATAATGATGACATGCTTCGTACACGGCTAAGTAACCCATGCACAATAACTTGTTAACACAATAACAGAAAAAGAAAAGATTAAAAGCAACAATTCATATTTGATGCAGAGGCGTCAATTGGGTATGGCTAGGCCATACCTTGGCTACAGGGGAAACAAATAAAATATCGTCGTTGTCGGGTGAAAACCTTGTATGTCCAAAACCGTTCGTTTTGCATTTTTCATTTTAAAAATGATTTAAACTAGTGAAAACAGCCGATCTACAAGCACACAACGCCTCGCACCGCGAGGCGTTGTGTGCTTGTAGATCTGCTGTTTTCACTACTTTTGTGCGACGGCCTTGTATGATGAAGCAGGGCTTTACTTTGCGAAAGAACGTACAAATTTGAAACTTGGAGATACGAGGTTTCCACTCGACAACGACGATATACTTCTTAAAATAAATGTATCAACATGCAACATGACTGGTGTCTTGCAAGTGCGCCTTCGCGCGCAAGACACCATGTCATGTTGCCATACCTTAGCTTTTGCTGAACCGACGCCACTGATTTGATGAGTAGGGAGGGGGCAGCCTGCAGGAAGCTGACACTATGAAATAATAGTTATGTGGGGGGTTAAACTTGGTGTCTTGTTGTGAAATTATGCTGAATTCCGCTTATTCTTCAAACAACTGGCTTCTTTGATCATACGGAGGTCCTCAGAAATAGCAAGCAACAGTAGTAAACATGCAAATGTGTTCTAAAGAAAGGTTGTAGAGCGTATTTACACTCAAATGGGAATTACCATGGGTGGAACTTGGGCTTGCACACACTAACATACAAAACTATCTCTCCGATTGAATTTGGACCAGGGACGTGCTGGGCCCCTGATTCAGCCCGGGAAAAAGAGTTTGAGAGGCCCTCATTGCGTGCTATATATCTCTCTCTATATCTCTCTCGATAGCGCTGCTGCTACTCAAAGATTTGCCATTTCAGATCATGACAAGTGACAAGCCAGTGGGCCAATTACTGTACATGAGTTATATTTCGTCGTTGTCGGGTGCCTTGTATGTCCAAGACCGTTTGTTTTGTATTTATCATTTTAAGAATGATTTAAACTAGTGAAAACAGCCGATCTACAAGCACACAACGCCTCGCACCGCGAGGCGTTGTGTGCTTGTAGATCTGCTGTTTACACTACTTTTGTGCAATATCCTTATATGATGAAGCAGGGCTTTGCTTTGCGAAAAAAATTATAAATTTGAAACTTACTTCTGCCCGACAGTGACGATTTACTTTGTTGGCTGCCTAGCCCCCAAAATGGAACGAAGGCCGACATTTAAATTTTTTTTTCCTAATGGCCGGCCTGGACCGGCCGGGAATGAACCGGCCGTTCGGGAGTTGTCCCACTTTTCCCAATTGCCAGCACGTCCCTGATTTGGACAGTCCTCCGCGCCCCTGCCGAAACGGAAACCCAGCAACGACGTCTAAAATAAGCCGCCGCTCACATACATAATGGAACAAACAGACAAAGAGACCCATTGCACTGCCTTTGTGGCCTTATCTGGCCTAGGCCAGCCCCACGGTGCATCATGGGAGCATATGTATGAGAGAGAGAGATCCCACCCCCCCCCCGTTGCAGTGAATCACATCTCGGTGTTTGCGGGGAGTCGCTATCGCTCGGCATCTCCCGGTCATTTAACAGTGTGGGCAGTTTCATTAGTCTCCTTTGCAACAATACTCTGCTGATTGCCATCTTGTTTCGCGGTGATTTATAATTCCAGGGTCCCCGGAGTTTGCAGAAATACCTACAGCAACTGCTCAAATAAGATAAGAAAGGCCTTTGCTTTATGTATGGAGTTGTCTGTGGTGTACATCAGAGAGAGAGGGGGAGAGAGAGAGAGAGAGAGAGAGAGAGAGAGAGAGAGAGAGAGAGAGATGCCTCAGACTTCACAGGGATTTATTTTTTTGTGCGAGCGTTTACAGTTTTTGCCCGGGAGATGTAAGAGCCTGTTGTTTCTAACTTCCCGAACAAACATGGGCTACAAATGAATGAGGCAGTTGTCAGAGGCAGTTTGGGTATAACGCACGCACGGCATGACACAACCTTCAGAGGATCACGTTCAGAGCACGTCGAATACAAGATCGCTGACAGTTTTTTTTTTTTGTGGTAATTTTCGACGGAAAGAATCCTTGATTACCGTCGTGCAATTTACATAATAGTTAGCTGCTCGCCGCTCTCGCCTACTGTACAAACAGGGGCGTCACAAGAGGGGGGAGGGGGGGGGGGGGCTGGTGGGACTGAGTTACTAGGGCCCAAGGTGGAGGGGTCTTAATTATTTTATGCTTTGACTATTGAAAAATAGCAGATATACAAGCTCACAGCGCGGCACCGAGTGCCGCGCTACGAGCTTGTAGATCTGCTATTTTTTTAAAGTCGCGAAAGTTTAGCTTCTGGGGGGTCCCTGGAACTAAATATCTTGAGATTGGGGTCCGTGGCCAAATACATATAATTTTGGGGGTCCTTCACATGAAAAGGTTTGAGCACCACTGACATAGAAACAAAGGTTTTTTTTCAAAAATCCTTAGAAGGATTTGAAATATTCAAAGATTTTCACGATTTTTCAAAATAGCAGATCTACAAGCTTGTATAGCTGCTATTTTTCAATAGTTAAAGCACAGGGGCCCCACAGTGAATCCTTGTACCCAGGGCCCAGAATTTGGTGCGACACCCCTGTGTACAAATAACATGGAGAGACACTGAGAAAGGAGAGGGGTTCTGATTCATCACGCATATATCAATTATACCAAATGGATGATCAGAAAGACAAGACCCACAGAGCAAATATAGTACAGAAGATGTGTGAGGCTGTTAATTACATGCAGCAGACAATTAACCAGATGTATACACCCTCCAGTGCTATTTAAACCTGTATGGTACTGTATGTAATTTTCACCTTTGATGTCATGATTCAATTAGATGAAGATACTGTACTGTATGCTGAAGAATCACACTGCTGTGGGTTCATGAGGCAAAACAAATTGCTTGAGTCAATCTCATTGTCAAGTTCAACTTTCACTAAAATGAAAAACATCAGTAATGTACAGACAGAGAGACCATTATTGGGGGACATTCAGTCATCATAGCAGTGCTGCAATAAGGATGAAATAAAGATACGAGTATGCGTAGAGAACATAACAAGAACAGAGAAAGTAAATTTCCCTCAGAAAGTGCATTGCATAAACCCATGTGTACAATATGTAATACACATGAGATCTCTGTATTTGTCAGTCCTTGTCCCTTTTATGCCCATATATGGAGATCTCTGTGACTGTCGGTTCCCTTTATGCCCATAACGAGATATCTGTATTTGTCCCTTGTCACTTTTATCTCCATACATGGAGATTGCTGGTGTCATCAGTATGCCAATATATGGGCATGCCACCTTTTGTGGCCATTTATGGAGCTGACTGACCAGCGTCGGCAGGTTAGCTACTCACCGGGTTAGCATTCACCAGCGTCGGCAGGTTAGCTACTCACCGGGTTAGCATTCACCAGCGTCGGCAGGTTAGCTACTCACCGGATTAGCATTCACCAGCGTCGGCAGGTTAGCTACTCACCGGGTTAGCATTCACCAGCGTTGGCAGGTTAGCTACTCACCGGGTTAGCATTCACCAGCGTCGGCAGGTTAGCTACTCACCGGGTTAGCATTCACCAGCGTCGGCAGGTTAGCTACTCACTGGGTTAGCATTCACCAGCGTCGGCAGGTTAGCTACTCACTGGGTTAGCATTCACCAGCGTCGGCAGGTTAGCTATACTCACCAGGGAGTTTGAACGAAGGACATGTTACCGCCATGACGACATGGAGGTTAGGTTAGACAACACACTCCATATTTGGGCGTAGCTGCATTAGGAACTCGGTTTACGATTATGGCTGAGTCATGGTGACATGAGTGTGACATCACAGGGCCTTTTCAGCCGGTCACCCCTTAAACCAATTTTAATACAGGATATAGGATTATGATCACAAACGGGTGGGTATAACATTTTGGAATACTAATAATAACTGATGAATTACATAAGACTGTATTTGGCACAAAAAAAGGCATCCTTTTAGAACTAGGACTATTTCAAATAATCTTTTAAACATAATTCCCCTTTAATACTGTTAAGGCTGGCTCCTCAGCGATACTGATGTAATTAGCGGTAATTTATTTTCCTAGAATGGATGTACACAGTTAATTAGATTAAACTCACATGATATATTCATTTCATCATTAAAGTGAGCGTGTCTGCAGTGTACTTGATGACGGCCGACTGTGTGGATGCACTGCGACAGCCAGGAGCGCCACAGCGCTATTATGAAACCACGTAGAGGCTCATTATTGCACTCGGGCATACCTCAGGGGCAACTAAAAATCGCTTTCCCGTCCACTCAGTGTCAGCCCCCTCATGCACGATTAGCCAAATGACCGTCAGCGCCGCCATCCCATGCCGGCCCCGCATGCGTACACGCACGTCAGGATCAACCCCGGCATGCCACCACAGAGGCCTGTCTAGCCGCGTTACCTCAGCCGCGCGTCCACTGCCCCGATTCCCTACTGGAAATAGCCGAGCTGCAAGCTTGCGGCGCGGTGCGTCAGCGGGCGCGCGGTGAGCTTGTAGATCGGCTGTCGTTCGGCGCGGGACACCGCCGTACGACGCAGCTGGAAATTTTGGCTGGAGTCAATGGGTGTCGTTTAGGCTCATTATGGTTATGTAGGGCAGTGCTCACCCCATCGTCAGCTGGGGACTGCATGGGCTGGAGATAATCTGGCCCTGAGCTGTGTGTGTGTGTGTGGAGCGAGTGCAACTGGATGGAGAACGTAGCCCGGAGGGCCACGTCTTTACGGGGAGGAGGGGGGGAGGGGGGGGGGGGTGTTCATGTCCGCAGTGCCCCCAACCAGGGACGTGCAGAGAATGTTAGAGAGGCAGGGGTTGAAATTTCTAAAAGGGCCTTTTGGTGAAAATATTAGAAAATAGCAGACCTCCAAGCTTGGACGTCGGCTATTTTCGGTACTTGATATCACACTAAACTTATAAGCATAAGAAAGGCAATACTGGAGATGTGGCGGACCGTACGGCATTGATTTCTACACAGTGAGGGCAAGATGCTGCATTCGGGTTCAGGAGAGTTTGGACAAAACAATTCTCTTGAATGCTGCCTTCATACAGTATGGCATGGAATGGAAAGGGGGCATTTGCATTTCTTTTATAAACTGCATTCATGGTCTGTGGAGAGGGCACTTTTCACAGATGGATAAAAGCGCAGGGGTCAAGCCCCCTTTGATGTGTGCACATGCCTGCCCCCTACCCCAACTCTGATGAGTGAAGCACTGATTGGACATAATGTGCCATTGAATGAGAGGGGGGGTTGGGGGGCTGGCAACAGCGTATGTGTAACCCAGTAAAGGGTCTGTAGAGTATTAGAGGTTGGCCCCTCCAGTCCCTCATACGGGAAACAGAGGACATGAACCCAAGGCCAGCCAGTGACTTCACGGCGACCGTAATTGCTGTGTCCCGTGTCGAGTCAAACATGGTCAAAATCACTCGTTGGCCCCGGATGAAAATAGATCTGAAGGACGGAGTTGAAAGGGAGAAGAAGAAAAATAATCTCTCAGACGAGCCAGTGAAATAGGTTTGGAATTTCAATTTGAAAAAAAAAAAAATCATGATTGATTTTCGTTTCTTTCCCCAATTTTATATATATTTTTTACATGGAAACTGCCATATTTTAAACGTTTATTATTCCTGCCAGGAGATCATACGTTTGGCCCTGTTTGTCCGTGTGTCTGTGTGTCTCAGTCTCTGTGTCTGCGGTTTATCTGGCATATCGTCACTGTCAGGCAGAAACCTTGTATCTCCAAGTTTCAAATGCATGTTTTTTCCCCCCATAAATTAAAGCCCTACATCGTCGCACAAAACTAGTGATAATAGCAGATCTACAAGTACACAACGCCTCGCATCGCGAGGCGTTGTGTGCTTGTAGATCGGCTATTTTCACCATTTAAAATCGTTTTTTAAAATAACAAAATATGACATATATTTTGGACATACAAGGTTTCCACCCGACAACGACAATATCACTAAGCCAATCAGCAGGGGCGTAACTACTGTACTTTGACGCAGCCAACGCCGTCACGTTGGGGCCCTGAGACATTTTGGGGCCCAACCCGTGCCGCCGGTAATGAATAAAAGCTAATATATACTGTATACAGAATGACAGTTGATAGAATTTAGGCAGAGCCTGGTGGCTGCATCTATAGCTCCATATCAGGGACGTGCTGGGCCCCTGATTCAGCCCGGGAAAAAGAGTTGGAGAGGCCCTCATTGCGCGCTATAGAGAGAGATCTCTCTCTATAGCACTGCTGCTACTCAAAGATTTGCCATTTCAGATCATGACAAGTGACAAGCCAGTGTGTCATTTACTGTACATGATATATTGTGTCGTTGTTGGGTGGAAACTGTATGTCCAAAACCGTTTGTTTCGTATTTATCATTTTAAAAATGATATAAACTAGTGAAAACAGCCGATCTACAAGAAGCTGTTTTCACTACTTTTGTGCAACGGCCTTGTATGAAGAAGCTGGGCTTTGCTTTGCGAAAAAATGTATACATTTGAAACTTGGAGATACGAGGTTTCAGTGACGATTTACTTTGTTGGCCGCCCAGCCCCCAAAATGGAACGAAGGCCGACATTTTTTTTCTTTTTTTTCTAATGGCCGGCCTGGACCGGCCAGGAATGAACCGGCCATTCGGGAGTTGTCCCGCTTTTCCCAATGGCCAGCACGTCCCTGCTCCATATATCAGTGCATGGAGAGGGTAATAACCTGGACGGAGTCGGATGGAGGTGACCACATGTCGCCATGCTCCGCCAACTGCACACAGTTGAAAAGGATAGTGTAAGCCAAGCAAATGAGAGTCTAATCAACAAGAGACAGGTGAAAGTAATTGAAACGGAGAATGCAATCACGCCATGGTCTGGAGCATGGCTGCATTTACAGACTTGGAGGCACATACGGTACATATATGTTTGCCTTTTTCCAATGTGAAATAACACCCAGAATAAAGACCCTGTAAAGGAAATTAAATGATTGTTTCGCATTGTACATTTGAAGAAGTCATATGGCAGATTTTCATTTATTTTATTTATACTTTTTTTACTGAATTGAACTGATAATTTCCCCGCAGGATAATAAAGGTATCGATCGATCGATCGATCGATCGATCTTAGAAAAATACCACAGGAGTAGTTCATCCCCAAAATGACTTTTTTTCTATTGATTACTAACGCCATGGAGACTTGAGTTCAATAATATTTTTTTGGTATTTGTCGCATTCCTAAGAAAAAAATGTTTATAGTAAATGTACTCACATTGATTCCGGATGGGGACCCGAATGCATGGCCCTGGATAGGGACTCGAATAGATGGCACTGGATGGGGAGGGCAAGTTTAATAATAATATATTTTTTGTCATAGGAATGTGACAAAAAACTAAAAATATATTATTGAACTCAAGTCTCTATGGCGTGAGTAATCGATAGAAAAAAATCAAACCTCGGTTCGAAGTGGAGCGGTGAATTTGAGCAGTTCCAGGTAAATATATATATATATATATATATATAATTGAACTCAAGTGTCCATGGCATGAGTAATCAATTTGAAAAAAAGTCATTTTGGGGGTGAACTACTCCTTTAAGTCTTAAAATTGTGACTTCACTGTCATCTGGGGGGTATACATATTTTGGGGACCTCTCTGCGGGTCTTGACCCACAGATTGACAACATTAACCTCCCGTGGCAGGGGGTAGAGAATAGAATAGTCCCTGACTTTTTTTTCACCAATTTATATATTGACATACGTGTCAATTCTTGATTGCCCGTGGCTCGCTACGGTGCATGCTTCGTGAGCCTCCACTCTAGCGGCTATCACGTGTGTGTGTGTGTGTGTGTGTGTGTGTGTGTGTGTGTGTGTGTGTGTGTGTGTGTGTGTGTGTGTGTGTGTGTGTGTGTGTGTGTGTGTGTGTGTGTGTGTGTGTGTGTGTGTGTGTGTGTGTGTGTGTGTGTGTGTGTGTGTGTGTGTGTGTGTGTGTGTGTGTGTGTGTGTGTGTGTGTGGTAAAGTTGCACATGCGCAGATCCTGTTCAAACTCAATCTGAGTTCCCAGAGGTAATTTCTTCTGCCACTAGGTGGCGAAAACAGTTCAAACTCAACCGGATAGTTGTGGGACACTGGACACACATTGCTGTGGGACACTGGACACACATTGCTGTTCATAGCGGAGCTGTGCTTCACACCGCTCCAAAAAGCTTGAGGTACCTTGTTTGCACAGAGCATTCGTCCCTCCATGCTATGGGATAATCGTCCAGTGATGACTGGCACTATAGCCAATCACAGACATGCTGTTGCGTGAACACAAACGTACTTCACCCCCCCCCCCCCCCCCAACAAGCAAAGTTTCAGCATTTATGTTGGACTGTGTTTTACCATTTGTCCTATTTGCTGAACTTGTCCCGGATGAGAGGCCAGACTAACAACAGCAAAAAAAGACTTGTTCCTTTCAGATGTTTGTCAATTTAGGCCATGGTGCAAAGTTATTACTTCCTCTCGCAAAGGAGTCGCAAAGCGAATACTGGCCGGTGAAAACCCCAACATATATCAAATCACAGTCTTTGATGGACTGGTGATTTATTATATCCTTCCCCTTTGGCCCATGCCGTTTCATTTCCCACACAAGCCCAAAAACATTGTTGTCACGCTCCAGACAGAGAGAAAGATGGAGAGAGGCAGACAGTGAATGTCTATGACAGAGGGAGGACAGTGCACAACTGGTAGTCACAAGCTGTGCAACTCTTTCTGTATGTAGACCTAAAGGGCAAGGTCGCGCCAATTCTTTGCCATCTGCCCAGTGATGTATATCGGATCAGTTACCCATATATGGAGACCTCTGGTACCCATATATGGAGATCCATGTACTGTACTGTATATGGAGATGTGCTGTGAGAGCCCAAACATGCTTAGTCCGTTATTCGTTATGTGAAAGTCCTATGATGTCTATGACATCTGACATCATACCCTTTTATGCCCATACATGGAGATCCCTGTCTGTAGAACCAGCCACACAGATATGGGCTGTCTTGGCCATCTGTCTCGGCCATATATGGATTCTGTTAGTGTGGTATGTGTCTGATGTGGCCTCCATATACTGTATGGGCATTCCCATATGAAGTCCTGTTAGGTATGGGCTTAATATTGATCAGGGAACTCCATATATGGGCATAAAAGGGATTCTGTTAGTGTGCCATCACAGTGAAGCCAGAGCGTGATGTCAGAGCTCCAACATCTGGCTTTGTACAGGCTCCAAAAAATGATGCGCCCCCAAAAAAATGTCCTGGCTCTGTAGCATAGCCTACATCTGGCCTACATCTTGGCACAAAGCGCCCAAAGTTTGTTGTACGCCAGGGTCACATTGGCCAAGCTTCGCGGGACGCTGAAATGAAATGAACTCATAAATAGCACGGCTCACTTCACAATAGGTGTGATTTTCACAGAATGTTTGAGAACTTTTGCCTAATGTTCACCTATTATGACATGCCCAGCAGAGAAGGGACGCTACAGTTCAGGTGGTTATAGGGTTTTTGCAACGCACCAGGATGGGATCATTTCATTGGCAGTAGTAGGCTTGTACATACTGTACAGTACCTGTAATTCGTCCTCTGCGTTTAACCCATCCGGTCTATCAGAAGCGGTGGGCAGCTACTGAGCACTGGGCAGGCGCCCGGGGAGCAGTTAGCGTCTTGCTCAAGGACACTTCGACACGGCACTGGGGAGGAGCCGGGATCAAACCCTTCCGGTTCCCGGGTGACCGCTCGGCTCTACCCACACTGCCACTCGGTATGCTTCTGTCTGTATCTAAAAGTGAGCACCCGCTATTTCCTCACATTATGCAGAAACAAGAGGGGAAAGATTGCCAGCAGTGCTGTATCTATAGTTCCTTGGAGAATTAACTGAAAGAGATGGAAAAGGTGATTGTAACACTATCCAGACGGATTTCCTTTCCTATCATTTTCGGGGAACATTTTGTGATTTAGTTCCTGCAGATAGTGCTACTAAACTGCAAAAGCCATTTGTCTATAGAAATCCAGAGGAACTATTTACATCTACAATCTTATTTGTGTCATTGATAAATGGAGTGGTCTGGGTCATAAGAATAATGTGTGTTCTCACAGTATATCTATTACGGTTCTCCTTCCATAAGTTGGTGGGGTTGTGGACGCAACAACTCCATAATGACCTTGGCGTTGTGTGCAGCAGTGCTGAGGCACTGAATGTCCATGTACTGAGGCTGCTCCTTATTGATGTAGGCCTTGCTTCATTAGTTACCATTCTCAAACTACAAGAGGTGCAAGGTCGACTTTTTTTCCCCAGCAAGCAATTTTCCTGCTCCCCCAAGCATGTGAGCCCCCCCTCTACCGCTCTCCCTAAATACAAGGAGGATATACTGAGCTCACTCTAGCGGTATTCCACTTCCGAATTCTGAGAGAGGGGTGAGATTATGGATAGGAACAGGCCACCATTCACCACAGGGGGCGTCGCCAGCGAAAAGTGGTGTGGCAAATGTTGAGAATGGGTAAACTTTGCCGCTGCCGCTCCGTGGCGAATCAAAGCGGTTTGTGGAGCTAGGCGTGGACAAAGCGTAACCACTCACCGGTGCTGGTGTGAACTTGGCATAACACAATATTAACTATTTTGGAACAAAACGCTCTTAAACCCTACAGAAGACTCTTTCAAACCTCACCCCAAGGAGGCGACATTACGTGCTTTTTCTGTGTGAGGTAGGCTAGTTAGTTACTACCAGTAAGACTCCCTAATCGGGAGATAAGCGACCGTTGGTCGCTTATCTCCACAAATAGGCCAAAAGTTTGTTTTACCAATTATCAAGACATACGGGCAGTTGACAGTTTGCCATGGTTACTCATTGAAGTTGAATCTCCATATATGGAGATAACCTACGCATCACACTAAGTCTGACCTCACCAGCCCATATTTGGGCATGAGCAACTTATGTCTCCATATATGGAGATATGATGACATCACACAGTCCTCAGCCGATGATGTGGCGTGATGTCATACAATACACAAACGAGCCCTACAGTATAAAGGGGCAATTCTTGCCAGGAAAGAAGCATTTCTTCGACTCAGACCTTATCGCCAGGGTTGGCTTATAGCAGCTGTCGGTAGGACCATATATGGATTCTGTTAGTGTGGATCTCCTAACAGGGCATCATCTGGGATACAATCCCTTTTATGCCCATATATGGAGATCCCTAACAGAATCCCTTTCATGCCCATATATGGAGATCCCTAACAGAATCCCTTTTATGCCCATATGGAGATCCCTAACAGCATCCCTTTTATGCCCATATATGGAGATCACTAACAGCTAACAGAATCCCTTTTATGCCCATATATGGAGATCCCTAACAGAATCCCTTTTATGCCCATATATGGAGATCCCTAACAGAATCCCTTTTATGCCCATATATGGAGATCCCTAACAGAATCCCTTTTATGCCCATATATGGAGATCCCTAACAGAATCCCTTTTATGCCCATATATGGAGATCCCTAACAGAATCCCTTGTATGCCCATATATGGAGATCCCTAACAGAATCCCTTTTATGCCCATATATTATGGAGAAATCCCTGCTCTGAGTATCTGACATCAGTGTGATGTCACCTGTTTATGCCCATATATGGAGATCCCTGCTCTGCGTATCTGGTTGCTATGGTAAACAGTTGGTTGCTAGGGTAAACAGTTGGTTGCTAGGGTAAAACCATGGTTGCTAAGGTGGTTGCTAACGTACACTAACAGACCAGCAACAACAGACTGTTGCCACAGCAACGTACACAAAGGTTTGTGTACACATGTGGTGTGATGTCATACTGATGCGGAGATATGAGCAGGGCAAAGGTGTGACGGTGACGTGTGACCGACCGACGGACGGACGGCCGGTGGAGGTTTTCATAGTAAACTGCTCCCTGACGGTCGCAATAACTTCATCTACTGATCAATACGGAACACTACAGAGCTCAGTTATCTATATTTAACTGTAACATCAAAAAGCACCACAGAAAACCCTTAACCTAGTGAACATTGGTAGGGAGCAGGGATTCTCAACCTGTGGGTCGGGACCCCCAGGGGGGTCCCCAATTTATTTTGGGGGTCCCCAGATGATTAACTTAATATTGTTTTCTCACTCAGCAGTAAACAAACCAAAATCAAATTTAATAGAGTATCTGCACATTCTAAAGTGACAATGTAAGGACTTTTAAGTACCTCTAAAATGACAAATTAAACATTGGCCAAATTGTCAAATATTAGCGTTGCGAGGCGTTGTGAGCATGTAGATCTGATATTTTCACAACAGAACCTTGTAATGCCTCAACCCTTAGTGCAGTTAAAATATGATTATTTTGGGGGTCGCGGCCTGAAAAAGTTGAGAACCACTGCCATAGGGGGCTATAAATAGGCCCCCCCCCTTTTTCCCCCCTCTACACAGAATCTACAAGCTCACAACATGTCGCAACTCACGTTGTATAAGCTTAGGCTATTTTCGGATATCTTTCACCAAACGTTTACCTATTTTCGCTGAATATAGATAGTCTATTTTCACCAAATGTTTTGTCTATTTTTGCTGAATGTTTTGCCTTTTGTGCGACGCCCAGAATAGGGACGCTATATGGGCTCCTGTGCTTAAGGTTTAATATTTCACATATTAACCGTAGTGTGCTGTGTGAGATACCGCTAATGGATTTACTTTTAGTAGCAAAACACCCTCGTCCTCCCCAACCCCTGCAATGGACTTATGCCATGGTGGGAGTTCATGCATCATTTAGTTATTAAAGAGCAGTTTGCTACCAGCCTGCTTCAGATTTGATTTTCAGCTTAGTGGATCCTTTTTGTTCAGTCTCCCTAAGCTTTTAACTGAACTCGACAGGCATTCCGCTGAGAGACGCAAAGATCTGTCTGCAGTTTAAGTTTAAAAGAAGACAGCCGACCCTATTTCACTGTACATTAAACCAATTAGAGGGGGGGTTACGATTAAGCGTTGGAAAGATTTACCCAAATGCACGTCAGTTGCATTCCTTTCAGACAGATCCCACATGCATAATTTTCAGAAGGAGAATCTGAATTAAAGAAATGAAGAAAATAAAACGTAGTGGGCGAAACACAGTCAGTTACTCTATATCAGAGGTTTTCAAAGTGGGTGACGGGGCACTGTGCTTGATGAGTTCTTTCTGTCTACGACAGCTCTCTTCACCAAAAATAGCCGATCTACAAGCTCGCAGCGCGTCACGTTGTGCCGCGCTGTGAGCTTGTAGATCGGCTATTTTTGGTGAACCTTCCCCCCAGAATAGGCATGCTGGGGTTCAAGTGGTTAAACGTCAAGTATAACGTCGTTTTCAGTCCAGTTCTGGTGGAAACGGATATTTCTCCAATAGGATGTAAGATTCTAAAAATGAACAGTGTATTTCAGGGGTGCCGTGGATTAAAACGTTATTTACAGGGGTGCCCTGAGTCAAAAAAAAGTTTGAAAACCCCTGACGTTCCTAGGATAACGATAGTGTTCATCCAGACATCCGGAAATGGTAGATGTCGATGAAGCTTCATCCGGTGAGCGGCGCGCCACGGAGTGCAAGGAGAGGATTCTGCATGTACATATAAAGCACATGTCAGTCAGCGTGCATGCAGGCTTGCCCAGCAGCATGTCCTGGGGGTTGTACAACACATTAGTGTGTGAGTGATACACTGAGGGGGAGAAGGGTGGAGGGGTTAGGGGTGGTTGGTGGTAGCTGAATTAAACCATTAAGTGCGGGGAACGCGTCTTTGTCGCTTTAGATTTTAACCACTTCAACCATTATTTTATGCTTTAACTATATGAAAAACAGCAGATATACAAGTTCACAGCGCGGCACCGAGTGCCGCGCTGCGAGCTTGTAGATCTGCTATTTTTGAAATATTGTGAAAATGGGTGCAAGTCTTTAAATATTTTGACCCGATTCCATAAATGTCTCTCTAAATCCTTCTTCTAAATCAGTGGTTCTCAAACTGTTTCATGTCAATGGACCCTCACAATTGCATGTACAGTATTTGGCTGCGGACCCCCATCTCAAAAGATGTTGCTCCAGGGACCCCCAGAAGCAGAGATTTGAGTTACAGAAGTTTGCTTTGAGAAATATATGCAAATATTTTCAAGATTTTTCATAAATAACAGGTGGGAATAAACATAAACTATACAGACACTCGCAGCTTTAAAAAAATAAATAAATAAATGTGCCGCGCTGTGAGCTTGTATATATCTGCTATTTTTCAATAGCTAAAGTATAAAATCATTCCCGGTCTTGATGAATTAATACCCTGGATGCTCGGCCATCAGAGGGAAGAGGACAGTCACAGCCACAGGGTGTTCCAGCCCCTAGAGGGGGCACCACCACATACTGCGCATTCCCAGGCCAGTGCTGCTAATACACAGGGCACCACTCAGGAAGGGCATTACCATAAACCCCTCCGCAGGCCAAAGCATCATGGACGGAAGAGAGAGTGAGAGATAGCAGTGGGAGGGGAGAAGGGGAGGGGGGGGGGGGGCGAGGAGAAGAAGAAGGAGGAAAAAATAATAAACAAGTCAATTCGGTTATGGTCCACGAAGAGATCGCAAAGGTCAAACCAGCACTGGTGAATCACCCATGGTAGTTTTATCACAGAAGATTGGGTTATTAACCCCTCGGTCACTCTGACACCAAGAGGGCCTCAGAGGGATGATCAAAGTGGAATGCAACCTGAGGTCTGGATGACTGAGAAGCAGCGGATTTGGCCTTAACACGTGCACACACATTTGTGTGCGGCACTAAAGCAGTGGTTTTCAAACTTTTCCACGTCAAGGACCCCCAAATTGTATTTATGTATTCAATACACAAATACAATTTGTATTGGGCTGCGGACCCCCATCTGAAAAGGCTTTGCCAGGTACCCCCAGAAAAGAAGGTTTATGTTAAAACATTATCAAAATTATTCGTTTTCCAATTTCTTTTAAAATATTTTTCAGGCATTTTCAAAAGTAGCAGATGTACGAGCTCGCAGCGCAAGTGACGTGCTATGAGCTTGTAGATCTGCTATTTTTGAATAGCCAACGTGTAAATGGAAAGGTGGTTAAAATGTATGCTGTATTGACCCCCTGGAAACCCCCCAAGGACCCCTGAGGGTCCCCGGACCCCACTTTGAGAACCTCTGCACTAAAAGTATAAAAGTACCAGGTGCAAAAACCCAAAAGCATTTTGTGCATTCCAAATTATGGCTGAAACCTGAGTGCAGAATTATGAGCACCTTTCACCTGTTTATTTATTTTTTTTGCAACATTTGCCAGCCTTAGCAAACCATGTTGTTGAGAGAGTCAGAGAGACTGCAGACATTCTGATGGCCAGCTGATTTGCAAGACGTTTTTTCTGGCCTCATCAGGCACAAAAAGTATGATTAATTTAGTACATGCTATGTAATTATGGTTTGTGTCTTAGTAAACTCAGGCCTGTTTGTCTTGTTTAGTACATTGGATGGCTGCACATTAACTAATTATGCCATGCATTGCATTTGGTTCTGTACTACATGCACATTGTGGAATTGCATCTCTGTATTTAATTTACATCTCTACTCGGCACACATGGAATGAGATTTTTTTTGGCAGAAGCACACACAGAACATCTAAACATGCATCCCTCAGTGTCCCATATTTTTTATGAAACCTGCAGAGAAAGAGAACTTGGCAGACCGCGGCCATATTTCTCATTCTCCTGTTTTCTCCGCCTCTATCTCACCAAGGATTCTTCTGTGGGCCGTGAATTATTAATTCACCCCTTTGCGTTCAATTTGTACGTCTTGTTGTCACATTTATCAAATGATGTTACAGAAAGTCTCATAGTCATATACTTCTTCTGGGCACTTAATTCAGCTGCTACAACAAGTCACCTTGTGCTCAAATGAAAATCCTCTCTCCCCATAGCAGAATATTACCCCCAGTAATCTTAGATTAGGATAGAGCTTATTTCTGATGATTAGAAAATGACTTGCAGGTTCTCACCTGCAGGGGTGTTGCACCAAATTTTGGGCCCTGGGTACAAGCGGGCCCCCCATGAATGTTCTTTTAACCCATTTAGACTGAGAACGCATTAAGCAGCATTATTTTGTGCTTTAACTATTGAAAAATAGCAGATTTACAAGCTCACATCGCGGCACCGAGTGCCGCGCTGCGAGCTTGTAGATCTGCTATTTTTTTTTTTTTTATCGTGAAAGTCCTTCTTTTTTATGGAAAAAAACAATGTTTCTTTGTCATTGATGCTCAAACATTTTTTTTGTGAAGGACCCCCAAAATGATATGTATTTGGCCACAGACCCCCATTTAAAAATATTTAGTTCCATTGACCCCCCCAGAAGCTAAATTTGAGTTACAAAATGTTCGCTTAAAAAATACACATATTCAAAGATTTGCACACTTTTTCACGACTTTTCAAAAATAGCAGGTCTACAAGCTTGTATATCTGCTATTTTTCCAATAGATAAGTATAAAATAATTAAGGCCCCTCCACCTTGGGCCCTAGTAACTCAGTCCCACTTTTCCCCCCCTTGTGACGCCCCTGCATGCTCACCTGCTATAGTCCATGTTGTCAAAGGATTTCTCCCGGAGAATGACCTCGGTGAGCGCGACCTCTGACAGATAGCGTGTCATCCACAGGGGAGACGGGCCGCTTATTTTGCAATAATGTCAAGTGGGTAAAACGACTCCCTTCTCAGTCTTTTGTATCAAATTGTCTTGACAGAGGATGGAGAGGAGTCACTTGACCCCTGTCACCCTGGCAGTTATTACATGTTTTGAAAAGGGAGCCCAGCATCGCTTATTTTCTCTCTCTCTCTCCCGTCTGTGGTCAGTGGTTTGTAATGGCAGTGTGTCGTTCGTTGCGAGGGGAATCAAATGGTCTCAAAAGCAAAGCTCCCCTAGGGCGGGTTATTTACGCCCCTGTTACCACCAGCCCTTCACCATGGACCTGACCGGGATTACTTTGCTTTTCAACCACATGAACCCCAGCAGGGACGTGCTGGCCCCCTGATTCGGCCCGGGAAAAAGAGTTGTAGAGGCCCTCATTGCACGCTATAGAGAGAGATCTCTCTCTATTTGTTTTGTAATTATCATTTTAAAAATGAGTTAAACTAGTGAAAACAGCCGATCTACAAGCACACAACGCCTCACGGTGCGAGGCGTTGTGTGCTTGTAGATCTGCTGTTTTCACTACTTGTGTGCGATGGCCTTGTATGATGAAGCAGGGCTTTGCTTACACATTTGAAACTTGGAGATACGAGGTTTCTGCCCGACAGTGACGATTTACTTTGTTGGCCGCCCAGCCCTCAAAATGGAACAAAGACCGAAATTTTATTTTACATTTTTTCCTAATGGCCGGCCTGGACCGGCCGGGAATGGACCGGCCGGGAATGAACCGGCCGTTTGGGAGTTGTCCTGCTTTTCCCAATGGCCAGCACGTCCCTGAACCCCAGCATACCCCATTCTGGGCATGTCATCACAGCCGAACATTCAGGGGGAATTGGCCAACATTTGGCGGGAGAAGCAGATGCAATATTCATTGATGGATTTTATTTGCTACCCATACCAGTAAAAGCAGCGGAATTTTGCTATGGTATGTTCTGTAAGGGACATTCTCACTGAGCACAATAGCAAAACAAAAAAATCAAACCAAGTGTGTGTGTGCATGTGTGCGTGTGTGTGTGTGTGTGTGTGTGTGTGTGTGTGCGCGCGTGTGTGTGTGTGCGCGCAATGCAACAACGCCACATGGTCACCAGCGGTATTGCAGCTCAGTGTGTGTGTGTTTGTGTGTGTGTGTGTGTGTGTGTGTGTGTGTGTGTGTGTGTGTGTGTGTGTGTGTGTGTGTGTGTGTGTGTGTGTGTGTGTGTGTGTGTGTGTGTGTGTGTGTGTGTGTGTGTGAGACGCAACAGTGCTACTTGGTCACCAGCGGTATTGCAGCTCTGTGTGTGTGTGTGTGTGTGTGTGTGTGTGTGTGTGTGTGTGTGTGTGTGTGTGTGTGTGTGTGTGTGTGTGTGTGTGTGTGTGTGTGTGTGTGTGTGTGTGTGTGTGTGTGTGTGTGTGTGTGTGAATGACGCACACAACAGCGCCACTTGGTCACCAGTGGTATTGCAGCTCCTGATACGGACATAGGTAGGAATGGACAAAGTCATTCTGAGGAGCGGTTGATCACCGCTCAAAAATGTTGAACAATATAGTTATAGTTATCTTTATAACACTCAGTGTGAATGGCAATTAAGACTGTGCCAACAACAGTATAAAAAGATAATAATAATGATAATGCTGGACGTGAAAATACTGGGTTGATAATACTGGATTGTGAGACTAGGTTCTATAGGCATTGTCCTGTTCTAGTGATGTCCCAGGCTCCAAGGGGGCGGGGGGTGGGAGGGGTGGTCAGGTACCTTGATAAAACGAAGAGAATAATCTATCTGGCTCATCCCCCGGCCCGGACACATCTTCAGACACGGGGAGATGGCAGAGGGGTTGAGGAGGCTGCCGGGAACGATTGAGACGTCGTCGCCTGCTGCATGCTGCCCGTGCTCAAGGTTGTCTGCTCCGAAACATTTCTCCCTTCTCTTTCCCCTCCCATTATAAATATTGAGACACATTTTTTGAATTACCTCTGCGGCCCTCCCTCCCTGCCTGCCCCCCCACACACCAACCCCTCCATCCCCCATACAGGCTCAAGAGAGAGGCAGGCATACTTAGAGACCTGATATATTTTAAACACTAATGTGCTGTTCACTGAAGCGTCATGGGTGCCGAGATTGACACAATTTTTTACGCACCCTCCCATTAGTGTCACTCAGCCCCCAACGCGGCACATTAAAATAAACTAATGACGTTTTCCCCGGCAAATGTCTCACGGAGTATTAGTTCAGAGGTGGCGGCGGCTCTGTACTTTGCTGCACTTTCACCTCGAGTGTGGCACGTACGGGCAAAAAAGAAAAAAATGTCTCACCGCGTCGGAGAAAATATAATACAGTCGTTTTATTTTTGGGGGGCACTCAGGGAAAATGAAAATGTCAGCAGGGGTTTTGGATAGCAAGAGGAAATCACTGTGGCGACAGGAATTGAAAGGCATTGGCTTGTTCCCCGATGCTGGCCGTAGTTACTTTATCTCGTTTAGACCGGGAAGCAACTCTGTGTCACTTTAGATTTTAACCACTTTAACCACTATTTTATGGTTTGGCTATTCAAAAATAGCAGATATACAAGCTCATAGCGCGGCACCGAGTGCCGCGCTATGAGCTTGTAGATCTGCTATTTTTTTTTTAAATCATGACAATTTGCGCAAATCTTTGAATAATAATAACAATAACTAGCCTACAGCCCCTTGGTGTGAAGCAGACAGACGCTTGTTGACGCCCATTTGTGATGTAATTCGCATCACAGGACAAAGCCGCCTACAGGCCAAAATTTGGGGAAATATTTTAAACATTTGGGGATTATGAGAAGTAGAGACACATTTGAAGGTGATAAAGTTGATGTTGGGCAAGGTACATGCGTTATTGATTTTTGTATTATGTTTTTTAGACAATTGAACAACTGCTGAACGTGGAGTTACAGATGGAAACACACACAAACACACAAACACACAAACACACAGGGTGATTCTAATTAAGGTTGTGGGATATATTATTGTTTAAAGCGAACATTTTTAACTCAAATATTTGCTTCTGTGGGTCCCTGACACATAATATTTTGAGATGGGGGTCCGCGGCCAAATACATATAATTTGGTGGGTCCTTGACATGACATTTTTTTTTTGAGAACCACCGATATTATAGCAACACAAGTGTTCCAGGAAACTGTCCTCGGATCTAAACGGGTTATTTAGGCTCGGCGGTGAGGCAGGGGAGACGGATCAGTGTCACCGAGGCTGACATAGGCAGGCGCGAGGCTTAGCAGTAGCCCAGGGCCATCCCCACTGCTCCCGTGGCCTGGATAGACAGCTACCCTGGGCCAGCGGAGCAGCAGACTCCTCCACAACATCACTCTCCGGACACCAACCCTGGAACAACTGAAGGGGAAATTGAAATGTGCTGCTGTTCCGCAAGGTCGAGCTTATAGCCAGGACTGACACCTGCTGCTGGCCCTGTTCAACACAGCTTTCCAGGCCTTTTATTTATTTATTTACTTTTCGTATGTATTTTGTCCGACTTCTATATGCAGGTGCGAAGCAAAGGGTTTCTTTTTGACCCCCGCGAATGTACTTTCTATAGCAGTGGTTCTCAACCTTTTCAGGCTGTGACCCCAAAATAATCATATTTTAACTGGAGACCCCCCACCCTGACGAGCACTATAAGAGGTGAGGAATTACATGTATAACACGGTTCTATTGTGAACCGTGAACACAATTTCTGCCTCTAATATTAACAACTTGGCCTATTTTTTATTTGCCATTTAGAGGTATTAAAAAGTCCTTAAATTGTCAGATACCCTCTATACACTTGAACTTTATGATGGTTTGTTTACTGTTGAGTGAGAAAACAATGTTGCACATTATAAGTTATACACATTATAAATCATCTGGGGACCCCCCAAAATAATTTGGGGACCCCCCTGGGGGTCCCGACCCACAGGTTGAGTTTCACTGTTCTATAGCAGTGGATTTCAAAGTGGGGGGGCCGCGGCTCCCAGGAGGGCCACCAGGGGGAGCTAGGGGGCCAATTAGAAAGGAAAGGAAAACTAAACAAAAATCTAATAATAGAAACTAGCATAGAAAAGCCATTTGGCAGGGGGGTTGCAGGGGGTTGCAACCACAGGCTATGGCTATTTGGGCCTCCTTGGCATGGAAACGTTTGGGGACCACTACTCTGTAGGTTCAGTCCACTATATGCTCTCTTAAAGGTGATACACCATGCATTTAAAAAGTATTTATGTCATATTGTTTATGTCCCAAAAACGTTTTTCAAAAGGTTTGAGGCTAAATTACCACTCCTGAATAGAGAGCCTCTCTCATTTTTGAATGGCTCTCAGAGCATTTCAGCTGCAGTACCACCTTTGGCCTGAACTGCGCCCCCCCCCCCCCCAAATCTTTTTGAAAAAAAAAATGTTTTGAATTTTTTTTTTTTTTTTTTGTGATGATGACGTCACAATCGGCAGATGACGTCACAATCGGCAGCAAATCTGGATAGCCTGTTTTGAGAACCCGTGGGATACTTTTAACCTTCGCCTTCTCAAAACCAGAGAAAGACACAACGGTCAGAAATGGGACTTTGTGAGGAGAAGGTGCTAGTGACCCAAAAAAAGGTTTTAAAATAGGAAAAGTTAAATTTCATGGTGTATCACCTTTAAGTAAAGCCAGGCTGGTTATATGTGTAGAAAAACACCGCGGCCGAGCGTCTATCGATTCGCGTCTATTTTTCCTGCAGGAGGCTGATCGACTCTAGCTGATTATATACATGAATCACCGGGGGAGGGGGAGGCGCTCTTCTTTGAGACGTAGGCGGGGAAGATGAAGAGGCCACAGAAGTGATGTAAATAACAGCGTGCATTTGACAGCACACAGAGCACAGGAGGAGAGAATCCGACCTTAGAAAACGCTGAAATGTCATCTGGGCCCCCGATTCCCAAAATGAAGACGTTGTGTTTTTTGTTGTTGATTTTTTGCGATGCCTCGGACATGTCTCCTCACATTTATTTTTGCCCGTCCTCTCTCTCTCTCTCTCTCTCTCTCTCTCTCTCTCTCTCTCTCAGCTTTCTCTCTCTATATCTGTCAATGTCCCTACAGTGTGGCAAGTTGTCACCAGGGGCGTCACAGGGGGGGGGGGGGGGGGGGGGGGAGTGGGACTGAGTTACTATAGGGCCCAAGGTGGAGGGGCCTTAATTATGTTAAACTTTAACTTTTGAAAAATAGCAGATCTACAAGCTCACAGTGCGGCACCGAGTGCCGCGCTGCGAGCTTGTGGATCTGCTATTTTTTTAAAGTCGTGAAAATGTGAGCAAATCTTTGAAATTTTGCTTCTGGGGGGTCCCTGGAATTTGAGATGGGGTCCATGGCCAAATACATATCATTTTGGGGGTCCTTGGCATTAGAACACCACTGACACAGAAACACATTCAAAGACTTGCACACGTTTTCATGATTATTCAAAAATAGCAAGTGCCGCGCTGTGAGCTTGTATATCTGCTATTTTTCAGTAGTTAAAGCACAAAATGTGAGTGAATCCTCGTACCCAGCCAGGGCCCAGGATTTGGTGCGACACCCCTGTCTTGTCACTGTGCTGAATATGCTATACATCACGTTAACTCAGTCACTGCTGCTCGTGCTTTGTATTCCGTCAGCGGGCATTGTCTGTTAATCAACTGTACCTCTCTGGATGCACATATCACTCAGGACTGATCTGTCAGATATCTGTCTCCGCTGCTCGCTCCCCTGCCTCTCTCTACGTCCCTTTAAACACGCATCAGTGTCAGCTAGCAAATTAAATCATCGCTTATAGTACGGTTAGCCATCGAATCCTATAGGATGGATACGAGTCTCATATAACCATCACCAGCAACCAACCTGCAACGACCATCGTTTGTTTTAGCCTGCGCGAGGCTTTCAAGTCTGGGCTATGTAATTAACCCATGCAGGTCTAGAATAATTTAATGCTTTAACTATTGAAAAATAGCAGATATACAAGCTCACAGCGCGGCACCGAGTGCCGCGCTGCGAGCTTGTAGATCTGCTATTTTTGAAAATTCGTGAAAATGTGTGCACATTTTTAAAAATATATTTTTCAAAGCAAGCTTTTGTAACTCAAATCTCTGCTTCTGGGGGGTCCCTGGAACAACATATTTATAGATGGGGGTCTGCAACCAAATAAATGTAATTTTGGAGGTCCTTGACATGAAAAAGTTTGAGAACCACTGATTTAGAGGAAGGATTTAGAAGTCGGGCCAAAGATATTCAAAGACTTGCACACATTTTCCACGATTTTTCAAAAACAGCAGATATACAAGCTCACAGCGCGGCACTCGGTGCCACGCTGTGAGCTTGTATATCTGCTATTTTTGAATGATGGTTAAAGTGGTTGAAATCTAACGTGACTCGGGCGCGTTCCCGGTGTTTGAGGGTTAAAAATATATTATTCTACTGTACAAAAGCACATTTCCATGCAGGCTCGGAGAGAAAATCAGATGCATTTTTGACCCGAGAAGGGACTCTTAATGAGAAAACAAGCTTGTGTTGGTGTACTCACTGGGGCCTTCTCCATTATGAATAGGCCGGCCGCCTATACATTACAGCGAGAAATTCAACATGTCTGCGAGGGGTACTTGGGGAAATCACATTCCTTCGTGTGTGGGAGTGTTGCTTTTTATTACCTTGCCTCAGAGCTTCAAATCCAATTCCGTCTCCCCGCCTCTCCCTGGGCCTTGCTCTGTCAGAGAGCTGGAGAGAACATTGGAAAGGATGTGTAGCTACAGCCTTATGGGTGGAATGGCTGTAGTATAGCCTGCAGGTGACTCTAAATTAAGCCGTTTAGACCGGCAAAACACTGCTCACTTCAAACTTGGTTAGATTTTTTAGTTTTTTGTCATAGTGCTCAGTGAGAGTGTCCCTTACAGAACATGCCACACCAATTACTTTAACCATTATTTAATTTAACTATTAAAGAAAGCAGATATACAAGCTCACTCTGTGCTGCGCTGCTAGCTTGTGGATCTGCTATTTTTTTGTGTGTCTTATATTGAAGAATGCATGTTTCTATGTCAGTGGTTCTCAAACGTTGTCATGTCAAGGACCACTAGAATTACATGTATTTGGCCGCCCGACCCCCGTCTCAAAATATTATATATCAGGGACCCCCCCAAAAGCAAATATTTGTGTTACAAATGTTCATAAAAAAAAAGAAAAAAAAAAAAATATATATATATATATATATATATATATATTCAAAGATTTGCACACATTTTCATGATTTTTCTAAAATAGCAGATCTACAAGCTCGCTTGTATATCTGCTATTTTTCAGTAGCTTAAGTATAATGTTAATCCAGGTCGTAATAGGTTAACGCTCCTCATTAAGGCATCCATCACGTGTTCATCCACAGGGGATCAAATGCCTATGGAATACGTACAGTAGGCTGACGGTGAACAACGCAGGAATGCTGGACATTAACATCGGCCTTGAAGTGATCCATCTGGCATGCAACGTTATCTTCATGTCCCTGGTATGTGGAAGATGTCCCAGGTTCTCATTTGTACACTGGTCTTCTGGCTGGCTGGCTGGCTGGGTTGGTTTATTTGCATAACACAAGGCAATTCAACGCTTTTCAACCATATGAGGCAATTATGCTCAATATAAGGGTGCTCGGGTAGGTGAGTTGGTAGGATACAGCAGCCTTGACAACACAGAAATGTGTGTGGGGAGGAATCATTGGCATCATTGCATGAACTTGCTCTGAGTCGCAGAGGTGGGCTGTGTGACAGCGATTAAAATTCGTACATTTTTAACGCAATATTTTTTTTGTACATTATAAAATTGCAGTGCGTTTGAAATTATATATAAATATATACAGTACCTGTATACTGTATACAGGTAGTACTGTATATAAAAAATCAAACCCAAGTTTGAAGTGAGCATGGTGTGTGTGTGTGTGTGTGTGTGTGTGTGTGTGTGTGTGTGTGTGTGTGTGTGTGTGTGTGTGTGTGTGTGTGTGTGTGTGTGTGTGTGTGTGTGTGTGTGTGTGTGTGTGTGTGTGTGTGTGTGTGTGTGTGTGTGTGTGTGTGTGTGTGTGTGTCAGTTCATTTCAGGGTTGTGTGCATGCAGCATGTGTGTGTGTGTGTGTGTGTGTGTGTGTGTGTGTGTGTGTGTGTGTGTGTGTGTGTGTGTGTGTGTGTGTGTGTGTGTGTGTGTGTGTGTGTGTGTGTGTGTGTGTGTGTGTGTGTGTGTGTGTGTGTGTGTGTGTGTGTGTGTGTCTGGGCTTATAAACCAGCAGTAGGATTTTGCAACGTTGGTGTCAGTAAGGATACATCTGATTGTTTTTTGGGAGACCTGAAAATACATTGTTACAGTGGTTGAGTCTTCTGGGGTGAATGTGTATTTCTTTTTAAT
Organism: Nannobrachium achirus; assembly: GCF_963921795.1. Taxonomy (NCBI): domain Eukaryota; kingdom Metazoa; phylum Chordata; class Actinopteri; order Myctophiformes; family Myctophidae; genus Nannobrachium; species Nannobrachium achirus. Next base: position 33,829,144 of record NC_137821.1, on the reverse strand, counting down.
CTTGCTGAGACATAAGTCTGTTAATCCTTGATGTTCTTAAAGTGATAGTAGGCATGACTTTTCTTATTGTGTTAATGTGGCTATTGAAATTCAGGTCTGAGTCCATGACTACAAAGTCCATGACAATAATCCATGGATTATAATTATTGTATTTTTTTCTTTTCAATTTTCTCTCTGAGGAAAGTTCTGGGACATCCAATCGTTGATTTTGCTCAATGCTTTTGCTCAGTGTTTGTATTGGACCATTAGTCCCAAGGTGGTACGGTTATGTAAATGTGTGTCGTCTGCATAACTATGGTAACGTATTTTTATGTGTGGCTCATCTGAATCAGTAAGAAAAAGAAGAAAAGCCAGAAGGAGCACGTACATGTAAAACTGAAGCAGTGGGAAAAAAGTACTCACATTTTTTACTTAAAGGTCGGGTGACATGGCCAAAACAGCTAATTAAGGCTATCAAATTAGCCACATTTTTTAATGATGTCATGTACCCCCATGTTAAATTACCCAATCAAATTAATTTATTGTAGTTACTGTACTGAAAGTAGTACTTTCTGTACAGTAATGGCAATACCTTAATTTGATTGGGCTAATATGGGGGGAGGGGAAGTTTGAGAACCACTGACCTATAGACACAATGTACTAGTCACTGTAATCAAGTACGATTCAAACTGCTGCTTTAGAGCTGCATGTGGCTCCAAGGCCATCTCTCTTGGCTCCCAGTTGCTTGGGTAAAGAAGTAAGTAAAGGAATAAGGTTTTCTTTTAACATTTGAATCATAATTTATCATTGTAGTAGGCAGTAAGTTTTTCTTACAGGCTCCTATATGGTAAAGAAAACGCCTAATACACCAGATAGAAATAAGAAACAAATTATTGAAGGAAAATAAAGAATAATGCCTGGTTTGTTTACTGGCGTACTGGTATACTTGCTTTGAGAAATTAGCAAACAATATAAAGTCATATTGAAAGACCAGAAAAAGCACAAAATAATAAATACAGCAATAAAGCAAATATTTTGCGGCTCCAGACAGATTTATTATACATTTTGGCGCCAAAAATCACTCTTTTCATTATAAAGGTTGAGCTATCCCTGAACTAAACAGAAATCTCCCATTTAATCACTATACTGTAATGACTGTAATTTGAGTACGGTACTTAAATAATTCAAGTATAGTAGTGTTTCCCACTGTTCTTGATCATTTTTATTGTTGTTTTTTGTTTTAAGTCATGACTATTATTCAATAATATTTCAAAGTCACATTTTTGTACCTTGTACTTAATTATACCCTAACCCTAACCCAATACACCAGATAGAAATAAGAAACAAATTATTGAAGGAAAATAAAGAATAATGCCTGGTTTGTTTACTGGCGTACTGGTATACTTGCTTTGAGAAATTAGCAAACAATATAAAGTAATATTGAAAGACCAGAAAAAGCACACAATAATACATACAGCAATAAAGCAAATATTTTGCGGCTCCAGACAGATTTATTATACATTTTGGCACCAAAAATCGCTCTTTTCATTATAAAGGTTGAGCTATCCCTGAACTAAACAGAAATCTCCCATTTAATCACTATACTGTAATGACTGTAATTTGAGTACGGTACTTAAATAATTCAAGTATAGTATTGTTTCCCACTGTTCTTGATCATTTTTATTGTTGTTTTTTGTTTTAAGCCATGACTATTATTCAATAATATTTCAAAGTCACATTTTTGTACCTTGTACTTAATTATATTTCTAAGAAGGTTGTTGTTTCTTGTTACTTTTAAGTCCAGCTTTGAAGTTAGCTGAATGTTTCTGTCATCAGGCCTGCGTCACCTCATTTGAGATGAGATACAGTACAGTACAGTAGAAGTAAGTCCCCAAAAGCAAAAAGTGTTTATGCCTTTAAAATCTGAATGCATGTTACATCAAAATGAAAAGAATACTGTACTTTCCTTGTTCAAAGGCTTTGCTTGCAAATTAGTACAATCTTTCTTGAGTTTTTCTCACTCAAAGCGGTTACACACTCACGCACAGTTTAACAATTTCACACACAGGGAAAGCATACAGGGACACAAATATGTTTGGTGCAGGGACGTGCAGAGAATGTTAGAGAGGCAGGGGCTGGAATTTCTAAAAGGGCCTTTGGGTGGAAATATCGAAAATAGCAGCTAGACCTCCAAGGTTACAAACTCATGGATACGTCCTCATGATACAACACACATGTCACTCAGCACAGCACTCCATAGACACAAGTTGCACCGTCTCTGCCATAAATGGCAGCAGAGACGGCACAATACTTGTGCCTTTCTGCCTCGTCTTTGGGCATCCCAAGTTGTCGAAACCCTCCAACAACCAGTCGGTGGGTACTGTGTGTCCTTGGCTGGATCAAACAAAGTTATTAGTCTTGCACTGCTGCTTGGTGTTAAAGCGCTGTCTGCATGTTGTTGTCATGGGCCTAGAAGTCCACCCATTGCTATTGCGACAGCGGACTGACATACCGTCTGGAAGGCCACCCGGTCTATTGCCTATCTTCCTTCCCGGTAGCTGTTCACAGGAGGGGCCGTCAGGTAGCGTTGGCTGTTGGTAGATTCCACCGGTGAAGCTTCATACAGTAGTCCACAGAAGTTGCAAATGCAACCACTGCACCTACCACAGTACATTGATGACGGTAGTTACAATGCGTGCACGCACGCACGCACGCACGCACGCACGCACGCACGCACACACACACACACACACACACACACACACACACACACACACACACACACACACACACACACACACACACACACACACACACACACACACACACACACACACAATCCAAGAGTATATCTATACTTTGACTCAAGCAATGGAGTTATGTACTTTGTCCACCACCGCCACAGAGTATGAGTATGAACTCAACTGTGACAATTCTGTGTTGCAATGTGGAAGGCCCCCAGCTGACGTGAATTCGGAGAGCTTGTATTGTGTTTTTGTGGGGGTTTTTTTTCCCACATTTTTTTTTCCTACAGCACAGCCGCATCCTTTATGAGGTGGAGAATGCCTAACCAGCCATCCGAGGCGAGAGACAGGGCCAGGCAGCCAGCGCGACAGCAAAGTGCGCCTAGTTTACATTCAGGGCGGCTCAGAGACTATTCCCTTGGCCAACTTATCCTGCCGAAACAGCGGCCACACTTGGCCAGCGGAGCTGTGATTTTTCAGGGGTTCTGGGAGCTCCGGAGGCTGGCGCGAGGCTTTAACCCTGCAAGACCCGAATTAATTTCTACTGTCCAAAAAAAATCAAAAAAATCAGATGGTGTCGTAGGAGTCCTAATCACAGGAAAATGAAATGTTAAAAAATTAATAATGTTTTTTTAAGGTTTCATAGCCATAAATCATAAATCATAAATCATGCTCTAATTTGCATTTTGGGGATATTTTTTCACAATAATAACACATGTACATGTTCTAGACATTCTAATGATCATGAAAAAAATACATTACAGGCATTTTACTTCTGTTTTTGTGAGGAATAGCCTCAGTTAAAAAGTGAGATGTTGTTCGTCCAGACGCTGGAATTTCAACTTCTCTGGGAGGTGTGAATGTCAGCCTCTGTGGGGGGGTATTTATATGCAAATATCGTGGCCAATGGCATTGTAATACTAAACAATAGGATTTAATGGTGATGTTAATGTGAAAAAAAGAACGGGAAAACGAATTGTAACATTTTTTAAAAAATGATTAATTTTTTTTTGCCAAAAAGCAACGCTGGGCCTTTATTTAGGCCTAGGATTATTGACTACTTTAACCATTGAAAAATAGCAGATATACAAGCTCACAGCGCGGCACCGAGTGCCGCGCTGCGAGCTTGTAGATCTGCTATTTTTGAAAAATCATGATTTTTCTTTGCAAGTCTTTGAATATATCTATTTAAAAGCGAACATTTGTAAATCAAATATTTGCTTCTGGGGGGTCCCTGGAACAACATATTTTGAGATGGGGTCCGTGGCTAAATACCTGTAATTTTGGGGGTCCTTGACATGAAAAAGTTTGAGAACCACTGATTTAGAGGAAGGATTTAGAAGTCGGGTCAAAGATCGGGTCAAAGATATTCATAGACTTGCACACATTTTCACGATTTTTCAAAAATAGCAGATCTACAAGCTCGCAGCGCGGCACTCGGTGCCGTGCTGTGAGCTTGTAGACCTGCTATTTTTCTAAGGTTAAAGCATACAATAATGGTTAAAGTGGTTAAAATCTAACGCGACTCGGGCGCGTTCCAGGTATTTGAGAGTTAAGCGGGGGAATAGGTGAGAAATCCGGGCTCCCATGCACCGCTGGGGCCGGGGATCCCTGAGTGGAATCGCTGAAAGGCCGGGAGCGTGAGAGACGGAGGAGTGAGAAGAACACAAGAAAAGGACTGCGAAGGGGGAGGTGGTGGTGGTGGTGGTGGTCAGGGGCGTCACACCAAATTCTGGGCCCTGGGTACAAGGATTCACTGCGGGGCCCCATGAATGTTAACTATTGAAAAATAGCAGATCTACAAGCTCACAGCGCGGCACCGAGTGCCGCGCTGAGAGCTTGTAGATCTGCTATTTTTGAAAAATCGTGAAAATGTGTGCAAGAAACCCATGTTTCCATGTCAGTGATGCTCAAACCTTTTCATGTCAAGGACCGCCAAAATGATTTGAATTTGGCCACGGACCCCCATCTCAAAATATTTAGTTCCAGGGACCACCCCCCCAGAAGCAAAATTTGAGTTACAAATGTTTGCCTAAAAAATACATATTCAAAGATTTGCACACATTTTCACGACTTTTCAAAAAATAGCAGATCTACAGGCTCGCAGCGTGGCACTCGGTGCCGCGCTGTGAGCTTGTAGATCTGCTATTTTTCAATAGCTAAAGTTACTAGGGCCCCTCCACCTTGGGCCCTGGTAACTCAGTCCCACTTTCCTACCCCTTGTGACGCCCCTGGTGGTGGTGGTGGTGGTGGTGGGGTAGAGAAGGAGGGGTGGGAACAAGGAGCTCGGAGGCAGAGTGTCCGTCAAAACCGCCGCGGTGCGTTTAGCCACATCACCACTGCAGGGACAAATGGGCAGTGGTGTAAAGTAACTAAGTACCTTTACTTGAGTACTGTACTTAAGTACACTTTTGAGTTATTTGTACTTTACGTGAGTATTTCCAATTTCCAATACTTTTACTTCTACTCCACTATACATTTCGGATCCAAAGATTGTACTTTTACTCCACTAAATTTATTTGAAAACTTGAGTTACTAGTTACTTTGCAGGTATCAATTATGATATTATAAAACATATATAAACCACTTTAGCCCTTTTTTATACCTAGGCTATTTGAAAATAGCCGATCTACAAGCGAGCTTGTAGATCTGCTATTTTCAAAAATGTTGTACTTTTACATTTGGTACTCTAAGTACATTTTGACACCAACACTTTCATACTTTTACTCAAGTACATCTTGAATTCCATACTTCTACTTGTAAGGGTGCCCACACACCAAAATACCTGAGTGGAATCCGCCAATGCATTTCAATGAGAATGGAGCGTTTTTTTTTTGCAGAAATCATCTACTGGCAAAAAAAAAAAAAAACTTTTAGCTAAGTAAAAAGATTGAGTACTTTTTTCCACCACTGGGAATGGGGTGCAGGGGATGGACTGAGATCATGTGAGGCTGTGTGTGCACGATGCCGCATTACATACCAAACACCTTTACACTTAAAGTAATGATAGAATAACACTGCAGCGAAGGGGGAAAAGAAAAACACCCATTTGCTAACAAATCGTTGTTGTCGGGCAGATACCTTGTATCTCCAAGTTACAAATGTGTATGTTTTTTTTTTCACGTAAAGTAAAGCCCTGCTTCATCATACAAGTACTGTCGCACAAAACTAGTGAAAATAGCAGAGGCGTTGTGTGCTTGTAGATCTGCTATTTTCACTGTTTTTTAAAACGGTAAATACAAAACGAACGGTTTTGGACATGCAAGGTTTCCACCCAACTACAACGATATGGTCTTAAAGAAAGAAATGGTCGGATGGTGCACAAGCGTTTGATTATGGAAATACGATGACAAGTTCTCCGAGAAAATTACTTCTGTGACCTTATCAATGTTAGACTCAAGAGAAAACACAAAATATTGCACTCCTAATTGACAAGTCCAGTGTTGATGGGATGGAACCCTATTCCAGCACATTAAGATCACCACAGGTTTACTGCACTTATTAATGACATATCGCGCCAAATCTACATTCAAGGGCTTCAAAAGGGAATAGAATTATGAGGGGAAATTACAAGGCAAGTGAGTTTTGGTCCCACATGGGGAATTAAGCTTATTATCTGTGACAACCTGTCAGCCTGAGAGAACTCAAATATGAGCACAAAGAAAAGGGAACGGAGGGCGACAGAGTGGGAAAGGGGCGTTTAAAGAAATCTTCCTCCACTTCTCCAGTGTCCCCTCAGTAATCAAAAGCCTTGCATTAAATGGATGAGGACAACTTTGATTTGACAGGCTTGATCTCAATTGCACACAGCCGCTATCATTTGTGAGCTCTGCAAGCGTTTTGTTTGGACCGTGTTCTAAATGAAGACATCCCCACCATTAAATGATATATTGAGCATTTAGATTCAATTCCTTAACTCTCAAAGACCTGGAACGACGCCCGAGTCGTGTTAGATTTGAACCACTTTAACCATTATTTTATGCTTTAACTATTGAAAAATAGCAGATATACAAGCTCACAGCGCGGCACCGAGTGCCGCACTGCATGACTGCAAGCTTGTAGATCTGCTATTTTTGAAAAAACATGAAAATGTGTCTTTGAATATTTTTGACCCGATCTTTGACAAGACTTCTAAATCCTTCCTCTTAATCAGTGGTTCTCAAACTTCGTCATGTCCAGGACCCCCAAAATTACATGTATTTGGCCGCAAACCCCCATCTCAAAATATGTTGTTCCAGGGACCCCCCCCCCCCCCCCCCAGAAGCAAAGATTTGAGTTACAAAAGTTGGTTTTGAAAAATATTTATTGAAAAATTTGCACACATTTTTACGATTTTTCAAAAATAGCAGATCTACAAGGAGCTTGATCTACAAGGAGCTTGTAGATCTGCTATTTTTCAATAGTTAAAGCAGTCAATAATTCTAGGCCCAAATTCCTTAAGGAGGCAGCTCCGACTAAATGGGATACATGACACTCGCGCGCCACGGAGAGCACCTCAATTATGGATTACAATTAATACCGCCGCATTTCCTGCGTGTCACTCTTTGCCCCTTCCACTGACGAGCAAGCTAATAATAAACAACGGAGAAGAAAACAAATCATACATTACTTTTCCTTAACCGCGTTCACCCCATTACAGACACTTAGACCAATTTAAGGCAATTGCAATATACTCTCTGGAAAAGACAGTCGGATGCAATTAGTGAGACTGATGGCAAATGAGACAGAATTATCACGCTATCTGATGTAATGGGGCTGGAGTGTTGGCCGCAGCGCGTGGGCCTCCATGGAAGCGTGATGCCATCAGTTTGGGGGGAGGGAGAGGTCTTCTTCTGACTGGCCTGCCTACAGTATAGGGTATGCCGCATAGGTGATTTTAAGGGGTGTCTATGGCCACCAGGGGTGTGAACAACCTCATAAAGTCATTGCAAGCTACCACAAGCAACACATTTCCACAGAGCAAAAAAGTGTCTGTTATTTAGCTCTGCTGGCGAATTTGGTGGTGAACTGCTCCTAAAGCCCTCTCTCTTAAGTGTATTTTACACACAAGTTGTTGCAAAAATAAGTAAATAAATCATATAGGCATATGCTCATGGTGTCTAGAAAAGCACAGTTTATATTGTGTTACAATTAGGTAAAACATAAACCTTAGAAACCTGTTAAAACAACAGGATAAACCATACAAAATCCAAAAATGTTTGTGTGCGCGCCTGAGGAACCCAGTCTTGCACCCCCTGCAAGAAGAGGCTAGAATCGCCTATAGGGTATGGTATTCGCATGCATAAAGTGAATGCCAAATCGAGTGGCAAATCAAGTGGCAAAGTGAGTTTAACGTTGTTTAATGTCGTTTAATGCAATCAGATCGGACTTTTCTGTTTGGATGTATAGGCTGTCAAGGCCAGAAAGATGTTTTTTTTGCCACTCATTAGGCGTTCCCACATATCTTCCGGGCCGTGGTGTAAAGTAACTAAGTACATTTACCGTAATTGCTGGACTATAAGCCGCACCTGAATATAAACCTCACCAGCTAAATTTAGAACAAAAAACAAATGTTTACATATATAAGCCGCACCTGACTATAAGCCGCAGGTGTCATTCCTGCTTCCCGCTAGAGCTCCCCTGGTGGCCGTTAGCTGTAAAAATCTATATATAAATCCTTGTTAAAGACCACTGTAAAACGAACAAACTGGCCGTTATCTCATCAGTATAAATCTCTATATAAGCCGCACCTTTGTATAAGCTGCAGGGTTCAAAACATGGGAAAAAAGCTGCGGCTTATAGTCCGGCAATTACGGGTACTTAAGTAATGTACTTAAGTACCGATCTACAAGCTCACAACGCGTCACATTTACTTTTGGTACTTTAAGTATATTTTGATGCCAATACTTTCGTACTTTTACTCAAGTACATTTTGAATTCCAGACTTTTACTTGTAACAGAGTATTTCTACATTGCAGTATTGATAATCTTACTTAAAGTAAAACATATTTTTTCCACCACTGCTTCTTCTGACTCTGGCCTGTCTATAGGAGCGGTCTTGCGGTAAAAAAAAAAGCATGTATGCATATCCTAAGAAGAACTTCAGAAAGGAACCGTGACTTAGAAGTTTATATGAAAGCCCATCCCAAGCACGACCAGCATTTAGATTACTTTCCCTGAGCTTTTCTAAAGCTCAGCTCAGCTGCTGTGTGAAAGATTTTTTTTTTCTTTTCTTGGTGTCTTTCACTGAGCGAAGAAACAAAAACTGCCTTGCGTGTACGTGACGTCCATGTCTAGCTGAGCGCTAACCCAGTAAATACACAGCACACGCAGGCCATATTTTTTACACAGAAGAATTATATCAACTCTACTGTTTGGCCACAGAAAGCCACTGAAGATGTAGAACTAGTACAAAGAAGTCTCCGCGGCAAGCTCGGTACTCTCAGGATATACGTGTATGTTAAATAGACCAGAAGGAGGAGGACGGGGAAACATTTTTTTGGCAGCTCATTCCTCAGCTTTGTGTCGGCCCACTGACATCTGCTACATTTGCATGGCAGCTGGAGATCCCGGGATTAAGCGCTTACAACGGTATTGCCATATCTCATTTAACCCTCAAATACCGGGAACGTGCCAGAGTCGTGTTAGATTGTAACCACTTTAACCATTATTTTATGCTTTAACTACTGAAAAATAGCAGATATACAAGCTCACAGCGCGGCACCGAGTGCCGCGCTGCGAGCTTGTACATCTGCCATTTTTGAAAAATCTTGAAAATGTGTGCAAGTCTTTGAATATTGACCCGATCTGTGACCCGACCTCTAAATCCTTTCTCTGAATCAGTGGTTCTCAAACCTTTTCATGTCAAGGACCCCCAAAATTAAATGTATTTGGCCTCAGACCCCCATCTCAAAATATGTTGTTCCAGGGACCCCCCAGAAGCAGAGATTTGAGTTACAAAAGTCTGCTTTGAAAAATATATATTGAAAAATGTGCACACATTTTCACGATTTTTCAAAAATAGCAGATCTACAAGCTCACAGTGCGGCACTCGGTGCCGCACTGTGAGCTTGTATATCTGCTATTTTAAATAATAAGCATTAAATAATTCTAAGCCTAAATGGGTTAACAACATAATCATCTTATGAAGAAGGTGACGCTTCATCCCTGATGCCTCACAAAGCTTGGCATGCAGTTTCCTCTCTCCCTCTCTCTCTCGCTCTCACTCTTTCATTCTCTCTCTCTCTCTCTCTCTCTCTCTCTCTCTCTCTCTCTCTCTGTCTGCCTGCATGTCTGTCTGTCTCCTGAGTGCCTTCCATTTGCGGTGTTGTGTCTGGTTTTTGGACGCCCGTCACTTACAAAACACCGTCTCTGTACTCACTCGGCAGACTATACCTATCCTTGAATATTCAATCAACGATTCCCCCGTGGATGTGGAATTTAAATAAAACAAGACTAGGCAAGCCTTGTTAAGCCGGACCCGGGATACATGCCAGTGGGGGATGGATGCATTGGTATGAAAATGCTGGAGGGCTTTTAATTTGAAACCACAGGACACAGGAAGCGTCAAGACTCACAGTAGGCCTATACCTGTTTCAGGGACGTGCTGGGCCCCTGATTCAGCCCGGGAAAAAGTGTTGGAGAGGCCCTCATTGCGCGCTATAGAGAGAGATCTCTCTATAGCGCTGCTGCTACTCAAAGATTTGCCATTTCAGATCATGACAAGTGACAAGCCAGTGGGCCAATTACATGAGTTATATTTCGTCGTTGTCGGGTGGAAACCTTGTATGTCCAAAACTGTTTGTTTTGTATTTATCATTTAAAAAATGATTTAAACTAGTGAAAACAGACGATCTACAAGCACACAGCGCCTCGCAACGCGAGGCGTTGTGTGCTTGTAGATCGTTTTCACTACTTGTAGATCGTTTTCACTACTTTTGTGCGACGGCCTTGTATGATGAAGCAGGGCTTTGCTTTGCGAGAAAACGTACAAATTTGAAACTTGGAGATACAAGGTTTCTGCCCAACAGTGACGATTTACTTTTTTGTCCGCCCAGCCCCCAAAATGGAACGAAGGCCATCATTTTATTATTATTTTTTTCCTAATGGCCGGCATGGGCCGGCCGGGAATGAACCGGCCGTTCGGGAGTTGTCCCGCTTTTCCCAATGGCCAGCACGTCCCTGGTCAAGACTCACAGTATACCTGTTTCATCCTTACTGCGGTGCTGCTATGACAACTGTGTTTCCCTCGCCATCAATAAAGGTCTATCTATATCAGTGGCGTCAGTTCAGAAAAAAAGCTAAGGTATGGCAACATGACTGGTGTAAGAAACAAGTCACGTTGCCATACCTTAGCAACAGGCATCATACATTGATTTTAAGAAGTATATTTATTTTTTTCCCCCCCGTTTCTATGGTTTCTTGGGCTGGATATCGCAGCCTGGAAAGGTTGTTCAAGTGCATTGCACCTGTGCAGCTGACCTGCGGAACCTGGGAATATACCATTTTCTCAAAATGGGGAGAATAAAAGTGTGGAGAAGTGACCATTTTGTAACATTTTGCATTTGTAGTTAATTTACCTTAATTTAACAACATAATAACCAGCATAGATAGACAAAGAGACATTCATGGATTTATATTTAAAAGTAACTTTTATTTCCCCCCCTGGACCCAGGGTATGGCAGCTGCATACCCCTGCCATACGCAATTGACGTGATCTATATGTTGTTGCTGTCAGGCAGAAACCTCTTATCTCCATATTTTAACTTTAATTCTTTTGGCAAATGAATGGTCCTACTTGATCATACTACGGTGTCACACAAAAGCATCAAAAGTAGCACATCTGTCAGCTCGAAACGCGGCGCGAAACGCGGCGCGAAACGCGGCGCGAAACGCGGCGCGAAACGCGACGCGAAGCGACACATTTTGAGCTTGTTGATCGACCACTTTTGCTACTTTTGAATTTGAATCCAAAAAGCAGTTGTTCAATTACTCAATTTTTGAATCCGAAAAGCAATATTGGACATAATGAGGTTTCTACCCGACAGAGACGATATACACACAGATTGAGTGTGACAGCGTAGCAACCACGTGACGACCGTTGTGATGTGAAATTGCACATTATATCTATTGAGTGTCCGGTAAGTCTATGTATTTTATTAGTGCTAGAATGCACACAATATACTACACCCCTTGTTCCCTTACTGGTGGCCTAATACACTATGCATACCTGACCAACCCAGACGTCTGTCTGTCTGACTGTCTGTCAATGAAGAGAGAGAGAGAGAGAGAGAGAGAGAGAGAGAGAGAGAGAGAGAGAGAGAGAGAGAGAGAGAGAGAGAGAGAGAGAGAGAGAGAGAGAGAGAGAGAGAGAGAGAGAGAGAGACACTTGCTTATTGAAAGAATGCCCAAATCAATGAATAAGTTCCAGACCACATTTTCACTGCTACTGCACCACACATTACACATGAGCACGCTGCTATGCAGTATCCATCCCTCCCTCCATCCATCCTTCCCACCCTCCATCCATTTATTTTGCTTCAGAATTGGCATTTGGCAGTTAGGAACTCAATGTCTTTCTCAAGTGAAATTCAGGAAAAAAAAAACATGGTTCGTTTCGCTGGACAAAATCGCAGCGAAGGGTTAACATCGTCATGGCCATTGAAGCTTGGAGACCTCCTCCGCCATTGCAAAGCTGCATGACTCGCCTTAAACACATGACTCTGGGAAATAAGGAACCTTGAGGAGGCAGGGGGAAGTTCAGGGACCACTGGGAGATTTTCATTTCAAAACGATCTCTTTTTCGCAGAATAAAAGCATACTTTCTTTCTGCTTGGTTTGAATAGGAGACAGGACCTTTCATGCCCTCCGTGTATAATCTTCCATGGTATAATGCTGAAGTCTTGAGGTAGACATGCACAAAAGGACACTTTTGTGTAAAAAAAAAGGCTCCTGAATGGTCTGCATTTACATAGCGCCTTCATCCAAAGCGCTTCACAATGTGCATTACTTTCATCCAGGGGTCTTCATCAGGGGGTCCGGGACCTTACCCTAACCTCTATCCCTTAACCTAACCCCTAACCCTAACCCTAATGGGGACCTACTATTTGGTCCCCACAATGTCTATTTCTCCAATTCTACTCTACTTGTGGGGACATGTGGTCCTGACATAGTAATATAAACCACACACACACACACACACACACACACACCACACACACACACACACACACACACACACACACACACACACACACACACACACACACACAGGGGCATTAACAAAAAAGTTGAGAAGTCGACTCAGTCGACTTTATTACACAAGTCGACTCCCACCAGAGAAAGTCGAAAGTCGAAGTTGAAAAAAAAAATCCTTTGTATTTTATTTAATATTACAGTGGTTCTCAACCTTTTCAGACCGCGACCCCCATAATAATCATATTTTAAGCACTAAGAATTGAGGCGTTACATTTGGCATAACGTGGATCGCGAGGCGTTGTGTGCATGTACAGTAGATATGCTATTTTCACAATTTCTGCCTCTATATATTTCACAATTTGGGCAATGTTTAATTTGTTATTTTAGAGGTATTAAAAGTCCTTAAAACTCTTACACTTAAACTTTACTTTATTTACTTTACGCACTTGACTTGACGGCTTTGACACGAAGCCTCCTGGCATCAAACTTCAAGCTGGGGATCAATCTTGGAAACTCCATGTTCCCAGACGGCTGCTCTCCGAAGGCCAGTCAAGGTTCCTACACTTTTCACTTTTTCTCAGCTTGAATGTCTGCTTTTTTTTTCGGTATATAGAAGACCAGCTTGGTCAGATGGATAAATAGGGCCTCTGTGTCCTCGCACAGGTTGCTATAGAGAAAGTCCGGGTTTTGTTTTCCCTCTTTGCTACCGTATGCAGTCTGGCTTCCAGCTTGTCTCCTTTCCCCCCTCTTGCCTGTGATTGAATCCAGGACCACTCGTCCTGGCATATTGACCCAGACGTCGTATTCCCCCCCATGTTTATTTCATGGAGAAAAGCACAATATCGGAGTCATCAGATGAGTGCATGATGCGAGATAGCAGCCCGGTGCGAATGTGCTGATGCCGTCAAGCCTCGATCTTTTTTCCCTCCAGTCGCACTGTGGCAAGCCATTCATATTTTCTTTTTGCTTTTACAGCGCCTCTCTGTCGCAAGCAGAGAGCAAATTGGCTTGACAGAGAGGCCTCCACAGTGCTCCACAGACGGACAGATGGTTGAAGAGATTGTACTCTCTTCTCATATGTTATACGCGCAACAAGACCGCGGAGCGAACACATAAGAAATGCATTGCTCTCATAACGTTGACAATGGCGGCCTGGGTTCCATGCTGCATGTTTATCTCCGTTATAGCGGTGGCGCGATGATCATAGATCAGATATTTTACTGTGCCTGTATATTGCTGTGTCTGGTGTTTATGCATGCATTTCTGCAGGGTTAGGGTTAGAAGAAGATTACATCCATATAACCATGTTGAACCGGTCTCCAGGCCTGCCGGGCCCAGCTCAATAAACCAAAATTACAACTGAAGAATTCATCTTTCAACAATGATGACTTTTCCCGCAGACACTCCTCCTCCGTATCTCCATATTGAAATAGTCAGTGGTGTAAAAAGTACTCGATACAGCAATATAGCAAATGTACTTGAGTAAAAGTATGAAAATGTTTAGCCTGGTTAATAAACCAGACTGCACAACACCACCCCCTGTTGGTAGTGGTGGTGTTGTGTAGTCTGGCCCTTCACATTAAATAAGCTTTTTCCACCAGCCCTCAGAGAGGGCGAGCCAATCAGGGCTGTAGGCTTGGGGCACGTGGTGGGTGGTGGCCTGGTTCAAAACCATTCAGCCAATCAGGCGAGTTTGTGTGTATTCAAACACATTCCCCCCTCCACTCTTATTACAGACATCAAACAGATTGTAGTCTTTGATGCTTTCAGTGACTAACGAGCTATTGACACTTGTATGGCTCAATCAATTACAGCAGCTCACAAGCCCTTTGAAGTTCAGAGGGAGCAATTAACACTTATGTTGCAAAGATTTTTTCTCTTCAATGTCTCGCGTTGCCATGGTTACCATAGACTTCCATGTAATTGTGCAAGTGTGTAAAAAGTGCACGCCCATGCCTAGATGATGCACCACGTGTGTAGATGCTGTTCACAGCTTTCAAACAAAAAAATCCGCTTGGAAATCCGTTCAGGCATTCATTTATCAGCCATTATGTTTTCTTCAGATGTAAACAAACATGGCTGCCATGTTTGAAAGAATGGGTTGGTATGGGGGTTAAACATGCAATTTCGCGATCGCGATCATGCCTAATACATTTCTGGAGGTTCAAAAAAAAAAAATTGAAAAAAATGTTTTTGAATTTTTTTATTTTTTATTTTTTCAAAAACGGCCCAAACTCGGGAAACTCGGGGTTGGCACAGCACTAGTACCAATACAAACTCGGGAAACTCGGGGTTGGCACCATATGTGTTAAACAAATCAAACATAAACCTTTAAGTTTAGCTTATGTTGGTTTAGTTGGTTTATCTTAACATTTTCAGTTGCCTCAACTTATATAGGTTTTGCTTGTGTTTGTTTAACTTAAAATTCTCAGTTGCCCTAACTTAAAAGTTTTCTGAAGTTTGTTGCTTTAACATTTTGAGTTTTCCCAGTTTTTACAGTGAACTTATGACTAAACATTGAAGTAATTTGGAACAGAGGTACTTTTTACCATTTCCTGAAAACTGTTTTGGACAAGGTTTCCTCCCTGACAAAATGTGTGGTCCTTGGCTCTTCCTAGCAGCGCTGTTGGTCCAATGGTTTGAGCTTATAGCCAAACCGACAGACGTGAGCTTGTGTTTGTAGTCGACATCTTTCCTCCTAAGAGCAAAGCCGTAAATAGTCAGTCAAGGGATGTATTTAATCAGGAGACTGAAAGACTTGCCAACACGTTTTTGGAGAACATTTGTCATTCTCAATCAACACGTTTTATACACGCCGAAACATACATGTCAATATGTCACAGGCCTAAATGATGATGTATCATTTAAAATAAATAAAGCAGACAGGTCCATTTTATGTTCCAACATGGCAAATTGTGGTCCTGTACGTGTTGCTGCCAATTACTTAATGTATTCACTTGTGGTTTGCAGTCGACCCAAAACACGTTTATTTATTACCAAGCTCACAACGCGCCCCACAGCGACACGTTGTGAGACACACAACTAAGTGTAACATGTCAGAATTCCACCTTTGTGGAATCAGAGTCATCACACCTTGGGAATTGGGGACCCCGTCCCCCGTCCCCCGTCCCCCGCCCCCCCGTCCCCGTCCCCCGTCCCCCGTCCCACCCTTAAGGCTTTAAACATGATTGATTCCCTCCCTTTAGCTGTCCGAGCACAACACACACATAATGTCACTGTAGGGCAGAAACCTTGTATCTCCGAGATTCAGATTTGACTTTCTTCTTAAAGTAAAGCCCCGCTTCCATCACACAAGACTGTCGCACAAAACTAGTGAAAACAGCAGATCTACAAGCACACAACACCTCGCGTTGTGTGCTCACATAATGTCACTGTAAGGCAGAAATCTTTTATCTTCAAGATTCAGATTTGTACCTTTCTTCGTAAAGTAAAGCCCTGCTTCGTCATACAAGACTGTCGCACAAAACTAGTGAAAACAGCAGATCTACATGCACATAACGCCTCGGGGGGCGCGGCGTTGTGTGCTTGTAGATCGTCTGTTTTCACTACTTTAACTAGTTTTTAAAAAATAATAATAAAAAAAAGGAACGGTTTTGGACATACAAGGTTTTCCACACGACATCAACGAGGATAAATAAATGAAATGAAAGAAGAATTAACTCGTTGGGTTATTCATGAGGTATGCGCTGGCGGCGTCCAGTGGCCCCAGCCCTAACATATGGCTGGGTAAATAGAGACGGCTTGAGAGAAACAGGTGGTCCGGCTGTTAGGGGGATGAGGTGAGGGTCCCTGAGGAGGGGGGGGGGGGGGGGGGGAGAGAGAGAGAGAGAGAGAGAGAGAGAGAGAGAGAGAGAGAGAGAGAGAGAGAGAGAGAGAGAGAGAGAGAGAGAGAGAGAGAGAGAGAGAGAGAGAGAGAGAGAGAGTAGTGGTGGAAAAAGTACTCACAATTTGTTACTTAAAGGAGGACTTCACCACTTTTCAATCCATCTTCATATAATAGGTCCTCACTAATGTTCATAATAAAATAGCGCAATATTTTTCTACTCGGTCCAAGTCTCCTAGGAGAGCTGTGGGAAGTTCAGAATCCATCGTCTTGTGACATCATCATTTCCCCCCCCAAAAAAGTAATCAATATTTTTGGGGGAAAAAAAATATATATATTATCGCAAGAACAATGGCTTCCACTTTAACATTGCAACTTTTCAGGAATAGAAAGCCTGCAGTTTCTATTAGCTTGGATTCCCAATCGATGATGTCAAAGGACGATGGGTTTCTGACCTGCACACAGCCCTCCTCTGAGAAAAAAAAGCTATTTTTTTAGTGAGGACCAATTATATGAAGATAGGTTGAAAAGTGGTGAAGTCCTCCTTTAAGTACAAGTATCAATACTGCAGTGCAGAAATACTCAGTTACGAGTAAAAGTTCGGAATTCAAAATGTACTTGAGTAAAAGTATGATAGTGTTGTCGGAAAAATGTTCTGCAGAATGTTCCATTTCACAAGTTTTCAAATCTCTAAAATGTATGAGAATCTTTTGAAAATAGCAGATCTACAAGCTCGCAATTGGCTTTTTTCAAATGGCTGACGTTTTCAGTAAAAGTACAATATTTGTGACACGTTGTGAGCTCATAATTAAACTACTTTTTAAATAGCTAGGGTATAAAATAGGGCTAAAATGGTTTATGTATGTTTTATAATATTATAATTTATATCTGCAAAGTAACTAGTAGTAATTAAGTTGTCGAATAATTTTAGTGGAGTAAAAGTACAATATTTGGATTCGAGATGTACAGTAGTGGAATAAAAGTACAATACTTAAGTAAATGTACCAGTTACACCACTGAGACAGAGTAAGGGGGGGGGGGGGCATCTTAAAAAGCTGGCAGACAGAGGGGGAGACTGATGAGCAGAACGAAAAAGCCTCTCCTCAAAAATGAACGCTTTAATTGGGTCCATTCTGCCATATTCTTTTAATTTGTCACAGTTGCAAATGAGTGAAAGCTCGGGGTGTCAGTCAACAATAATATTGTGTGTATTAATTTATTAATGTGTGTGTGTGTGTGTGTGTGTGTGTGTGTGTGTGTGTGTGTGTGTGTGTGTGTGTGTGTGTGTGTGTGTGTGTGTGTGTGTGTGTGTGTGTGTGTGCATGTGTGTGTGGGTGTGTATTATTGCTGGGGTAGGGTCTAAAAAGCGGAATAATACAAAAAAAAAAACATGTTTTTAATGTGATGGACGTGCATCACATAGTCCGTTCTTGTCAGCGCTCTAATTGACACAGTTGGATGACTTGCGCCTCGTCTGATTTCCCGTCCTAATTCAGTGAGTGGGCTGATGGATTTGGTGTCACGCTTTTATGTGTTGAAGTAAGTGTGGTCCTGATTCACTGATATTATAACAAGGAAGGTCATTAATTCACATGTACGTGATTTCCCAGTAAATGTGGCCCCCGTCGCGAGCGTTAGATCCCTCATACCTCCTCCCAGTGGAGGCGGAGAGACGGGGAGCGCGCGCGCACACACACACACACACACACACACACACACACACACACACACACACACACACACACACACACACACACACACACACACACACACACACACACACACAGGGGCGTCACAAGGGGTGGGGAAAGTGGGACTGAGTTACTACTGGCCCACGGTGGAGGGGGCCTTAATTATTTTATACCCAAGCAAAAATAGCAGATATACAAGCTCCGAGTGCCGCGCTGCGAGCTTGTAGATCTGCCATTTTTGAAAAGACGTGAAAATGTGTGCAAATCTTTGAATATATATTTGTCTTTTAACTTAAGCGAACATTTGTAACTCAAATTTTGCTTCTGGGGGGGTCCCTGGAACTAAATATTTTGAGATGGAGGTCCGCGGCCAAATACATATCATGTTGGGGGTCCTTGACATGAAAAAGTTTGAGCACCACTGACATAGAAACATTGGTTTTTCAAAAAACCTTAGAAGGATTTGACATAATTCAAAGACTTGCACAATGTTCACGATTAAAAAAAAAATAGCAGATCTACAAGCTCGCAGCGCGGCACTCGGTGCCACGCTGTGAGCTTGTATATCTGCTATTTTTCAATAGTTAAAGCACAAAATAATCCAATGAATCCTTGTACCCAGGGCCCAGAATTTGGTGCGACACCCCTGCACACAGCCACACACACACACGCGCGCTCGCACACATTTACACACAGCCAGCGTCTCTGTCTCTATTCCAATATCTCCCTATGAGCAGCCATGGTGGTAGGATATAGCCTGGGGGCATCTATTTCCCTGAGCAAGCAGCCAGCTATTGCACAGTGGCCTAATAAACTTTAAAGTATATACAGTAACTCCCCTGTTTCTCTCTCTCTCCTATCCCGCCACCACTCAACCTCCCTCCCTCCCCCCGAAACGTCTCAATATCGTCGCCGCCGGGCATAAACCTCTCATCTCCATATTCTAAACTTTTTTTTGTGTCCTTTTCCGTTAATGAACTATAACGTCCTGCTTGATCAGACTTAAGATTCTCACAAAAAAACATAAAAAATGTGCAGATCTGCAAGCTCAAGAGCGTCTTTAGCTTGTATATCTCGTCGTTGTCGGGTGGAAACCTTGTATGTCCAAAACCGTTTGTTTTGTATTTATCATTTTTAAAATGAATTAAACTAGTGAAAACAGCCGATCTACATGCACACAACGCCTCGCACTACGAGGCGTTGTGTGCTTGTAGATCTGCTGTTTTCACTACTTTTGTCCGACGGCCTTGTGTGATGATGAAGCAAGGCTTTGCTTTGCGAAAAAAAAATTACAAATTTGAGAC
Source organism: Nannobrachium achirus (assembly GCF_963921795.1). Taxonomy (NCBI): domain Eukaryota; kingdom Metazoa; phylum Chordata; class Actinopteri; order Myctophiformes; family Myctophidae; genus Nannobrachium; species Nannobrachium achirus. The sequence continues at coordinate 33,809,406 of NC_137821.1, read as the reverse complement.
TTGGAGATGTGAGATTTCTGCCCAACAGTGACGACGATTCTGCTACTTTTGCCTTGTTTTCTATAATTTGAATCCTCTATATAAACAGTTTTGGACATGTGAGGTTTCCACCAAACGGAGATGTGTGTTGCAAGAGTTGCGTGCAATATGTCTCTGGCCCGCCGTTGCAACCAGATTCCTGTTGAAGCTCAGTCTCATTACTGAATTCCCTTTGTAAATTGTAAATGGCACATTATATAGCGCTTTTTTTATCCAAAGCGCTATACATGGATTTTGAATTACATTCACACACACATCCATACATCCATGGCGGAGGAAACCATGCAAGGCACCAACCTGCGCATCGGGAGCAATTAGGGGTTCAGAGTCTTGCTCAGGGACACTTCGACACTAACTGTGGGGGAGCCTGGGATCGAACTGGTAACCTCGCAGTTCCCATCCGACCGCTCTACCGGCCACTCTACCCCTGAGCCACTGCCGCCCCTTTCATTTTTAAGTCTTTCTTCTTTTTCCATCCACAGCGTTTAGAAAAAGATCACCACAAGTGCAGATCCATTGGCCCACATAACGAGTGAGCCAATGATAAGATTGATGACATAGATATGGTTGTGATGAGCAGACCGGGTCTATTACCGTAGGCAGTTGTCTGGCCCTGTTGTCTGGCCCTGTTACAGATGTTGTCCAAAAATCATGCAGATCGGTACACAGTATCTCTATAGCCATTAAACGAAACGGGTATTTCTTACATTGATGCTCCTACATATTATCATGCAAGCACCAGATAAAGTTACTTTCCATCCCTCATATACTGTGTGCACAGTGCACACCCCATAACCCACACAATGCACATCATTTCGGAGCTCATATCTTTGAACGGGTAAGGGCTAGTGCATAACAAAGCCTAGGTGCTAGCTAGAAAACTACACCGCGATGAGGTGATAGCTCTTCACCTGTGACTACTGACTATGATAGAGGCTTCACGGTGCAATAACCCTGGCGGTGCTGGGCACCAAAAACAACATCGTCAAGCAACGGTTTCTGTCTGAATGATGTCACACGCCCATATACGGGGATCTTGACAACAGAGAGACAGACAGGGGAGAGGGAGATGGAGGAGGGACGGAAATGGGAGAGAGCAATGTTATGAACGCGTGTTTCCTAAACCCACCAGGATTAAGTTAAGACCCGCCTCGCGGAAACGCCCCTCTCAATAATCTTAAGTATGAAAGTGCATATGAATGTTAGACTTAGTGCAAAGCATTACTGCACGTACTACCTACCGATCCATTATAATAATACACGCAGCATACGGCCAAAGCCATATACAAACTATAACAATTTAACTGATAATTAGTAAGAGTTTTTATTTTGAGCACAGACTAGTAGTGACAAATTAATAGCTTTCTCAGTACGTTTCCCTTTTTTAAGCACAGTAGCCTACAAAGTAAGTTTCAATGTATTATTATTATTTTTTTAGCACAGTTTATTTTGAGCACTGTAGTGACAAATTAATAGCTGTGCATTGTGCAAATGCAGGCTTTTCTCAGTACAAGTTTTCATGCCTTTACTAGGTCTGACTTTATCCACCCTCCATGTGTCCGACAAGGATTTCAGCGGGTCTTAACTCAAGCCTGGTGGGTTTAGGAAACACGCGTTATGAACACAAGAACCCCTGGTTGTTCTTTCGTTTATCATTCATCGCCATGAATTGTCCAACTCAGTGTCAGTGCAGTCACGCCCTTGTCTCTGGTGGTCCCTCTTGGAAGAGGCCAGGCTCTGAAGGTGGTCCGTACAGGGGGGGACAGGTGGTGATTATGTGTTCTGCAGTCTTCTCAGGCTCGCCCAAACACTCGCACGCTGCGCTGTCTGCCAGGCCCCACTTCTTCATAGTTTACCTGAAGCAACCCCCTGCTGATTTTGCCGCGGCTGTGTCTTTGTGTCTGTGCCTAGATGGCCATAGTATATGGACTGGACTTTTGCAACGTGTTGTCAATGAAATAACCCCGGTGACGCCTGGGCAGGCTGGGGTTCAAAAAGGCTTCTTGCTGCATGTCACCCACCCTCTCTCTCTCTCTACCACCTTTTAATGTCACTAAGCAGACATGTTGTACAAACACGATATCTTTAAAACTAAAGCCATTAACAGGCAGCGGTGGAAAAAGTACTCACATTTCTTACTTAAAGGAGTAGTTCACCACTTTTCAACCTGTCTTCATATAATAGGTCCTCACTAATGTTCATGATACAATATCACAATTTTATTCTACTCAGTCCAAGTCTCCTATAGGAGAGATGTGGGAAGTTCAGAATCCATCGTCTTGTGACATCATCATTTTCCCAAAAAAAGAAATTTATCAATATTTTTGAAAAAAAATATTTAGATTTTTATTATCACGAGAACAATGGCTTCCACTTTAAAATTGCAACTTTTCAGGAATAAAAAGCCTGCAGTTTCTATAAGCTGGATTGGCAATCGATGATGTCACAAGACGATGGGTTTCTGACCTGCCCACAGCCCTCCTCTGAGAAAAAAAAATTATACCAATTATATAAACATAGGTTGAAAAGTGGTGGAGTGCCCCTTTAAGTAAAAGTATCAATACTGCAATGTATAAATGCTCTGCTACAAGTATAAGTCTGGAATTCTACATTTACTTGAGTAAAAGTACAAAAGTATTGGCTGAAAAATGTCACGCAGAATGTTCCATTTCACAAGTTTTCAAATCCCTAAAATGGATAACAATCTTTTGAAAATAGCAGATCTACAAGCTCACATTTGGCTATTTTCAAATGGCTGAAATATAGGGCTAAAGTGGTTAAGTTTTCAAATAATTGTAGTGGAGTAAAAGTGCAATATTTGTCTCTGAGACGTAGTGGAGTAGAAGTGAAAGTACAGCAAATTGGACATACTCGAGTAAAGTAAAAAATACCTCAAAATTGTACTCAAGTACTGTACCTTACGCCAGGGGTTCCCAAACTTTTTTGTCTCAGGGCACCCCATGAATATTTGTTTTCATCCGAGGCACCCCTACATTAAATGTCGTTGTCGGGTGGAAACCTTGTATGTCCAAAACCTTCTCTTTTTGTGATATTATTTAAAAAAATATTTAAAATAGTAAGAATAGCCGATCTACAATGTAGATTTGCTATTTTCACTACTTGTGTGACACTTTTGTATGATGTATAGGGCTTTTATGTGACCAAAAAACATACACATTTGAAACTTGGAGATACAAGGTTTTTGCCTGACAGTGACGATATTGATAATTTTCACTCCCAGCACCTTATATTTATAGCATATTTTAGCGATTGTGTTGTGAGGAAAACATTGAGATAACAGCCATTTTGGTTAGTACTTCAAGTTTAAAATGATACTAAATATTTTTTTAAGTGTCCAAATATATTCAAAAATATTATCAAATTATCTTGTGGCACCCCTGGACTGCCATCGCGGCACCCCAGGGTGCCCCATCACCCACTTTGAAAACCCCTTCCTTACGCCACTGTTGACAGGACAATAACCTATGTTTATGTACAATAGATTCCATAGTGCATGTGAAGACATGCATTGATGCCAGTGTGGTCCTTTATGTTCACCTGCACCTTATGCAATGAGTGATTTGAGAGTGCTTTTCCACTATCACAGGCATCCCTCCAGGGCCTGTATCCTTTGACTACATGCTTTCATCGAGTTATTGGTTCATATAAATCGCCTTGTTCCTGACATGAGCCATCAATAGCATATTAGGCACACATTGTAAAGCCCTACAGTTGGTGTTGCATTTTTAATGGAGACCACCACTGAGTCCTGTGCAGCCAACATGCATGCCAATTCTCAAGTGGTGGACAAAAGCACTCAACCCCTAGTACTGGAGTCAAAGCATAGACCTGGTCAAATATTACTCCACTACAAGTGAAAGTTGCTCTGGCAACTGGAGTACTTGAAGTACATGGTTTAAGAAATACTTAACACAACTACTGCCTCTTAATCTGAAGGTTTGCTTGGTGCCTCGGTGCCACGCCGTTTCCTCCATAGGCCGCCGCTATTATTTTGAAGGGCCGGAAGGGAGTTGTTTTTGTTTTTTTGGATTATCACTTGACGGCAACGATTACGTCATCTAGTCACATGACAGTGTGAGCCCAGAAGAGAACATGGCTGCGCCCAGCTTTTGTGTACAGTATGGAGAGTGGAGACCATCCTTTGTATAAGAATGTCCCTTTTGGAGAAAATGAAGTCTCTTTATGGGCCTCTCAATGGATTTACTATGGAGGACGTTAACTTTGCGTGCACGCCCGACGTGCGTTGTAAACAAATCGCGGACATTACCGATGCGGGCGGGACCGGAGCGACGTACAGTAAGTAATAATATCTTTACTGTATATACAGTAAGATTGACAGTCCTCGCCGTCAACGGCGCCATGGTATTAACCCTTTCACTGACGGTGAGCGTCGTCAAGGGCAGCAGAACAGTTAAAGGTAAAAGTGTATGGTCCTTTGTTAAAGTACTTTAAGTACTTTCAAAATAATTGAAAACAGTTATCGAAAAAATAAACACGGCCTGCTCACGTACTAGGATAGCATTATGAGTCACCAGAAAAAAAATAATAGGTGTTTTAAAGCCATACTGTGTAAGATGCCCAACTAGTGGTCATTAGCCCTATAGCAAACCGCGGTCGCGTCCGCGTCTTTCGGACGTTTTTCGTACCTTCAGACCCCCGCGTCTGCCTCCACCTCGCTGAGATCTATCTTTTAAGGGGTCCCTTGTTCCTGTGCGTTCAGTAATTCCAGAGATACGGACTCCTTCACCCTGCCTGGTAGGCGAAATTACCTAGAGAAGGGATGGTACAAACGGGCGACAACAAATATGGCTGCCATAGCGACCCCACTTCAAGATGCGCTGTGATTGGCCGGCAGTTGTATAACCCTCGCTGTGATTGGCCGGTAGTGTGATGACGCAATTTTGGCGCGAGATCCGGTCCACGGCAAGGATCTCAGTTTACATACAGAGAAGGCTTTACAGGCTGAAATTCACGGCGCGGATCTTCTAAAACTTTTGTGATTTAATAGTTAGGAGAATTTTAAGATTTGTTTTATAAAAAAAGTTACATAGTACAACTTTAATGAATCTATCGTGGTTAAAATGGAGTTTGAAGTTACAATGGGTGTGTATGAGGAAAGGTCCTGGAAGAAGAGGGCCTGATAACATTTTCATCAAATATCTAAATACTGAATGAAGCCAATTAAAAACTGGTCAGTGTGTTCCCAAAAGCGTGATTAGATGATAAAATGACCAAAAGTTCTACTCACTCACTAGCTTTCGCCGTGGACTGAAGCCTCACCTGTTCAGACTCCACCTGTCCTAAACCCATAGCACTACTGAAACACTCAATGACCATACATGAAGCTAGTTAGCATTTGTTTTTAGGTTTTTTAGACTTTTTATTTCCTTGACTGATCATATTGTTTCCTAGATATATATTCATTTGCATTTGTTATATTGCTGTTGATGTACTGACATATTATCTTGTTTATTATTGTGATGTTTTATCTGCTTATTGTAAGTCGCTTTGGATTAAAAGCGTCTGCTAAATACCTAAACTGTAAACTGTAAACTGTTGAAAGTAGAATATCCCTTTAAGTACAGTAATCAAGTAAATGTGTGTCCACCTGTGCCAACTCCTCAGCAGCAGGGACTTCTTTGCAACCACTTTGGGAACAACAAATCATTGTCCATTGGCTTTCATTTCTCACAGCCACTTTTCCCTGCAGCTCAGGTCATTTGACAACCGACAGCTCCATGAATATGTACAAATCAGATCAGACAGGCTTCTGGAGCCTGTATATACCTCTCTCTCTCTCTCTCTCTCTCTCTCTCTCTCTCTCTCTCTCTTCCCCGTAAGGACCCGAGTCACGGCTTCCCGATGGCCGTGTAATTGAAACAAGCGAGTGCTTTTTTACCGCGATGCAAATATTATCACGCTGAACACGCGTTACGCGCAATCGTCGTTATCGGGTGGAAACCTCGTATCTCCAAGTTTCAAATGTGTATGTTCTTTTGCAAAGTAAAGCCCTGCTTCATCGTACAAGGCCGTCGCACAAAAGTAGTGAAAACAGCAGATCTACAAGCACACAACGCCTCCTGGTGCGAGGCGTTGTGTGCTTGTAGATCGTCTGTTTTCACTATAGTTTAAATCATTTTTGAAATGAAAAAATGCAAAACGAACGGTTTTGGACATACAAGGTTTCCACCCGACAACGACGTAATGTAACTCCAGCGTCTCTGAGAGGTGGTAGATATAACACCCCCCACAACCCCCCCTACACACACACACACACACACACACACACACACACACACACACACACACACACACACACACACACACACACACACACACACACACACGCACAGGTGGAAAGCAAGGGATTTCTACTTTACTGGAGTATTTCCAATTTTCGATACTTACACTCCACTACATCCCAGAGGCAAGCATTGTACTTTTACTCTTGAAAACTAGTTAGTAGTTACTTTGTAGATTTTGATTATTATTACAAAAGGAGTATTTCTTCATATGCGGTATTGATTGATACTTTTACTCAAGCAAAAGAATGTGTGTACTTTTCCCACCACACTACTGCACAGTGCACACACACACATAAACACATGCAGGCACACACCTTCAAAAGTGCGCCTTCCTCAGATTAACGCGAGGAATTATGTGTGGTGAGCTTTCTGAGCGAGCGGGCCTCCTGGACATCAATCACATTGATTCTCCGGGCCTCCTCCTCATCATCCCCACATAAAGTCTTTAGTATAACCCTGCAAGGCCCAGCGTTGCTTTTTGGCAACATTTTTTAAATCATTTTTTAAAAATTTTTATAGTTAGTTTTCCTGTTCTTTTTTCACATTAACATCACCATTAAATCCTATTGTTTAGTATTACAATGCCATTGGCCACGATATTTGCATATAAATACCCCCCACAGGGGCTGACATTCACACCTCCCAGAGAAGTTGAAATTCCAGCATCTGGACGAACAACATCTCACTTTTTAACTGAAGCTATTCCTCACTAAAACATAAGTAGAATGCCTGTAATATATTTTTTCGTGATCAATAGAATGTCTAGAACATGTACATATGTTATTATTGTGAAAAATATCCCCAAAATGCAAATTAGAGCATGATTTATGATTCATGATTTATGGCTATAAAACCTTACAAAAACATTATTAATTTTCCTGTGATTAGGACTCCTACAACAGCATCTGATTTAAAAAAAAAAAAAAAAAAAAAAATTGGCCAGTAGAAATTAATTCGGGTCTTGCAGGGATAATAAGGTTGTCAGTGGATCGGGTGGTTGTTGCGTGAGGTGTGTCTTCACACTACCGCCGGTGTCAGTTCATTTAGACGCTCCCCCTGAGCCCTGGCAGCTATCACAGCTCATAAGCGCCGTGTCAGTCAAAAAAATGCTAAGGGATGGGTGGGGTACTGTACTGTGTGCAGGAGTGTCGCACCAAATTCTGGGCCACTGGGTACAAGGAGTCACTGCGTCGTTTTGTGCTTTAACTAGTGAAAAACAGCAGATATACAAGCTCACAGCGCGGCACCGAGTGCCGCGCTGCGAGCTTGTAGATCTGCTGTTTTTGAAAAATCGTGCTGCAAGCTTGTAGAGCTGCTGTTTTTGAAAAGAATCGTGAAAATGTGTGCAAATCTTTGAAGGTTTTTTGAAAAACCTATGTTTCTTCGTCAGTGGTGCTCTAACTTTTCCATTTTGAAGGACCCCCAAAATGATGTGTATTTGGCCACGGACCCCCATCTCAAAATCCATGGACCCCCCAGAAGCAAACTTTGAGTTACAAAATGTTCGCTTAAAAAATACATATTAAGATATGCACACATTTTAACGACATTAAAGAGAGTGCCGCGCTGTGAGCTTGTACTGTAGATCTGCTATTTTTCAATAGCTTAAGTATAAAATAATTAAGGGCCCCCCCCCACCTTGGGCCCTAGTAACTCAGTCCCACTTTCCTCACCCGTGTGACGCCCCTGGTGTGTGTGGGGGTGGATGGAATACAGAGTTCTAACCTTCGGAGGTGTGAACAATAATGAAAGAACCCCGCGCCGCAGTCCTATGAGATGATGCGCTAAATGTTGCCACGAATAGCCGTATACGTGTGATCCTTGGGCGTGAGGCGCTTTGTAATGAAAGCAAACTTCTCTCGACACCAGTGGCGTCAGTTCAGAAAAAAGCGAAGGTATGGCAAGATGACTGGTGTCGCCAGTCATGACACACAGGCATGATACATTTATTTTAAGAAGTACATTTTTTTTTCCCCCCCGGCTTGGTCTGGATATATGGCAGCCTGGAATGGTTGTTCAAGTGCAGCTAAACTTGGCATGTTAGTAAACGTGCCACGACAATTAACAATAATGATTTGCACCTGTACAGCTGACCTGTGGAACCTGGGAATATACCATCTTGTCAAGATGGGGAGAAGTGTGGAGAATATATAATTATAATACCTTGTTAAAGTGACCATTTAGTTAAATTTTCCTTTTTTGAGTTATTTTACTGTAATTTAACAACATAATAACCAGCACAGATAGACAAAGAGACATTCTTAGATTTATATTTAAAAGTAACTTTTATGGCAGCTGCATACCCCTGCCATACCCAATTGACGCCCCTGACTGGGAGTCGTTGCGAGCGTGATGAAGCACATTCGCCGAGACACGATGCGCTCCCCGCAGCAGGCAGGCTTAGGCGACTGCTCGGGCCCCGGGACGGATCCCTCACTTGTCAGATGTTGGTTCCAGATTAGGAACGTGGGGATCTGTATTTTGATAGCGCCGTCTGAAATGTCACCTTGTGTCAATCTTCGTCGTCAAAGCGCCGCGTCTTGCCCGGTGACGGAACAGCTCGACACAACGCCGGTTGAGGGCCGTGGACTGAATAATAATAATAGTAATAATAGAAATATAATAGAAATAAAACTGTTTTATTTTTTTTCAAATTTGAGCTACAGTATTTGTGAGTTAATTTTATGAAGCGTCCCGTGAAGCTTGGCCAATGTGACCCTGGGCGTACAACAAACTCTGGGCGCTTTGTGCAAAGATGTAGGCCAGATGTAGGCCAAGCTTCGCGTCCCGGACAAAGCCAGATGTTGGAGCTTAGCTCCTTCCGGGAGCACCGTTCAAAAATAATATTACATAGAGTAGGCTATGTGTCCCTGGAACAACATTTTCCCGGGTACATGCTGCACACATTCCCAAACGTAAGTGGATTGTGTGTGTGTTGCTTACACAGAACCTTCCATGCTACTGTACATGACGCTGAGATGTCATTCTTGTTCCATTTATACTCTCAGTACGGCCTGACAGATAGACAGCTGTACTTCCATTTTGCACGGGGAAGGTGCTGCACACAAGCACGCTAACCCCTGATTTATACTTGGTTGTGTGTAGGTGTTGTTGCACACCAGAAATAGCAGATCTACAGTTAGTTTGCGTGTGCGCAACACCCACACGCTAACTAACTGTACAGAAGGGGTCAGAAATCTTTTTGAAATGAAGTGCCATGCACGTTTTTATTTTCTAGATAGTCAGTGTGCCATGTCAACATACATTTTAATGACACGCTATAAAACAAACAAAACAAAAACATATTTTGACTGGCAGGACATTGTTATCACGATCATTGAATGCAATAATCCACCTATCTTCCCGACTCCCTCCCCAGACGGAGTTTTAATGAATGTAGAATTATGTGCAGGTGTAATTTGCTGTAAATGTAAAAAAAAAAAAAAAAAAGAATGATTTTAAGATAAAAATCCTCTCTCTCACACTTCTGCCAGTGTGCCAGTGATCACCCTCCCCTGTGCCAATGTTGGCACCCGGGCCGTGCCTAAGGTTGCCTACCCCCGCTGTACAGTATAACTCAGACTTTTAGCTGTACAGTACTCCTCAGCAGTAATAACAGCCGGGAGACAGGGAGCTAAAATATGCAGACGCACACAATTCATATATTTCAGGCATTAATAAATGAGCAACATGGAGCAAACAAACTGAGTCAGACTGTAAACAGACCGATCGAAGGCCTGCCTTTCCGTGCTTTCCTCTGACAGACATAATGACCGCTCTTCCTTAATATAACATCTGTCCAGGAAAGAGCAACCCAAACTGAGCTGTCACTTAGAATCAACCGTCCAGTCGGGTCTCTTGATTGGCCCTGACGGAGCCAATCAAGGAGCAGAGATATTAATGTGCGCATCATCCCGCTACAATCTGATTCACTGAGTGTCCAGAGTAACCAGTCTGCAACTATCGATGATGTTCTTATCGATTAATCGCATGAATCAATTTTTAAATATACATATCAACATATCAGTTAACCACTTGAATGTTTTTGCCTATAATGACATGCCCAAAATAGGGATTGATAATTGATTACTTCTTTTTTATTATTATCGATTATTGATTAGGGTTAGATGAACTGGGTTAGTTCAATTAAATGCACCTCTACAGAGCAACAGAACATTTAATCTGTCACATGATGTGAATGGACCTTGTCGGAAGTGCAGTCAGCTGCAATCGAACTGACCTCATATCAGCAAAAATGACAATAATCTGAGTACTTCACAGTATAATTGTATAGGACAAAGACGTGCAGATAATAGCTTGTCATGGTGATGCTATTGCTGTTCTGTAGCCCGGTAGTTCTCTTAACACATCGGATGCCCACGTGATCTCTGACTTCTTATTTGCTGGTGCCCATGGCAACGCGTCATTTTACCTACCGGCGAGAGTACTGGCGAGAAAAGTAATCCGAGTAAATGTAATCCGAGTATGTCCTGTTTATTTCGCGAAAATCTTTTCTTTCAGTCAGGACCGTTTTTTATCATTTCTAAGCCACAGTGTTTGTGTTACGGCATGTAGAAGAGGCTGCCGTTTTGAGAAAAAAATGAAAAAAGGAAGAGAATCCGGAGAAAACAGCATTTTTGTGCAGCCGGTAAACAGGAAGTCAACGAGCCACACAGCACGTCCGGGTGACGTAATTGCGCGCTGCATGTTGGGAAATGGAGTTGTTTCATCACCGCGGTAGCCAAGTGCAGTAGCTACAGTACAGTATAGTTTACTGTACAACGCGTCAAACGCGTCGTTGGGCACTCGTAAAGATCAAAGAGATTGACGCGTAGACACCACGTGGGCACCCGATGTGTTAAGAGGGGTCCAGGGACCCCCAGGGTTTGTGAGGGAGATCTAGAGGGTCCCCAGAGAATGTTGGAGAGGCAGGGGCTGACATTTCTAAAAGGGCCTTTTGGTGGAAATATCGAAAATAGCAAGCTCACAACGCGCCACAGTGCGACGCGTTGTGAACTTGGAGGTCGGCTATTTTCGGTACTTGATACCACACTAAACTAAAGCATAATCAAGTGAATATTGAGCGTTTGGACAAGGCAATTTGTGTTTCTTTCACCATAGTAAAAACTGCATTCATGGTTCTGGAGAGGGCACTTTTTACAGAGGGATAAAAGGGCAGGGGCTCAAGCCCCCTTGGATGTCTGTACCGTATGTACACGTGCCTGCGCGTTGTGACACAACACGTTTCAGATCTTCCATTTTCAAAAGATCTTGAAAACGAATTGCAATTTGTGGAACATTTTTAACAACACAAATCTGCTGTTAACGTGTCAACAAAACACACAGCGGATGCCGTGGCTTTTGGACCTGAGGGAAACCTGTCCATTCATTCAGAGTGCTGGAGGCAAGTGTAAATGAGGCCTTAGAATGCGGGCTTTTTCCCCCGGAGCGGGGAGCTGATTGCTGAGCTGCTCTTGCAGTGGTTTAAGGCCTGCGTAAATCATTGTTAACAACTATCCTGTTTCATCCATCCTCCCCACAGCCAGGCAGTACATAATGTGACACCAGAGAGAGAGAGAGAGTGGCGGTAGGCTGTAGACATCAGAGTATCCGGTTGTCAGAATGGCGTATTCGTGTCACCGGCTAAAGAAATAAGTTGTATTATGACAATAATACGTGTCAAATTAGGATCATTGATTCGTGTTTAAAATAAGTCGAGAATGTGCACGCCGTGGACATGCAGGGTCATTTACAAGCATGTGATTTTTTTAATTATTAGAAATGTGTCATGAATTCACTTAAAAAGTCAGTTAAAAAGCAGTGCTTCACAACCAGTGTTGCGGGGACCACCAGTGGTCCTTGAAGGGATTCCAGGTGGTCCCCTGAGAGGTAAAGATATGCTTTGACCAGTTTCGAGTAGTAGCCGAGCGGTTAGGAGAATAAGGGATTTACACTCCTATAAGGCCTTTGGGTGGAGTTCCACATTTTTGCGTCATATAGCAGGAGAATGAATTTAACCAATTTTTTTAGCCAAATCTTGGTTGGACGTGATCTGTGGAGCTGCCGCTGATGTTGTAATTATGAACATCCTTGACGCTTTGGAAGTATTTTGTCAGGTACATGGGTATCTTAGTGGTGTGTAGTGTATATATTGTACACCAGGTCCATTGCAAGATGTTGCACTCTGTCAGCTACCGTGAGCCACCCTACCCTTGAAAAGTGATCAGCTGGTAAGGTGAGCCCATCTCATCAAATGGTGGTCTGTGGCTCAAATGCAGAATAAATAATGTACCTTGATATGAAAAAGGTTGAACACCACTGCACTAAGGCAGTGGTTCTCAACCTTTTCAGGCCGCGACCCCCAAAATAATCATATTTTAACTGGGGACCCACTCCCACCCTGACGAGCACTAAGAGTTGAGGCATTACATTTTGTGTAACGGTTGCGAGGCGTTGTGAGCATGTAGATCAGCTATTTTCACAATGTCAGCCTCTAATATTTTACAATGTGTCCAATGTTTAATTTGTCAAAAATGTGCAGATACCCTCTATACACTTAATCTTATGTTGGTTTTGTTTACTGTTGAGAGAGAAAACAATGCTGCACATTAAGTTAATCATCTGAGGACCCCCCCAAAATAATTTGGGGACCCTGGGGGTCCCGACCCACAGGTTGAGAACCGCTGCTATAAGGCATGCTCGGTAATGAGACATTGAACTGATTCGTTTCCCACAAACACAAGACTACAGCTGTCCATTGTGGAATTCCTTCTGGAAACATCAATGAGAGGCAGTATAACTCAGAGGCGACTGCTGGGGAAGGTCAATCAGCTATTCATAAACATACCTTTTTTTTCCTTCTAAATCGTAAAAATCCTCCTTTTCAACTCGGGGACTGTTTGAAGGTGAATCCTCAGATTAATTTTTGATGTCGGGGTTCATGAAAATCTGTCTTTTATATCAATCTGAGCCCATGCGGCGGGGGGTCCCCGAGATCAAAAGCAAACATCTTTTTTTCTTTTTTTTTTTTTGTCATGCTCGCTGGATATGAAATGGAAGATATAAGGGAGGTGTCTCATCAGAGTTCGACACAATCTGTTCGCTGTTTGTTTGTTTACTTATAATCAGGAGAGGCAGCAGGCAGGGTGTCGCACCAAATTGTGGGCCCTGGGATACAAGGATTCACTGCGGGCCCCCCGTGAATGTTCTTCATAGCGGGAGAACTATTGTGCTTGTGCTTTAACTGGAGTGCCGCGCTCGTAGATCTGCTATTTTTGAAAAATCCTGAAAATGCCTTTATTTCAAATCCTTCTAAGGTTTTTTGAAAACGCCTATGTTTCTATGTCAAACCTTTTCATGTGAAGGACCCCCCAAAATTATATGTATTTGGCCACGGACCCCCATATCAAAATATTTTGTTCCAGGGTCCCCCCTCGAAGCAAAATCTGAGTTACAAATATTAACTTAAAAAATACATATATTCAAAGATTTGCACACATTTTCGAGACTTTTTAAATATAGCTGATCTACAAGCTCGAGTGCCACGCTGTGAGCTTTGTATACCTGCTATTTTTCAATAGCTAAAGTATAAAAAAATATTAAGGCCTCTCCAACTTGGGCCCTAATATCTCAGTCCCACTCACCCCCCCCCCCCCTTGTGACGCCCCAGCATGGTCACTGGCATGTTCTTTTCTTCTCAGCCTTTCTTCTCGCTTAGGCGATATATGATCCCCTTCTTGTCTTCTGGGGGGGTGGGGGGGGGGATTATTTTAAATTCCACGTACAACAAAACAAATATCATTCCGGGGCTTTGGTGGTCTTTCTTTGATAAACCCCCGATGTCCTTCTTCTCATCCCTTCTGATAAAGAAACAAGAAGTTACAGCTCTCTCTCTCTCGCAGTGCCGTTTCCTTCCTCATCGCCTTCCTCCTCTCCTCCCTGTCTCTCTCTCCCCCTCCGCTCCATAACCCAATTAGGCTGGTGCAGCAGCACTGTGCAATGTTGCTGAAAAGCCGCGAGCAGTACGGTGGCTCTGAAAGCCCAAGGTGTGTTATTATCTCGTATTAGTGCACCACCTGCCTCGCCATAATGATTAGCTAATTGGCTCAGTGCGTGTCCTGAAATAATAAAGGAAGGGGGAGACGTTTTACTCAAGGCCGCCGAGGTCTGCACAAAGTACACTTAACCCTCAAATACCGGGAACGACGCCCGAGTCTCGTTAGATTTGAACCACTTTAACCCATTATTTTATGCTTTAACTATTGAAAAATAGCAGATATACAAGCTCACAGCGCGGCACCGAGTGCCGCGCTGCGAGCTTGTAGATCAGCTATTTTTGAAAAATCTTGAAAATGTATGCAAGTCTTTGAATATCTTTGACCCGCTCTTTGACCTGACTTCCAAATCCTTCCTCTAAATCAGTGGTTCTCAAACTTTTTCATGTCAAGGACCCCCAAAATTACAGGTATTTGGCCACGGACCCCCATCTCAAAATATGTTGTTCCAGGGACCCCCCAGAAGCAGAGATTTGAGTTACAAAAGTTTGCTCTAAAAATATATATATTGAAAACTGTGCACACATTTTCACGATTTTTCAAAAATAGCAGATCTACAAGCTCGCAGCGCGGCACTCGGTGCCGCGCTGTGAGCTTGTATATCTGCTATTTTTCAATAGTTAAAGCATTCAATAATTCGAAGCCTAAATGGGTTAATGGCTGCGACTCTGAGTCAAGATAAGTGTGGATTTAATAGCGAGCCCGCTCTCTCGGACAGCATCCTAGACTTATCTTTGCCATTAAGTGCTCCTAGGGCATCAGGAGGGCATGGTGTTGGGTTACCCCCCCAGACCACTTATGTCACCTAAAATTCAGACTCTCTCTTGTCCTCTTGATCATTTTGAAAAAAGAAAAAAAAAAAAAAAACAATAAGATTGATTGAGATTTTTATTTACAAAAATGCATCTAGAATGCATGTATTATTATTATTTTATTTATTTTATTATTATTATTTTTTTTGGGGGGGGAGGTCTGTCTGTCTGTGGCGCGCCCATGATATACACTACAGCAGGGGTCTTCAATGTTTTCAGGCCAAAGATGAAGCAGGGACCCCCACAACTTTTTCAAAGATTACATATAGTTTCATTGTTTGACGGCACAATCATCAGTGTATTTTGGATTCATGTCAATGTGTGTTTTCAGATATTTAACCACTTGAACCGTCAATACTTAATAAACTTGACCTATCACTGTACTTATTCTGCTCTTTTTCCCCTCTACACGAAACCTCTTGCCAAAAAGAAGCCAAAGATAGCCGATCTACAAGCTCACAACGCCTCGCAGTGTGAGGTGTTGTGTTCTTGTAGATCTGCTATTTTTGGCTAAAGTTCTCAGAATATGGACGCTAGGGTTCAGGTTAATATAGAAAATTAGAAAAAAGCTTCTATCACACAAAGATTTGGAGGACCCCCTGTAGTAACTCTGAGGACCCCCTAGGGGTCCCGGTCCCCTTGTTGAAGACTCCTGATATACAGTATCAAAGTCAAAGTAACATTTATTTTATAAAGCACATTAAAAATGACTCATGACCAAAGTGTTCAACAAGTCAATTAGGGAATGTCTGTCTGCCCGCCGTCTGTCTACAGTACTCTGTCATAGTACTGACATCACATATTGGCCTGGAGCACGGAACACATACCGTATATGGGCAGCTAGAGGACACGGAACACCATATATGCGCATAAACGGGTGAAACTGTGCCCACATTTCTAACATCACTGATACCGCCGCTTGTACTGCGCATGCGTCTCCGCCATGGTAACATCAAAATGCTGAAACAATGCCCGAATTTGGAGATGACTTCACCATAGAACCATAGAAAGTGTTCTGACAGGTTGCATACAGTGTGGTTTGGTAACTTGACTGTCCAGGAAGGTAAACAGCTGCAGAGGATTGTGAAGAGAGCAGCTAAAATTATCAGCACAGAATTGCCACAACTCCATACAATCTATACCACACGCTGCAAAAAAAAGACTCAGAACATCATGAAAGATAGCAGCCATCCTGCCCATTCCCTGTTCACACTCCTCCCATCCAAAAAACGTTACCAGAGCATCAAATCGCAGTGAAACGTAGGTAAACATGGGCACTGTACGCATTTTTAAACTGTACACTGTTACACTGTATGGTATTCATACTGTATACTGTGCACATTCCCGGGCAAGGTCCTAGTACCGGTGTATATATATTTGCAGCTCATTTCATTGTAAGATAAGGAAAGCAAAGGACGAAATGTCACTCGGAGAAGTTTGGATCTCGACTCCTCCTGAGGTGTCCTTCAGCGAGACACTGAACCCCTCACTGCTCTTGATAAGCAGGTTGCCACTTTGTATGGTTTCCTCTGCTGTCTGTGAATGTGCGTGTGAACTGTAAACCGCTAAAGGCCCTATAGAAATGCCATCGCAGACGTCCCCTCAAAGCAAGGCAAATGTATTTGTATAGAACATTTCACAAAGGGCAATTGTGCTTTACATAAGAGACCAGGAATACATGAAGAAGACGAATCAATAGCCTCCAGAGCAGGGAGTTTGTGCGCATTCCAAGGTCACTATATTGTTGGTTACAATGCTGATAACCTCCACCTTTGATAAGTTACAGTACATTCATTGTGTTGTTGTCTGCAGAGCTTACTTTGCAGGACTGTATTGTGCCAGTGCAGGGGCGTCACTTTAGCTATTAAAAAAAATAGCACTGAGTGGCACGCTGCGAGCTTGTAGATCTGCTATTTTTGAAAAGTCATGAGAATGTATGCAAATCTTTGAATAGGCCTATATGTATTTTTTTAAGCGAACATTTGTAACTCAAAATTTTCTTCTGGGGGGTCCCTGGAACTAAATATTTTGAGATGGGGTCCGTGGCCAAATACATATCATTTTGGGGGTCCTTCACATGAAAATGTTTGAGCACCACTGACATAGAAACATAGGTTTTTCAAAAAACCTTCAAAGACATAATCTTTTTTAAATAGCAATATACAAGCTCACAGCGCGGCACCGAGTGCCACGCTGCGAGCTTGTAGATCTGCTATTTTTCAATAGTTAAAGCACAAAATAACGCAGTGACTCCTTGTAGTAACCCAAGGCCCAGAATTTGGTGCGACACCCCAGTGCCAGTGGCACACACTGTGAACTGCAGAACTACTGTAGTACATCGAAACAGTATGTATGCAGTATTTTGTCTAAATGCATACCATGATGTCCTTGTTCAGATTTTAATCACATACCTCTCCTGAGAAATTGCCACATTCCCTCATGTTTAGTTCTGATTATTTCCGTGGTTTCCTGTAGTTGGAGATGAGCTTCTGATGGTCTGACTCAAATAATGCCCGACAGTACATAGTTCAAATAATAATTAGGAAGCATATAAACCCTGCTTGCACCAACATCTCTTGGTCTACATCTCTCCGTTAAGCTATCCTGTGCACTATGGCTGATTATGTATTTTTGACCTTGATCTTGATTGTGACCTTTACCGTTTTCATGTTGAAGCCATAAGTTAATCATCTCTTCGGGGCAGCCTGATCCTTCCCACCAGTTCTCTGAAAATAGATACTGTAGATAGTTAGACCTTTATTGACTCCTTCGGCCAGAGGCGGCACAGCAGTTAAAGCACAGATACAGAGTAGGAGAAGAGTCAACCGGTGTGTTATTTTTCCCAGCATTCCTGTTATACAAAGCATACGCGGAAAGAGAGGGAGAGAATGAAATAAATCGTCTTTGTCGGGTAGAAACCTCCCATCTCCAAGTTTCAAATTTGTACGTTTTTTTTTTTTGCTAAGCAAAGCCCGGCTTCATCATACAAGGCCGTCGCACAAAAGTAGATCTACAAGCAGATCGTCTGTTTTCACTAGTTTAAATCATTTTTAAAATGATAAATGCAAAACGAACCGTTTTGGACATACAAGGTTTTCACCCGGCAATGACGAAATACTGTAGTAGAAGTGTCAAAGGAAATGTCACCGTGTTCATGAACGTCAGTGTTCACAATATAGGATTGTGGATCCTTTTGGATTTTAACGATTACGGTTCCTTTAACGATTCTCTCTTAACGGTCCAATTCATTAAGGTTCCCTTTAACGACTCCTATACGAGGTTCCAAATGGACCCTTACAGGACTATAACTCTTGAGAGAGTGGACCTTTATGGGTCCATTTGGTTCTATTGTCTACACTCTCAGAGTTATGATGGTCCTTTAAATTAAAACATTTGAGAACCACTAGTATTGTAATTATATACTGTTTGCATCCCAGCTCTGATTAAATGTGATGGAACCGATTCTGGTTCCTCAACGCTTGATCTTGTTACTCCAGTTTCTCACAAATTCACTGTCTTCAGCCAGAGAGCTGAAATACATCACAAACGTGTGTCCAATTCAGACAAGCCGGCTGAGATTTCTCAGATCAAAGGGTTGCTGTGTTATGTGATGGAGATTGATGGGGAGGCTGTCAATGTCTACAGATCCTGTGGACAGTGACGCAGTCGTCAAGCTGGTAAACAGATACACGCACCGCAGGCACCGTGCTTTTAGCGTTCCCCTGTGAACTGACTGCAACATCGGCAGGGTCAACATGACACTCTCATCATGCGTACAGTAGTAGCCTGCACACACATGTGATCCGCAGGTTTAGAAGTAACATCTGTGTAAAAACACTCCAAACGTTCCAAATGAAACGCGACAGGTGAAGAGTGAAGGACTGTATGTCTTTTCACTTCACTCTGAAAATAATTGGCAAAACTTTCGCTAAAACACAGAACAGAATGAGGGGGGTAAGAGGTTCGTGTTTTTGCCGTTTCAAAACATTTCATGACTTACATCTTCCATCTGGGATTTGATTGTTAAAAGAAGTTCTGCTTTTACGGTTTTTGTCAACATCTTGACAACCAATTCATCCTTCAACTAATTACTCACAGTTGTTTTATTTTAGTTCATATTCATGACGAGAAAATCATTTCATTTTTTTATTCCACACCACAGGACTAATTGAACCCAAACTTTTAATATACTTCTTATACTCTCCTTATACTTAAAAATGTCATCCTGTGCACTGCGGAGGCGGCATAATCGAGGCTGACAATCGCCTTTCAAGCTGGTATTTTGTCACCAACCCATCTTTAGCAGCGCTGCGAGGTAGCCTATAGTGGCTGCTCCCGGTCCCAGGCTGTCCTGGCACAACCGGTTGGGGTGGTTGTCACTGGGATGAATAGCGAGGGGAAGTTGGCTAATTGCGGAGGTTGCCCCGGGGAGTCCCCAGGCAGAGGAGATAACGTGAGCACGCCATGGGGGCCTTATCCATGAGTAATGACCTTGGCTGTCTTCACACGCGCTCGAGCACACACACACGACACACGCACGCACACACACACACACACACACACACACACACACACACACACACACACACACGCGCACACACACACACACACACACACACACACACGCACACGCACACACACACACACACACACACACACACACACACACACACACGCACGCACGCACGCACGCACGCACGCGCACACGCGCGCACACACACACACACACACGCCCACGCATAGACACACACTCGGTATGTACACAAAGAGTATAAACATGCAGACGCGCAAGGTCCCTGGACAGTGACATCTTCTGAACTAAGGTAACCAGAAGTGGATTATGTGGGTGAGCGTTGAATGGTTAAGGGGGGTGGGTTGCATTTTTTTTAAGGCGCATAGACCATTTAACCATTGTTAAATTAGTCTATTAGCAGAATTTGGAGACAGGTCCCTGGATTTGACTAAGATGTGGGAGTATAGGGCTGGGTGATAAGACCTAAAATCAATATCACAAACATCTGCCTCAATTACAATTAATGAACGATGAAAAAAAAGGGAAAATAGCAGATCTACAAGCTCACAATGCTCGGCGATGTGACACGTTGTGAGCTTGTAGATTGTCTATTTTTGCTATTTTTGTACGTCACCATAGTACGGTGAATTATAATACAGGGTTAAGTGGTTAATCAGACTAATCGATTTAGTCAATTGTAAAAAAAAAAAGAAAATCAATTTGATGAAAAACCCTGCTTTTCCATTATTAAAATCGATATTAGTTTAGGTGAATTGCCCATCCCTATATGTGGGAGCTCATATCAGCAGAGATAGATTCCCAGAGCTTGTTTTGTCACTCAGTGTTTGGTTTATTTATTTTTTTCTCTTCTCTAGCTTTTTAGGTACCCTCCCCCCAAACGCATGTGAAAAATGCACTGCAGTTACACACTATGCCTAATGAAAAAAGGACTATCAGACAAGCAAAGCGTTCACGCATCTTGTTCCGTACAATCAATTTACCATTCTGTACAACCTTGTTTCATCTGCATATAAATGAGTGTATATGTGATAATAACTTTGGTTGGAGACATTTGGCACCATCAGGGTATGTCGGCGTTGTTTGTACAATACTCTGTCGATTAACAGAACAGCATAGAGACCGCATGAGTAACCCTAACAAATGGGAGAAGCATTCTGCACCTTATCTTAAGGCTCAAGAATCTTGTAAGCTACCATACCGTTGCAGTTATTTCCCTGTAACAATGCCGTTTGTTATCAATAATTAGATTTTGATTTGAAGTCATAAATGCAGATTATGTTGAATAATTTGAATGCCAGTATTACGAATAACACCATCACTTGGCACTGCTATATTGGTTAAGGTTAGCCAATGTTATTTTGGTTAACCCTGAAATGAGGCCTATAGATGTCAATGGTTCACCACCATTGACATCTATAGCAGGGGTCTTCAATAGGGGGTCTGGGACCCCTAGGGGTTCCTCAGAGTTACTACATGGGGTCCTCCAAATCTTTGTGTGATAGAAACCTTTTTTCTCCTTTTTTATATGCATGCACTTGAACCCTAGTGTCCATATTCAGAGAACTTTAGACACAAATAGCAGATCTACAAGCTCACAACGCGTAGATCGACTATTTCCGGCAAAGAGGTTTGGCGTAGAGGGGGAAAAAGAGCAGACTAAGTACAGAGTGAAAGGTAAGTATTGACGGTTCAAGTGGTTAAATATCTGAAAATGGAAATTGACATGAATCCAAAATACACTGATGATCGTGCTGTCAAACAATTAAACTGTGGAATCTATGAACAGGTTGTGGGGGTCCCTGCTTCATCTCTCTCAACTAAGGGGTCCTTGACCTGAAAACATTGAAGACCCCTGATCTATAGGCCTCATTTCAGGGTTTCTCTCCGTCTGGCTCAATGTTAGAAAGATAATTTTTTCTTGGATTCCCAGATTGCGTTCTGGATCAAAACAAGCTTTTTTCTACGCACCCTAACTAAATAACTTGGGTTATTTTGGTTAAGGTTGGGCACTCGTTTTGGTTAAGGTTCAGCCACTTGTTTTGGCTACTGTTAGGTAAACTGCTGGTTTCAGTCCAATCCGCATGGTCCGCAGCATTCGTCAAATATTGACATATCTCTGGCTCTCGATAAAATTCTGCCAAGTTTGCTCCGACATGTCGTCTGCAGATGTTGAAAATAACATTTCCACTTCAAACGCTGACGTATTTCTGCCACGGACGAATGTCTAATTCTGACGGCTTTCGGCGCACAGACCAGGTTGAGTCAAAAAATAGCTTTCGGTTGCTACGCTGCTGCATATGGAGGCTCCTCTCCAATATTAGTGGAAGCTAGCTCTTTTAACTTTTAGAAACACGAGCATCTTCAATGTTCTTTCCTACCACTTTTACATTTGTCAGCCGTGTCACGGTGATGTGCCGTACATGTGACACCCTGTAGCTGTATTACCGTATGGAGCCTCTATAATGATAGTAGGAGCCAATGACAAGGAGCTGTTCTGTCATATGTACCCTGCTATGTGGCAGCCAAGCATCTCCGATGCCACCAACCTCCATCTCGTCGTCATCTCCATCACTTGCCATCGGTGGGGATGGAGCTCCAAACCCGAGCCCATTACAAACTCGATAACAAATCTATTGAGACCCGGTATCAACATGCTTTGGGCTTGTTATCGAGCATAGCCGCCCATGATGTCATGTTTAAAGTAACTAAGTACATTTACTTAAGTGCTGTACTTAAGTACAATTTTGAGGTATTTGTATTTTACTTGAGTATTTCCAGTTTCCAATATTTCTACTACTCCACTAGCCTATATCTCGGATCTAAATATTGTACTTTTACTCCGTTACATTACATGTGACAACTTTAGTTACTAATGACTGTAGGTTTCGATTATTATTACAAAAAATACATTAACCACTTCAGCCCTATTTTTGATTGATTGATTGATTATTTTATTAGACAAAAATGGAGAACAGTACAAGTATAGTCAATACAATTGAAATCTAGTGCAGTACAAGTACAGTTAAACAACCCTGCCTAAAAGGAACATCACAAATAAGACTTTTTACGGTAGTTTTTACGTTGGAAGCCCCCTATACTGTATACATGTCGGCCAATAGCAGACATGTATAGCAATAGCAATTATGAGCTTGTAGATCTGCTATTTTCAAAAGATTTCAATACATTTTGAAAACTTGAAATGCATAATGAGTACTTTTACTTTTGGTACTTTTTAGAAGACTTTGATACCAATGCTTTTGTACTTTTACTCAAAGTAAAAAAATAATTCCGGATTTTTTCTACATTGCAGTATTGATACTTTCACTTAGTTAAGTAAAAAAAAAAAGAATAAAAAAATAAAAAAGGGAGTACTTTTTCCACCACTGCTTGCCACCTGCTATATGTCCCAATGCAGTCAGCTTGGTCTATACATTATGAATTTACGTGATGACACTGATGAGGTTGGGGAAGAAGAAATGGACTGGAATTAGATGCTGCCAGGTGCATGGGCCTGATAGATGTGGGAAATGGTCTGGGTGTTTGTAATATTCAGAAAAACTCCTATTCCCATATGCCTGAGCTGTGTTAGATAGATAGGCTATGATTTAATTTTGATAAGGACTATGTTGCCATTCTGCGTGTCCTAACCTTAGCTATATCGATTATGGTTATTATTATGATTTTGCTCAGGAAATTTGAACTGCGTTCCATCACAACAGGTGATGTTCTACTTCAGGCCAATAAAGTTGCTTAGGCTAAATATTACACTGATGTCGACCAGTAATTGTGTGACTTTCTGAGTAATCAATTTACATGGGAATAGATTAATATTTAGTGACCTAATAATATGAAATGGCCCAAAGTCTGAATGTCGTGCCACCTTCCTAAAGTATGTCACAGATTCAATCCCACCGTCTGTCATTCAATGTTATATGAGATACACTGCAAAAAAACCTACTCTAAATATAAGAAAAAAAATATGTTTTTGAGTATAAATCAACTAAAAACAAGTAAGATTATCTGCCAGTGGGGTAAGAAAATTTTTCCCGGTAAGATTTCTTGAAATAAGAAAATATATCAAGGCTTTAGGGAAGTCAGGGATTCTTAAAATAAGTTCATTAAACCCCATTCCAAGTAATTAATGAAGTCATATAAACTCAGAATTAGTTGGCAAACCTCTTCAAATAGGTTTTTCAGACTCATTCCAAGCAATATATTCAAGTCAAATAGACTCATAACTACCCGTTTAAGTCATAGAAACTCAAAATTAGTTGGCAAACTTCTTCAAATAAGATTTTCAGACTCATTCCAAGCACTAAATGTAAGTTAAATAAACTCGTAACTAGTCATTTAAGTCATAGAAACTCAAAATTAGTTGGCAAACCTCTTCAAATAAGTTTTTCAGACTCATTCCAAGCACTATATTTAAGTCAAAAAGACTGATAACTAGCCATTAAAGGTCTTGAAATCGGTGGTAAAATCCCCTTTCAAGCACAATACCAAGTCAAAGAGACTAATAACTAGCCATTAAAGGAGTAGTTCACCTCAAAATGAATTTTCTATTCGGGTCCCCATCCGGAATCAATGGGGTAAATTTACAATAATCGGATTTTGTCTTAGGAATGCAACAAATACAAACAAATATATTCTTGAACTCAAGTCTCCATGGCGTGAGTAAACAAAAGAAGAAAAGTCATTTTGGGGGTGAACTACTCCTTTAAAGGTCTTGAAATTTAAGTGTTAATCCCTTTCCAAAATACCCCAAAGCTACTCAAATAAGCGGTAAAAAGCAAATCCTGAAATGTAGTAAATAAATGAAGGCATAATGAATGTTCTCAAAATTTATTATAAAACAATTAAGTGTGAGAGTGTTACAGTAAATTGTTTACAGTAGTACATTTTTGAGTAAACACTGAGTGAATAGATTTACTAAGCACTTTTATTTCTGTCTCAGTTGAATTTACTATAGGGATAATCAAGGCACCCTGTTTCCTTCCAGCTCACCACGACCAAAGAAGCTGGGTATGTGTTTACTTTTCAGTAAACACATACTAAGCACTTATTTTTGTTGAATTTGCCATAGTCAGGGCACTCCCAGCACTTGACAATAAAGAGACCCAAACCAAACCAGAGATCAGTGTCACAATGTCTTTCTGTCCATCCGCCATGCATGCTGACACTACACCACCACAAGAGCCAGATGCTGAAACATGCCAGAAGTTGGAGATGACTGACGTCATTAAGACACCATGTACAGTGCAGCCACATCCAGCCTGAATCAGATCTGGGCCACATCCAGACTGGAATCCGATCGGTTTTAATGGTCACGTGTTGTTAATACAGATGAGATTCCAATCTGGATGTGGCCCAGATCTGATTCAGGCTGAATTTGGCTGCCAAGTCACTGAAGTCAGCCCGCATTTGGAGATGGCTGACGACCGACACTAAACAGTGCCCACATCAGATACTCCCACATGCGGAAACAGTTAACAAATTTAGAGATGACCGACATGACAGACGGACGGACAGAACATCTTAAGAGTATGTTCTGATCCTGGATAGGCCTAAATTTGGAGATTGCTGACTTAACACTGTAGATACGTACACTATAGAGATTACTACTTACAGAGCTTTCACATAAAACCACCAAAGCTTTAACAACATAAGGTACCAGAGCTTTAACATAATAGCGGCACTTTAACTAGCAAAAATAAAACTGCCAGAGCTTTTAACAACAAAAGGTACCAGAGCTTTAACATAATAGCAGCACTTTAACTTTACAAAAAATACAGGAGATCTTTGACACCCCCACAGTGAGAAATACAGTCACTAGCATGATTGCGATACTGCAAGCCAGTGAACATGGACAGAAGCACTGCTACCCGAAGAAACAAGGGCCAACACCTAAGCGAGGCGTCCCCAAGAAGAGACGTCGCCTCAACCTTTCTCCCAGTGATGACGAATCCAGTGGCTCAACCATCATTTTGTCCCAAACCACTGAGACCTCTGGGGATTTTGGGGAGCCCAGCACCAGATGATGGACCTGATGGCCCTGTTGCATGCAAGTAGATTTGGCTATAGGCTAAGCCTTTTTACACCAGGTACCACCTCAGAAAATGTTTTTCCAAGTACCATCATAATAACTGATGTTAATATAGGTGTGTAGCACAGTTAAAACACAAATTCATTCATTTAAGGAGTTCTCTTTTTTTAAATATATTTCCAAGCTAATAATTTCACCAGGTCATTGGACAGATGCATCCACTAGGCCTGTGAACTGATGATATCTTCAATGTTGTCATGCTAATTTAAGCACAGAGCCTATTTCAGCCTATTGCTTGATCAGAATAACAACCTGTAGTATAATGTAAATATTTCACTCTGCTTCTATGATTTCTTTTTTGGGAGACTCCAAACCTATAACCATGATTTGTGTATTGTGTTCTCGATTTTAGCGGAGGAGAGTCAACTAGTGGAGGTTGACTGTCGAAGACAGCCGTGAAGCACAGGCCAGGCATTACAAGACGCTTCAGGAATTGCTAAAAAGGCCTAAACCAAACCAGAGTGACGTGGCACAACTGCTGGAGCTCGATGCCAGGAGGGCCTTCATAGACAGCGATGAAACACTGAACAAGGAAGACAGGCCTGCAAAGATCCTTAAAGCATATCCTTGCTTCAAGGATCTTAAACATGCAAGTGAAGTGATAGGTTTACATTATACTACAGGTTGTTATTTTGATCATGCAATAGGCTGCAATAGGGGCTCTGTGCTTAAATTGGCATGACAACATTGAAGATTTCATCAGTTCACAGGCTTATAATTTGAGCGGGTCAAATTATTGGCTTAGAAATATATCTAAAAACAATAACTCCTTGAATGAATGGATTTGTGTGTTAACTTGACATTACAGCACCTGGTATTGTACTTTACAAGCACCTCTACTTTACATCAACAAATAAAATAAATAAAAACAAATAAAAAATACAGCATCCGTTATTGCACTTCACTAGCACCTCACTACTTCCCATCAACAAAAGTCTTCCACTCTGCCAAGGCTTTTTGTAGGATGGAGTGGTGTCACGGTCATGTATGTCATCACATAATATTTCTGTCTGCACGACAGACAGGAGTGTAGCCACGCACTTGGGGTACGTGAGATGGAAGGTGTAGTAATAGCCAAGTAAATAGATCAGACCGTCAATCAGCTGCTCCTCTGGAAAGATGGTGATGGGAGTGTTCCCCACAGCAACCAAACAGCGGGGCCTATCCAGGATCAGGACGGGGCTCTGGAGGGGTCTCTTCTGGTGGTAGAGATTTGGGTCTTCAGATGGCTACAGCAAAACAAAGAAAAACAATATAGAAATGATTTCAGTAAACATAAATGGGCAACTGGCAAACCGACTTGTCACTTAATAACAGAAAACCGATATAGTATTGATTTCAGTATTTTTTTAAGTCCAATGTATTTGTAGTTAAGTTCATTTAAGTTAATAAACCTTGCATAAATGCATTAGAAAATACACTTCAGAATTCCAATAAAAATAAAAAAGAATAGCAGATATACAAGCATAAAACATACCACACGGACATGTTTTGAGCTTGTAGATCAGCTATTTTGTCTATTTGGTGTGACACTCCTACCTCAAGGATGTGGAGCAACGCTTCACTGGGTCCTCCCAGCTTCTTTGGTGGTGGGGAGCTGGAGGGAAACAGGGTGCCTTGATTCTCCCTACAGCAAATTCAACTGAGACAAAAATAAAAGTGCTTAGTAAATCTATTCACTCAGTGTTGTTTACTCAAAAATGTACTACTGTAAACAATTAAGGCGTTTAGCTGACGCTCTTAATCCAGAGCGACATACATTAAGCAAGGTCAATACATCAAACTCATTGTAATCTAAGAAAAAACTAAAGTAAACAAAAATGCAATCTAACTTATAGTTAAGGTTAAAGAGCAGGTGCTATGGGCTATGATGGAGTCTGAAGAGGAAGAGCAACAGGAAGATATTACACATTTTGGGTGCCAGAAGGGCGACTTGTCTAGGACGAGTGGATGAGAGCAAAATCACTTACCTCCATCCAAAGGAAGCTGTGCTTGCCTTGTTCCAGGCAGCGTAGAACTGGACCTGGCAGCAGAAGCTATCCCACCTCTTCTTGGCCTCAGTGAAGTTAGGGTTATCCTTTGCCAAGATCCGACGTAGCTCATCTTTAACCTAGAAAAAAAGTAAAAAAAAAACAACAAAAAAAACATTGAAACAACTGCTGTATGTAGAGGTAAAAGCAAAAAGAAATCCCAAGACTGAAATGTATTTTTGGACCCATGTCCCAATATGATTTGTCGTGTCGTGTGATTTTAATTGTAGCTTGTAGATCTTTTTTTTTTTTTTCAAAGTTACATAATTATCTACCGTGGGGGAGGCTCTCTCCAATCCGACATGTCGCCACTCCGAAATTGGCTTCTTATTGTCGGAGTGGCAACACTCCCATGGGGGTTCAGGTTAGGGTTAGAGATAGGGTTAGTGTCGGAATGGAGACATGTCGGAAAGGAGACATGTCGGAGTGGTGGGATGTACTCCTACCGTGGGAGTGGAGAGAAGGAAGACGTTCTGGATCCAACAGGGCCAGATTTGTCTTGTGGATTCTCATTCTAAGTAAAGCAGATAAAACATTTACAAAGTGGTAAATAACTGACCCAATTTAAAACTCTGTCACTGATATTTGCCAAACAATGCAGTTATAATACCTCTGGGTGAATTGGAGCCCACAAGCGCTTTCTGTGGCCAAAGTCAGCCTGGCCTGGAAAAACCTCCATCAAATCCTCTTGGGTGAGGGTGCGTAGCATGTCTGCTTCTAATGTAAAGCAAAATGAACACATCAATAATATAATAACTATTAATTTACGGAATGTATGTCCATCTCTGTCTGCACTGAAACTAAACAGTGTCGTCACCATGGTAACAGCTGCATGATGAAACAATGTCCAAATATGGGCATTGACATGACACTGATATGTCTGGGTTCTCCACCATTAATTCTGAGACTCCTACACCCCTACATTTAATCAATCCCCCATATACTGTGCAAATCCCCAGGGGACTAGTTTATACCTAGTTTTGTGTTGTTTCAATACAGTATTTATCAATTTCTATTTTTATTTTTTTTGCTTAACTTCTTAGGCTTTTCTACCATTTTGAACAATATTTTTACCACTTTGAACAATATGTTTTTAAATACTTCAAATGGATAGCTACATTGACACATTGTGAGCTTGTAGATCAGCTATTTGAACCATTTAAAATGCTTTTCAAAATAGTAAAAAAAATATCCACCATGGTTTAAGTTACAATGGGATTGAATAGGAAGGGGCGTGTCTGATCAAATGAATATCAATATGTAAATAGGTGTAACTCAGAGTGAGGAGAACCTAAGTGAGTAGACCCTCATTGGCTTCTTTTTGACCATACTGTTATGGGGGTCCTAGAAATTAAAAAAAGTTGAGAAACACTTCACTATATTGAACAGAGCCTTCGATGTCATGCTCTGCATACTATGTTGAACAACTTGAAAACAGTCTGGGGTGTTCACAAAAGCATGGGTCGACAACAATTACCCACATTTGTTTATGAAAGTAAAATATCCTTTTAAGGTGGTCGCCAGCTAAATGGTCCAACATTGGCCAAGATGAAAGTAGCCAATCCACAAGCTTCAACTAAATGTAATGCCTCAAATCCTACAATTATAAGTGCTTTTTGGGGTGGGGGTCCTCAAATGTACCCGCAAGGGTCACATTTAGGTCTGTCATGCATTAATTTAATCAGCTGAATATCAACATACCTTGTAAAATGGATAGTGTGGTAGTTTCCAGCTTAACCATGATGCAGTACATGTTGTCACATATTGTACCTGGCAGACAGGGAGGGGGGGGGTGAATTCACTGAAATGCTATGGCATCATTTAAAATGATCACATCAGGAGGGACCAATTGCAACTCTGACAACTTTACTGTTCTGTTATTCATCGTAAAAATAAAACGTTTTTTTATCATCATTGTTCTTTTATTGTTGTAGGTTAACCTGAAATCATAATAAACAGGCCCTCCACTTTGCATGATAACGTGGCAAAAGCCCTAATTTATAAAAATGAACCATACACAAGTTCAAAACACGGTGCAATTGCATGTTTAAGTACTTAGCAGCACGACGGTGCTGAACATAGCAGATCTAAAAGCTCTCCGTGCATAGCGTGGTCGGCTTTGTGAGCTTGTATAACACTGCAAGATCTGTTATTTTCAGCGTGCGACACCGTCGCCGTGCAAAATATAAATTAGGCTTTGTGGCTTGTGGCCTCGTCTTGTTGTTTTATGGCACTCAACATTCGTGTGCAAAGTAGAATATAATAGAATAATAGCTTACCGTGCGTGCGTTCGGTTCCACTCCAAGTCCACAGCTGTTAGCGTTAGCGGCATAGGTTAGCGGTTGGGAGTTTGAAGAAGAAGATGATGATGATGATGAAGTCAAGCGGATGTGACGTTTTCAAATAGCCTATCTACGTGCGCTTAACGTGCGCTTACGTGCTTACGTCATAAGCCCTGTGGAAATAAGCCTAACATAATACATTAAAATAATGCCCAGGCTATTACAAAAAGAAAATGTATTGTTTATTTATGTCATTTCTGAATTGCGTTATTTGCTCCATATGACATTGATGACGTAATTGCACTGAAAAATTACCATTAAAGGAGTAGTTCACCCCCAAAATGATTGATTACTCACACCATGGAGACTCTAATTCATGTATATATATATATATATATATATATATATATATATATATATATATATATATATATATAATAATTATTATTATTATTACCCATATATATATATATATATATATATATATATATATATATATATATATATATATATATATATATATATGGGTAATAATAATTATAATAATTATTATTATTACCCTTATCGCATTCCTAAGTCAATAATTTGATTATAATAAATGTAGGGGTAGGGGACCCAAAGACACTTTGGGTCCCCTACCGGAATCAATGGGGGCTTTAGGCTTTATTGGCTTAGGAATGTGACAAAAAAACAAAAAATACATTTCCATGAATTCACGTCTCCATGGGGTGAGTAATCAATAGAAAAAAAGTCATTTTGGGGGTGAACTACTCCTTTAAGAACCCAAAAGGAATGAGTGTGGTGTAATTAACCCGTTATGACTTGAGCCATACGACCTGGGCCTGATTCTACAAATGCCTTAGTTTTCAAACATTGTCATGCCAAGGTCCCCCAAAATGATGTATTTGAACACCACTTCGAGAGACATGTTATATTTAAAGGTTTGGCTGAGGTGGGATTTCTATATATTTGCTTTATTATTTACTTTATTCCATGTACTCTGATCTTGCCATTTGAAAGCCACTGTACTTAATTAAATGTGAATAAACGTGATGTTGAACAACATTTTTCATTCCAATATGTAGTGTGAAAATAGTTATTGTGACCTTCGGTCGCTGTTTCTCTGAAACCGTGCAGATCTTGTGACATCACTCTGACTCACTGACCAAGATGTAGGACTCCCCTTTTTGCCCTTATGCAGCATGGAGATCCCTGATGTCATCAATATTAAGCCCATATCTGGCAACGCCCATGTATCCATATATGGAAATCCCTGATGTCATCAATATTAAGCCCATATCTGGCAAAGCCCATGGACATATCCATATATGGAGATCCCTGATGTCATCAATATTAAGCCCATATCTGGCAAAGCCCATGGACATATCCATATATGCCATATATGGTGTCATCAATATTAACCCCATATCTGGGAATGCCCATATTGTAGTCATTGTATTTCCATATGACCTAATCAAACACTGAGATCCATACATAAAGACAATAGGGTATTTTACTAGTTTGGTACTTAAAATAAGTACTCAGAGCTACTCATTTTCTTAAAAGTGACACTGTGGATTCAACCTTTGTCTCAGAGGGTAATTTTTACTTGATGTAAATGTGAAATATTATAATTTAAGATCTAATATCATGGTAAGAAAAAAAAGAAATATTTTCTTAAAACAAAAATCATCATCTTGTACAATTTTATCTTCTTTAGAATATAATTTTTAAAACTAGACCAATAAGAATTTATGGCTAGATATACGATTGCAAATCTTGCTTAGTTCATTCATTTTTGCAGTGTACATAAAGGTTTCCTGTGTAAATAAGCCGAAAAGCTTACTAGGATCTTTTAGTTGACCTTGTACCAGTGAACTGTACTGTCATGAAACTGTACCCTTTCCTATGCAAACTACTAATAAAGTCTTCAATCAATCAATCAATCAATCAATCAATCAATCGTTTGTGCTTGTGTCATAATAACCTTTAACCCATAAAGACAGATTCTACAAAATGCATTTTGATTGATACAATATACTGTATAACGACTAGAACGACTGATTTACCAATCAAATCAGTCGTTCTAGTCGTTATACAGTATATGGCCGCAGACCCCCCATCTGAGATGGTTTGTGACAGGGACCCCCAGAAGAGAAGTGCCAACCCCTCCAATAGGCCTAGAGTACGTGGCTTTGTGTGTGACCATGACAAGGGTTTTCCCATTGCATCATGTCATGAGTATTTGACCCCCCCTGTGACGTCATGTGGGTCTATCATCATTATCAGCTGCAACGTTTTTTTTTTTAAACAGTTTCCAAACATTTTAAATATTTTTCAAAAATGTTAAAAATAGCAGATATACAAGCTTGCAGTGCGGCAAGAAGTGACGCACTGATGATCGGTTTGGTGCCTTCACAGTCAGTGTGTGAATGTGTAGTGCATTGTAGCCCCTACTGTGTAATGGTGTACCGCCGACACCGTGGCAGTGTGTGTGAATGGTATATGACAGGGTTCCCCAATTAGTTTTCCTCAAGGGCCGAATTATGTCTAGGTTACCAAGCCGAGGGCCACAGCATTGCAGGGGGCGACGGTGGCGTTCCCGCTACTCCAGCGACAGTTCAGATATCGTCGTTGTCGGGTGAAAATCTTGTCCAAAACAGTTCCTTTTACATTTATCATTTAAAAAAATATTTTAACTAGTGAAAACAGCCGATCTACAAGCACACAACGCCTCGCATCGCGAGGCGCTGTGTGCTTGTAGATCGGCTGTTTTCACTACTTTTGTGCGACGGCCTTAAAGAACTTACACATTCGGAGATACAAGGTTTCCACCCGACAACGACGATATACTAGTGTTGTTGCTGCTCTTATACCACCATTATTACTGGGGTTGGTGTGGGCCAGACAGTAGCCCTGCCCGCGGGCCGCCTATTGGGGAACCCTGGTATATGAAGTACCTTGATTAGCACATTTGAGTGGTCAGGTGACTCCAAAAAGTGCAATATTAATGCAGTCCATTTACCAGTCCATTTACTTCACCCAGTGCATTACCAACTCTCAACGTTAACCTGATTGACAGAGCCCTGAACTACTTAAACCCCATGCACAGTACTTCACTGAGCAGGGTCCTCTATGGGTCAGTACTTGGTCTCCTCCTTTTTAGCCGCCACGCCAAATCTCTTCCCCGAACATATCTGACCGACAAGTTACAACTCAAGCTTGTAGATACAGTATGGTATTTTTAGCACCTGTCATAATTACAGTCCCCCTCAGAAAGGATTAAACACTTGATATTCGTTGTGTTTTCATCTTTAAAGGACAACTTTGTTTTTTTACATTAAGGGTTCATGTTTTAGATTGTATTTAGAGAAAAGAAAAAGTGAGTGTTAAAATGTTTTCATTTGCTTCGTTCTATTGTTTTATCGCGTTTACCGTGCTAAAATGTGGGGCATGCGTACGCATGGGGGCATGCGTACAAGTGGCTAAATATGTCTTTTTAGACACAATAAGCCAGCAGTTTCTTTATTGCTATTTACAGTAACACTTCTAGCCCCCTTAAGTCACATCCAACCATGAAAGGTTGCGTTGTATCTTGGGAATGGGCTTATTCTGTGTAAAATAAAGTTGTCCTTTAAGTCCCTAGAGATCATACATGGGCAACTGGCGGCCCGGGGGCCACATGCGGCCCTCACCTTCACTTAATGCGGCCCGCAGGTTAATATCAGAATACTGATATTAACTTATATTATAACTTATATATTGATTTCAGCTGTTACAATTCCAAACATGCAAACCCACTTTAATGACTAGTAGTATTAAAATGTTAAGTCTTTTTTTTTTACGTCCAATGTATTTGTAAGTAAGTTCATAAAATTGACATAAGTATAATTAAATGCATGTGAAATTAAACAAAAATGTTTGATCAAAAATAACAAAAGATAATTCAGGATTTTATTTCAAAAGTTGAGCTTGTAGATCGGCTATTTTTGCTACTCTTAAGCCGGCATCATAGTCGCCTGGGCGGTGGAAGGCTTTACACCGCGGTGTAGTCTTTTCGAGTCTTTTTGAGTCATGAAACTACAACGTTACATCATTCCTCGCGGTGGAGAGCTTTACACCGCAAGTCCCAACACATCTCTCTGTTTTTACTATCAGACAGACAGGCTCTACACCCCGTTCACTGATTGGTCGATCTAGACCAGTCAGTCACGGTGTACAGGACTCCACCGTGAGTGACTATGATATCCTGCACTTATTTTCTGACTTGAGGTGGAAAGCTTTCAACCTCAAATTTGGGGTGGATAGCTCTCCACCGTACACTCTGATACGGGCTTTACTGGAGATAAGAGGTTTTTGCAATGTGGCCCTCTGGAATGAGTGTGGATAGTAGCCCTCTCCATCATCAAAGTTGCCCACCCCTGCCCTAGATGATTGTAATGTATTGTGAATGATTCGCCTTTTACGGCTCCCGTAGCCACTGCTGTTTTGTCCCTGTAAACCTGCCGTAGTTCAGTTCCGGACCAGTCTGAATAAACACACAATGCATGACGCACTATGCTCGTAGATCTCTGTGATTTCACACACTTCATAAGTATATTACATGGTGTCAGAATCGCGTCAAGAACAAACCACGCAACCATGGCTTCTACAGCGTTTGAGCACCCCAAGATCGACTGGGACGCCGCTGATTTATATCAAGAGTTTGAGAGGTTCCGCAGCCATGTTGATTTCGTTTTCGCCGGTCCCCTCTCTGAGCTGGAAGGTAAACAACGTGCGGGCTGGCTAGGAACGTGGATCGGGGAACAAGGCAGAGAGATCTACAGGACGTTAAACTGGGCCGACGGTGAGAAAGACGATCCAGTAAAAGTTTTGGATAAGTTTGCCAACTACATACGGCCAAGGAAAAATAAAAGGATAGCAAGGCATCGTTTCAAGCAAAGGAAACAAGGTGCTACAGAGGGCTTCGATCACTTTGTGAAGGATTTGAAGCTGCTGCTGATGGACTGTGAGTATGCAGAACGAGATGACATGCTAATTGATGCAATAATAGCAGGGGTGAGAGAGAAACGTGTCCAGGAAAGGCTGTTGGATCAAGGTGAGGCACTGACACTGGCCAAAGCTATAGAGATTCCCCAGCAATTTGAAATGTCACAAAAGCAAATGATGATTGTCAGAGAGGAAGATTCACAAGTGTCAACAGTGTCCTCAAGAGCAAGGTCCACAGTATACAATAAAAGGCCACAGAACTATGCACAGTCAAAACCTGTTCAGCAGAGCCAGGCTGCAGGAAATCAAACTAAATGCTCAAAATGTGGAAAACACCCCCAGCACATGTGGAATCAAGGCAGATGTCCAGCACAGGGCTCCACATGTTCATACTGTCACAAACAAAACCACTGGGCAGCAGTGTGTCGCAGCAGGGGCATGAGCTCAGTGAGTGTGGAGTCAGCCGAAGAGGGCCCACCAGATGAGGAAATACTGGACATAAACATGACTCAGGAGGATACTCCAGTAGCCATAGTGGCAGATGACAAGTGGGTGGTGAGCATCCGTGTTCTGTCTCAGGAGGTGCAGTTTAGAATTGATACCGGTGCAAAGTGCAACACACTGACTGTGGACAGTTATCAGCTACTACAGCACCAGGGAGAGCTAAAACGCTCCAACAGAATACTGCGCTCCTATTCAAACCATAAGCTGAGACCAGTTGCTGCAGTTGATCTTCCACTCGGATATAAGGACCGTGAAACCAAAGCAGAGCTGGAGATAATGGACATTACTCAAGAGAATGTGCTCAGTGGTGCTACAGCGGAGGCTTTGGGCCTGATTATTCGACTGGGCTCTCTGCAGGATGGTGTTCAAATTAACAAGGTGAGCACTGTTAATGACACCACACTGAAACCAAATGTACCCGTAGGCCTGAGTGATTTTCCAGAGCTGACACGCACTACAGGGACTTTGCCAGGCAAGTACACAATTAAGATTGATCCAGACGCGAAAGGTGTTGTGCATCCAGTGCGTCGGCAACCGGCAGCACTGAGAGAGAAGATAATTGATAAACTGGCTGAGATGGCGAGAGATGGTCACATCACAAAGGTGGACCAGCCCACAGACTGGGTCAGTTCTATGGTAGTGGTCACACGCAAGGACAAGATAAGAATCTGTATAGATCCAAGTGACCTGAACAAAGTCATCAAAAGGGAACATCACCCAATGCGCACCATAGAAGAAGTGATTTCTACCATACCAGGTGCAAAAGTATTCTCAGTCCTGGATGCTAAATCTGGGTTCCTCCAGATAGAGCTGGATGAAGCTTCATCCTTTCTCACAACCTTTAACACTCCAATAGGGAGGTTCAGATGGCTGAGACTTCCCTTCGGGATCAAATGTGCACCTGAAATATTCCAGCGCATCATGGACCAGATGCTGGAAGGAATTAATGGAGCCACAGGTGTCATGGATGACATTCTGATAGCAGCACCCACTATGCAAGAACATGACACGATACTCCGCAAAGTGGTCGAGAGAGCTACAAGCTACAATCTGATGCTTAACTTTGACAAGTGCCACATTCGTCAGTCCACAGTGCCATATGTGGGTCACCTAATTACAGCTGAGGGTTTGAAGCCGGACCCTGCGAAAACCGAAGCAGTGAGGTGCATGCCACCACCGACAGACAAGGACGGTGTCCGCCGTTTCCTAGGTTTCGTAACATACCTATCAAAGTTCATTCCGAACCTAAGTGAGGTGGACTCCCCACTGCGACAGCTTTTAAAGAGCGACGTTGAGTTCAGATGGCAGCCAGCACAGCAACAAGCCTTTGACGAGCTCAAGCAGCTGTGCACGCACCCTCCGGTGCTTAAGTACTATGATGCAGCCAAGCCTGTGGAGATATACAGTGACGCCAGCAGCATGGGACTGGGAGCAGTATTACTGCAAGACAATCAGCCTGTCGCCTTCTCGTCCAGATCGCTGACCGATGCAGAAACGCGCTATGCGCAAATTGAGAAGGAAATGCTATCCATTGTTCATGCCTGCATTAAGTTTCACCATTACATATTTGGGAAACACGTCACAATATACAATGACCACAAGCCACTCGAGGATATCTACAGGAAGCCGCTGCTATCTACTCCTATGCGCATCCAGAGAATGCGCCTGCGACTACAGTGGTATGACATCACAGTCAAGTACAGAAGAGGAAAAGACATGGAGCTGCCTGACACCTTGTCCAGAGCGCAGCTGCAGGACTGCACTCCAGAAGCAGGTAGCCTAGAGTGTGTCTCCATGCTCAACTTTGTGTCAGTGAGTGAGCAAAAATACACAGAACTTCAAGAGCGCTCAGAAGAGGAGCTAAGTCTTCTCCAGCAGACAATTCATGTAGGCTGGCCAGACAACCGAAGAGAAGTGCCCACTCCTGTCCAACCATACTGGGACTCAAGAAGCCAGCTAGCTGTGTCTGATGGCATAGTGTACAAGGGCCTGCGCATTCTGGTGCCTCCCACCATGCGGGCAGACATGTTGAAGCTCATACATCAGTCTCATCTAGGTATAGTAAAGTGCAAGCAGCGAGCTCGTGAAGTGCTGTACTGGCCAGGTATGAGTGCTGAAATTGAGAATATGATCAGAAACTGCTGCAAGTGTGCTGACATCCAAAACAGGCTTCCCAGAGAGCCGCTCAAGCCGACAGAAACACCAGAGCTACCGTTCGAAGAGGTGGCCTCAGACCTGTTCGAGTTTGAAGGCAAACATTATGTACTATTAGTGGATTATTACTCGAAGTACATTGAAGCAGAGGAGCTGAAAGATCAGCGCAGCAGAACTACAATAGAGGTTCTGAAGGCCCAATTCTCAAGGCACGGAATTCCTTCCATTCTGCCGACAGATGGGGGTCCCCAGTACTCATCAGAAGAATTCAAAGAGTTCTGCAAGAGTTATGGCATACTGCACAAAACATCGTCACCACACACGCCACACTCCAATGGTGAAGCGGAGCGTGCAGTGCAAACAGTCAAGAGACTTTGGAGTAAAGCACCAGACAAGCACCTTGCATTGCTAGATTACAGAACCACTCCACTGGAGTCAGTGGACCTGTCACCAGCTCAACTGCTCATGGGCAGAAGGCCTCGCAACAAGCTGCCAGCTGCTCGTGTGCTACTCGCACCTACAGCCTATGACTCCCTAAAAGTCAAGTGCTTGCTTGACAAGACTAAGGACACACAGAAATTCTACTACGACCTCAAGAGAGCAGCTAACCCTCGCGCTGCCCTACAGCCTGGGGATGAAGTCCGGATGGCACCGTATCCTGGACACCGCAGATGGACCCCTGGGGTCATACTTCAACCTCACAGCGCTCCAAGATCTTATATGGTGGAGAGTGGAGACCGGCAGTTCCGCCGCAACCGTCAACAGCTTCGCATCAGCACTCCAGCTGCCAACCGGCCACGCCATGGGATGTTCAGCGAGCCTTGGACCGAACAGCATCCAGTGCCAGCGACACCGACGCGACATCCAGTGCCAGCGACGCCGATGCGACCTCCAGCCTATCCAGAGCCGCATCCTTCGCCACCCAGAGAGTCGCCGAGGTCTGTGCAAGCCCCGCCAGGCCAGCCAGGTGAACTGTATACTACCAGACGGGGCAGAGTTATAAAACCCCCTGAGAGACTGAATTTGTAACTTGTAGTCTGTTAAATGCTGAAGTCAACCAACAGTCAGGGACAGGTGTGGTAAAGACACCTGATGGAAGTGATGTACTAGTGACCTCTCCTTCCGAGTTATAATATGGTGGCTTCGGTGTGTAATTCATTCATTCAGACATTGTTTAATTATGTTGTGGAACACCAGGACATTGACAGGGCACGCAGAATGTTTACACGTATTATTATATTAAAGAAATTATTTCATTGTTTGTTTTGTAAACATAAGCTACGGTTAAAACAGTGTTGATATTCTACTTTGATACAATTGCACTACTGTACTCTTTGCACTAGGAGCTTACTTTGCTGAAGAGGGGAGATGTAATGTATTGTGAATGATTCGCCTTTTACGGCTCCCGTAGCCACTGCTGTTTTGTCCCTGTAAACCTGCCGTAGTTCAGTTCCGGACCAGTCTGAATAAACACACAATGCATGACGCACTATGCTCGTAGATCTCTGTGATTTCACACACTTCATAAGTATATTACAATGATAACCTAAAAAGCACTATAGTGTCGAGCTCAACACACAGTGTGTTTACCAGGGGAGTGGATTTATGACAGCAGCACCCATCATAATTCCACTCCCCTTCTATCTAATTATTTTAAAGGATTAAACACTTGATATTCGTTGTGTTTTCATCTTTAAGTCTCTAGATCAGGGAAGCTAGTCTTCATGTGCTTTAAAACAAAGACTGAACGTCATTATAACTTAATTCTTTCAACCGTCTGAGATGTTGTGATTTTTGGTCATGCCAGTTTAATAGATGATTAAAGGGGAAGACCACCCATTTTCAATATTGAACTATGTCATCAATATACCTTAGAGGAGTTGTGTGGAAAAGGAAAAAAAAAGTTCCCCCTCTTCTGTGTTGCCTAGAACTGGAGGATTGATTTTGGGGTTTGTATTGTAAAGTACAACATGATGACATCACACATTTACAATACAAACCCCAAAATCAATCCTCCAGTTCTAGGCAACACAGAAGAGGGGGAACCTTTTTTTTTATTTCCACACAACTCCTCTAAGGTATAGTAATGACATAGTTCAATATTGAAAATGGGTGGTCTTCCCCTTTAAGGCTGACTGGAACCATGGATGTGCAAACAGTGTAGCTGTGAAGAAAACTGTCTGACCGCCAGTGGTGTAGCTTCCACATCCCTGATTGGCTAGTTTGGTGTTAGGCCAACCAGCCTAACCGATGCTGTAAATTCATCAATCACTCAGTGCTTCGGTGCATACCCGCGCTTGTAACCCGCGGTTGCAGTCTAGACAAACAGATGTGTGGGGTCAGGCTGACCCCACACATGTGGTGGGAGTTTTAACAACCAACGATATCAACACTAAAAGGAAGTGCTAGTATCAACGGTGAATGGTGAATTTCTGCTATAGGGGTTTCGAATAAAACCCCTGATCAAAGCACAGCGCGCAATCCACCGATAACCACATCACATTCTCTCCCATTGAGAAACCGAGGTAGACCTGTACCTTCAAAGTGGAACGCCGCCCCGGATGAACCATTAATAATTCATCCTATACTTTAACACCGGAGATAGCTTAATCCATTTAGAACGGGTACACTGCATTGTGTATCATTATTTTATGCTTTAACTATTGAAAAATAGCAGATATACAAGCTCACAGCGCGGCACCGAGTGCCACGCTGCGAGCTTGTAGAGCTGCTATTTTTGAAAAATCATGAAATGTTATGTTTCAGAGAAAAGGTCCTTTTCACTTAACTGGAGCTCAGTTAGTCTGTTCTTGAGAGACTACCATGTCAGTGGTTCTCAAACCTTTTCATGTGAAGGACCCCCAAAATTATATTTATTTGGCCAAGGACCCGCATCTCAAAATATCTAGTTCCAGGGACCCCCCAGAAGCAACATTTGAGGTACAAACGTTAGCTTTGAAAATACATATTCAAAGATTTGCACACATTTTTACGACTTTTTCAAAAAATAGCAGATCTACAAGCTCGCAGCGCGGCACTCTGTGCCGCGCTGTGAGCTTGTATATCTGCTAAAGCATTCAATAATTCTAGGCCTAGATAGCTTAAGTGAGCAGAACGAGAGAGGTGGAGGATGGGGGGGCTCGGCGCGCTGCTCCTCCTTGCCTCTGGTATCATCACGAGGCCCTCCTTCTACAGTCCCATCCGCACAGCCCTTTTTCCGCCATAACCCAGTTTCCTGCGTGGCGCGTTTGTTTCACCTTGGAGCGAGCAGGGAGGCACTATTCAAATGGGGATAAAGTAGGCTGACAGCCCCCCCCCCCACACACACACACACACACACACACAGATACAGTATGTCCTGCTTCAAAACCCAAACATCTCTCCTAGCTCCGGGAGGGATAAATAATCCGTTTAGACCGGGGAACGCATTATTACTTTAACCGTTAGTTTAGCTATTGAAAAATAGCAGATCTACAAGCTCACAGTGTGGCACCGTGTGCCGTGCAGTGAGCTCGTAGATCTGCTGTTTTTGAAAAATCATCACAATTTGTGCAAGTCTTTGAAAATATTGACCCGATTCCATAAATGTCTTCTAAATCCTTCTAGGGTTTTTGAAAAAAAACAAAAACAAAAAAAAACATGTTTCTATGTCAGCTGGTTCTCAAACCTTTTTCATGTCAAGGACCCCCTGGAATTATATGTGTTTTTCCGCTGACCCCTGTCTCGAAATATTATGTATCGGGGAGTCGGGGACCCCCCAGAAGCAAGTTACAAATGTTCGCTTTAAAAAAAGATTTGCAAAAGATTTCACGATTTTTCAAAAAATAGCAGATCTACGGGCTCGTAGATCTGCTATTTTTCAATAGTTAAAGCATGGAATGATGCTCAAAGTGGTTACGGGTCCAAGCGGGATAAAGAAATAAATAGACGAGCAAGCGGCGGGGCAGAAGAAGAAATACTGGCGCGGCGCTCCATCCTCGGGAGGATAAGAAGAATAATGCCTTCATTTGCTGCAGGGGCCTCCACTCTGCGCCAACTATAGACATGGCTTTTATGGCTGTAGTATTTCTGATTGGCATCCTAGGACAGCTGTTTGAATTATTTAATAGAACTCCCGCCTCCACGGGTTGAGGAGGGAGAGAGAGAAATATGTTTGTTTGTGTTTGCCTGAGCGTCTGCGTTATTGGGAGCCTTTTTTTCCCCACCCCTCCTCCTCTTCTTTTTTATTGTCTTTGCTTTGGCGTTCTCCCGGGCTTGACTCGACTCTCGCATTGTCTTTGCGAGCGCCTCGTATGTCACCAGAATGTTGTAGCATGTTTTTCCCTCTTTTCTTTTCTAAAAGAGACGGTGCCATAGTTAGTTACTTTTTCCGGTTTTCATGTGTCTAGGAGGTTGACAGTACTTCATTAGACCCCCTGGTGTGGTTGTTATGAGCAATTATGTATTCCCTTTGTATTTGGGGTTTCTTCCTCGAGGCTGACACCTTGTGGGTCAAAAGTGCCGATCCAAAAACACAGATAAAATGACATCATATAATCATCCCCTCCCCTTTTACCATTCACCCAACACTGTGGGTGTGGCTAACTTCAGCTGGGTCACCACACCCCATGACAACCAGGCATACTTAATGAACTGGTGGGTGTGGCCACATAAAAA
The DNA here is from genome assembly GCF_963921795.1 of Nannobrachium achirus. Taxonomy (NCBI): domain Eukaryota; kingdom Metazoa; phylum Chordata; class Actinopteri; order Myctophiformes; family Myctophidae; genus Nannobrachium; species Nannobrachium achirus. The sequence goes on along the minus strand of NC_137821.1, from coordinate 33,766,923 downwards.
CACAATTTTAACTCTTTCTGTAAACTTTTTTGGAAAGAATCTTCCTTCTAGTATAATCATAATACCTGATAGTCATGTTTTGGGGGGGAAAAATCATGGCACTTCATCTTTTTCCAAAGGCAGAATAGCTGTGTTAATAGCATTTTAATGTGTTTGCAGTGATATTGATGAATGTACATGGGAGGATCATAAAATGTCGCATTGCCTCCTGCCCACCGTCCGTCCGCTGCCCAGGGGTGGATCAGTCAATCCCCAGATCACTGTGTAGAACACATCCAGGATATTGAAGGGATCTGGGCCTTGGGCTTTCATGAACCTGATCCCATTTCCTGTTGAGAGAGAGCGAGAGAGAGAGAGAGCGAGAGAGATGAGGTAGTCTCTGTGGTGAGGCAATCTCTCCCCAGAGCCTAACTGTGGGAATGTGCAGGTGTTACAAGATCTCTTGGGCTAGATTTATGCTTGGTTGCACACGGTGTGTCCTGCACTGACAATCGCAGATCCACAAGCCTGCGGCGCGTTGCGGTCGTGACGCCTCGTGAGCTTGTGGATCTGCTGTTTCCAACGCGCGGCACAGAGCGGAACCGAGTATAAATCAGACACACTGCTCTCCCTCCCTCCCTCTGCATTTTCTCATCACGATTATTCAGCCTCCTCTCCTCTCCTCTCCTCTCCTCTCCTCTCCTCTCCTCTCACAAGGTGCAGCAATCTTTCTGAAAGTCTTCAAATACAATGACGGATGCCCGGGGTCGGCCGGTGGCAAATCCCAAACCCGCCTATACTGCAGTTTCTCAGGTGAGTGGAATGTGCTAGCAGCAACATTGTGTATGTATTTACACACATATATACAGTATACCTGCTTTGTATGTACGCCGTATACATTCGGTGTACTCTGTGCATCTGGGAGGTAGCCTGGATGTGACTACACACACCAACGCAGGCACCCTGCATAGGCAGAAAGAAACCTTGTATCTCCAAGTTTCAAACGTTTGTTTTTTGGTAAATTAAAGCCCTACTTCATCATACAAATGTGTTGCAACAAAAGTAGTGAATATAGCAGATCGCGAGACGTTGTGTGCTCGCAGATCGGCTATTTTCACTAGTTTAAATATTCAAAATGACAAATACAACCGTATACAACGGTTTTGGACATGCGAGATTCCCGCCCGACATGCAGCGGCGAAATTCGGAGAGAACGTCGACGGCAGGACAGGACAGGACAGGACCCACTTGACCTGCTGGGCCTTGTCTCCGACTACCCCCCCACCACCCCCTCTCCTCCCCTTTCATCCCCTGTTCCCCCGTCCACCCCCCCTCCCCCCCTCCCCCCTCCCTCCATCCCCATCTTTATCAGGACCGATCACCTCGAAGCCTGTCTGACCTTGGCATGAAGCAGATAAAGCAGCAGACAGATAAGGAAAGAGGGGCTGGGGGGGAGAAAAAAGAGGAGAGAGGGTGGTGGGTGGTGGGTGGTGGGTGGAGGGTGGTCGGTGTCGAGTGGCTGGACCACAAGATGCATCTTTTTTCCCTAAACTCTGGGTGTTTGGGAAGCCCAATGTACATCGTTGGGAAATCCTCTGGGAAGCTTTATGATAGATGAATAGGACTGCTCTGCCTGTGTGGAGGGGGTTGTTGGGGGGGGGGGGGGGGGGGGGGTGTTGGCGTCTGGGATGACCCGCTTTTTGTAAATTTGGCCCCAGGGAGAAGAAAAAGAGGAAGTGGGAGATTTTAAGCCATGCTTGTTGCAGGGTAGGGTATCAGCCAGCTAGCGAGCGTCTCGCGCAACCGTAAGAGCGCTAAATTTATCACGGTGTCATATTCGGGATTAAAGGAGGAGGTGGGCTTAACAGATGTTTGCCTGCCTCGTCAGTGGGTCAAGCTTTTTGATGGAAATAGCAATTTTAAAATGATACATAATAATATTCAGTGATGTAAAGTAACTAAGTACATTTACTTACTTACTGGACTACTACAATTTTGAGTTATTGTACTTTTACTCCACTACATTTATTTGAAAACTTTTGATATTTGTTACTTTGTAGATTTTGATTACCGGCATTATTACAAAACATACATTAAACACTTCAACCCTAGATACATTTTGGCCATTTGAAAATAGCCGATCTACAAGCTTATAGATCTGCTATTTTTTATTTTTTTTAAGATTTGTTTTGGGGCTTTTTGCCTTTATTGGATAGGACAGTAGACTGACAGGGAATGGGGGAGAGACAGGGAGTGACATGCGGCAAAGGTCGCTCGGATCGGGAATCGAACCGGCGACGCCGACAGGCATTGATGCCAAAGTGGCAATGCCTATATGGTATGCGCCTGGTCCACAATAGCCTAGCTGAGCTAGACATCCCAGCCATGTTAAAACAAGGAGGGGATACGCAGTTACTAGTTAGCTGCATTGTATATAGGCTGGCCCCAGGCTAGGTCCACAAGGCCACCAGGCGCCCGATAGATCTGCTATTTTCAAAAGATTTTTGTACATTTGAAAACTTGAAATGGGACATACTGCAGAGTACTTTTACTTTTGGTTCTTTAAGGACATTTTGATGCCAATACTTTTGTACTTTTACTCAAATACTTGTAGAATTCCAGACTTCTAGGCTACTTGTAACTTTGAAAAAGAGTATTTCTATATTGCAGTATATATACTTTTACTTAAGTAAACCATCTGAGTACTTTTTCCACCACTGTACGACTGTATACAGAGTCGTCGCTATCGGGCAGAAACCTTCTCCAAAACCATTACATTTCACAATGCCGCACATTGTGACCTTATAGATCGCCTGTTTTTGGTACTTGTGTGTGACACTGTCATTCGACAAAGTATAATTAATTTATGAAATATTTAATAAAAAGGTGAGCTATTCCCGCCAGACGGCGACGATATTATGGCAGACTCTGCCGTGTTGAAATCATCCCAAATATCGGATATTTCTTGGTCTTGCGTCAATCCTAAATGGCTGCCGATATGTTAATGGTTGTTTCCCTCCACAGCAGAGCTGTTTCAGATATATCCTCGCGATGGCATCGATCTACGTGTCGGCTATCCTGGCAGAAAAATAGAACTGTGTTTTCCTGATTCCCGCCGCCGAGGCTGTTGACGTGCCACTCCGAGGTGTCACGCTGTGCGAGCTCATTCGACTGCGGGGGAAGCGTTAATGATTTCCTATTTGAGGGAGGGCGATTTGCATGCGTCTGCGGCAGATATTAGCCCGTCAAAAAATAATGCTTTCCGTATTATTGAATCCCGAGGTGAGTCAGCAAAGTATTAAAAGTGAATATGACTCCTCGCCGTCGCCGGCAGAGAGTTGGAGTAAATCTCTTAACAATTCTCCTCCACCCCGAGCACTGAACTCTCTCACCGCTCACTCAGTGCTTTATCAACAGTGCATAGCTCATTGAGCGGCCTTACCTTACCCGTGGCCTGTTGATAGTTTCCACACCACAAAACACTGAGTGCCGAATGAACTTGGCATTTATTTATTTATTTTAGTTGAGATTTGTGTCGGGGCATTTCTATGCTTCCTTTCAGATCAGTGAGGTCGGTGTAACCCTTTTTTTCTGGATCAGAGCCCGCTTGGACCATTTTGAAAGTGTTTGTTCACGGCCCAACTCTTATGACCACTTAACACGGGAACACAGTGTTGATTTTGGTGGCACATATTTGATCTAGTTTAGTCATATAGTCTTTTGAATAACATTCATTTAGTTTTAGTCATATTTTGATCATCTGAAATGTTTTAGTTTTAGTCAACTAAATATCATAAGATTTTAGTAGACAAAATCTAGTTGATTTTGGCAACAAAAACTGCATTTTGGCAGGCCTTGGTGCATCGCATTGACGGATTTCACACTTGGTTGCATGCTGAAAATTGCCAATCTACAAGCTCACAACACGTCACCTTGCAACGCATTGTGAGATGGAGATCTGCTATTTTCAGAGAGCAACCCCGGAGCGCAACCAAACAAAAAAAAAACAGTAATGCTGCATTCACACTGAGAGAAGCCAAGCTAATGGTTTGCTTGGTAATTCAATGTATTCTCTATGCAAACCAGCTTTTAAAATGTCCAAGCTTTTTTTCCAGCTTGGAAATTTTAAAAGCTGGTTTGCATAGAGAATACATTGAATTACCAAGCAAACCATTAGCTTGGCTTTTCTGTATGTGAATGAGGCATAAGGCACCCTTAGGGCGAGAAGCGACCTGGCCGCGCACATGGGTGTGTGCACATGAACGCATGCACGCATCCGCCTGGGGGACAGCAGACTATCGAGTTGAGGTTGGTTATTTAAGTTTTAACATGTGGCCAAAATGTTGTCATATAGGTGTCACGCATTGTGAGGCTTAATATTGATGATAAAAGGGACAAGGAACGGAATTGTGAAGTCAAAACAGGTCATCTACAGTATATCCTACTGCTGAGCTGGGATGAGGTGTTGTGATGTTAGAACAGGTCAGTGCAAGAGCATGAGGTGTGACAGACCTACATTCGCAATGGATCTCTTCTCCACTGGTTCCTAACATTTTTGTCTATTTCTTATTTGTTGGTGAAATTGTCAATATAGCCTACTTACGGCCGGACTACACCAAAAAATGTGCGCATACGCGCGTACTGTCCGTGAAGATGCTCGCGTATGTGTAAACGCTCCAGGCTACTCCAAGGAAGGAGTATATGTGAGGAAGACCAGATAGTCTGTGTACAAAACGCATACGCGTGCTTAAAAAATAGAACCGATCCTATTTTTAGGGAATGCGTATCCGTGGTTCGCGCTATCCGTACGCCTGGTGTACCCGGCTGAATTGATATACATTGGATCTATCCAAAACGCGCATACGTGCGCACGACCCGCATACGCACGCATACGCACTGACGCGCGCGAAACGGCTTGGTGTAGTCCGGCCGTTACTCTTAATTTTAGTCATCATATCAAGTATAGTTTTCGTTGTTGAAAAAAGGTTTTCGTCCTAGTTTTAGTTGCACTGCACAGAGAGATATTCGAATCCGGATCCTCGCACTTCCTAGGAGCATAATGGTCCTGTTGGTCCATCTATGCACTGGTTGAGCCACCAGGCAACCCGGTGTATCTTTAAACTAACACTCAGGATTTCACTGTGTACTGTCTGCTGTTTGAATGTATTTCTGCAATGTCCTTGCAACAACACTGAGTTCTGAATTATGTATGTGCTCATACCAAAGTTTCTGTTTTTGTTTTGACGAATATGTTCTTGATCGACAGATACAGCATACTTTATGTTTCTTAAATTGTGTCTGTATATGTCTGAGGGGCCAAGATGTTTGAAGAATACCAACATGTTGCATAGACACATCTTACCACCAGCATGGTACATTTCAAGGTTTCAAGTTTATTATTAGCTTGTATTGCAGTGGAAAAGGCACAATCTGTTAGTTCACTCAAAGGCACTGAAAATGACACTGTCAACACAGCATGTTTTGCTTTGTGGGGTGATCAAGCCACGTTTTGTTTTGTTTTGTTAGGTGTGTTTGTGTTGTGTAATATTACTAGTACTCATTTATCTTTTCTATCTGCCTGTTTGTCTTTGTCTTGTCTTGATTCAGGGTATGCGATCTATTGTCTGTTGTTGTATGTTGTGTTGTTCTTGCCCTGCATTTACTATTGATAGTATAGCATTTCTATGACATTCTATTTCATTATCGCAATTTTCTCGTGTTATAGTATATGTGGGTGTTTTACATCAAATGTAAGTACGTCAGTATTTAATGAAAGCTGTGGGAAAAAAGAAAGACAATGAACATGGTCAACACTAATGATTTCTGATACCGGAGAGCACTTTGATTGAATTACTGTAAATACTTTGTGTTCGTTGTAGCAGAAAGTGGATGAATGGATTATGATCTTTAAGTCAGTGAAGATCTTATCGTATCTGAACTGTATAGGTTGTCGCGGCCAATCAGAAGCCCTTGTTTGACGGTATGATAGTGATTGACAGGCGGGGGAGGTTTGGCCCCTTCCTGGGAGGCACTAATAGATGACCTGAGTGTGTGTCCATGTCTACCGTAGGACACAGACCGATGCTGAGAAGTGACCCTTAATTGTGTTTTTCACCAAAGGTGACACGCTCTTAGCCGGGGAAGAGTATAGTGAAGGAGGGGGTGCTCTTTAACCCATTTAGGCCTAGCATTATTTCATGCTTTAACTATTGAAAAATAGCAGATATACAAGCTCACAGTGTGGCACCGAGCTTGTAGATATGCTATATTTGAAAAAATCTTTGAATATATCTTTTTAAAAGCGAAAATGTGAAACTCAAATATTTGCTTCTGGGGGGTCCCTGGAACAACATATTTTGAGATGGGGGTCCGCGGCCAAATACCTGTAATTTTGGTGGTCCTTGACATGAAAAGGTTTGAGAACCACTGATTTAGAAGAAGGATTTAGATGACATTTATAGAATCGGGTCAAAAATATTAAAATACTCAAAAATAGCAGATCTACAAGCTCACAGCGCGGCACTCGGTGCGCTGTGAGCTTGTATATCTGCTATTTTATATAGCTAAAGCTAAATAATAGCTAAAGCATGAAATAATGGTTAAAGTGGTTCAAATCTAACAGGTTTACGTTCATAAAGTCGCAATGAAATGAAAAATCCTGTTTTATATTATATTAACCTTTAAACTGTAATTTCGAGCGTTTTTACTAACCTTTGATCCACAGACTTTATTTTTTTTCCCAACACAGATCTAAGCAAAGGAGGTGATGTTGGAAAGAAATGTGTCTCGTCTTTCCACCGAAAACATATCAATATATTCGCGATCAGCTGTTCTTTTGTTGGGGTTCGTAGTAAAAAAGCTTGTTTTGACCAAAAAACACATCCGGGGGAAAGAATCCGAGATAAAAAGGCTATTCTAAATCCGTCTTTTTACACAAGGAATACACAAACATTTAATAAAAAGAGAAAAAAAAATCACATACTAGAAGAAATGAATAAATGGGTATATCCTCATTATGACCACGGGGGTAGGCTTACCCTAAGTGGAAGCCAGGGCATGGAAGCATGAACATGAATAATAATGTCATAGGCCCAGCTAGTGGGTAAAGTATTTACCATTTACATAGGCAACATACATTAAAAAAACTCAATCACCACGTTTAATAATCATATACAAGCATTCATCTACATGCCCCCCCACCTTGTGACGTTAGCATGTTTTCCACACATTTACTCAATGAGGCTAGATTAGCTCTCAGCAGTCACACTGGGTTTGTAATTGCACGGCTCTGGGTAGTGTCCCCCCTCGGCTATATCGTTCTGGTCCCCCTGTTTCCTCCAATTGCGACAGCCGCATCTGGGCTCCGATTGGTGGGCTGCTGTGAGAAGTTCCTGACCTTTCAGAGGGAGCCCATTTGGCCCGACGCGGTTGGCTGGTTTACATTCTGTCAGACATGAGACCGCGAGGCACACTGAACAGCAGCCCTTCCAGGAAATGTCAAACAGGAAAGTGGCAGGGACTTCAACATAACTCTGTTGTGGCATTATGTTCTTCCAGGAAGCCACTGCAGAACTTGACGCTTGTCTTTTTCGGTTGACCGAGAGACACTCTCATTTGCATTTGAGAGTGTTTGTCGGATAAACACTCACAAGTGTTACACCGGAACAAGCATTTTTTTTCTTTTTTAAAAAACTTTACAGGAAAAACACAATTCACAACGTAGTCCTTCAGAATATATCGTCGTTGTCGGATGGAAACCTTGTATGTCCAAAAGCGTTCGTTTTGTATTTGTCATTTTAAAAATGATTTAAACTAGTGAAAACAGCCGATCTACAAGCACACAGCGGACGTTGTGTGCTTGTAGATCTGCTGTTTTCACTACTTTTGTGCGACAGCCTTGTATGACGAAGCAGGGCTTTACTTTGCGAAAAATCATACACATTTGAAACTTGGAGATACGAGGTTTCTGCCCGACAGTGACGATATACAGTATATGTCGAGAAGGTTGATGGGTGTGATGTACTTCAAAAGTACGGGGCCTTTCCTCCTCCCTGGATGAATGACTGAATTATCAATGATCCAAACAGCATAATATGCCCTCACAGCTTCCTAACCACATAAGCCCTGTTTTTTTTGCCTATAATGACAGACAGACAGATCGCCCGACCTTTGTTGATCCCGTGGGGGGAAATCAGTTGCCAGAAGCAGCACAGCAGTTATAGTAGGCTACAGATATACAGAGGGAAACAATAGACACGCTAAGAGTAGCCCCAAGATAAGAAACAATTTTGTTGTTGTCGGGTGGAAACATTTTCCAAAACCGTTCGTTTTGTATTTATTATTTTATTAAAAAGAATTTAAACTAATGAAAATAGCCGATCTACAAGCACACGACGCCTCGTACCACGAGGCGTTGTGTGTTTGTAGATCTGCTATTTTCACTAGTTTTGTGTGACAGTCTTGGATGATGAAGCAGGGCTTTACTTATTGAAAGAACATGCACATTTGAAACTTGGAGATACAAGGATTCTGCACCACAGTGCACAATATAAAAAACTAGTTTCAACAATATACAGTATAGCCTATAGCAGATATAGTATCCTCACTGTGCATAAACACCAGGAAAGTGGTTAATGTGGTTTGCACATGCTTTACCATTAACTACACAGTAGCCTATACGCAGTAAATAATTGGAATCATTATTTTGGTTGTTACAGCATGTGGCGCCTTTTGTTAGCTGTCACATGTTTCGTTAGGAAAACATTGAAATTCCCAGAATGCACTTAGCTTTCCAACACCGACTGTTAGCATATTTATGGATTTAACGTTCGCAAAGCCCACGGTGCCGCAACATATGTGCGTGTGTTTGTACGTAAGAAATGCCCTTTGGATGTAGCACAAGTGAATCATGAATATTAGACAAGTTGTCTTCAGAAACAAACGTGTGTCGGCGGCATTGGGACGTCGACAGGTGCTGAGTGCGTCTCTCTCTCACGCACGCACGCACGCACGCACGCACGCACGCACACAGACACACACACACACACACACACACACACACACACACACACACACACACACACACACACACACACACACACACACACACACACACACACACACGCACACACACCATCAGCCCCTTTATAGATAGCTGTGTGACAACAGAGATGGCATAGCGTGACCCGCCCCCCTGCATGAGGGCCCTTGTTACTACATCCTCTGTTGGCTGATGGCCATACCAGAACCATGTTGAACAATGACAAACAATTAACAAAGTAACATAATTAGAGATCTTGATGCTTTAAGCAAGGCTGCCCCCCTCCCTCCCCCCCTTGTCCCCACCTGCGGCGCGAGGCTCTTATCTTGCTGGCAGATGTATCACGTTGCTCCCATGCGCCGTCCTCCAAGCCGTGTTGGTATTAATACAGTTAGAACGGGTACACATTGTTGTGTATTATTATTTTATGCTTTAACTATTGAAAAATAGCAGATATACAAGCTCGCAGCGCGGCACCGAGTGCCGCGCTGTGAGCTTGTAGATCTGCTATTTTTTTTAAATCGTGAAAATTTGAATTTTGAGACGATTCTATGAGTGTCTTTTGAATCCTTCTAAGGTTTTTTTTTGAAAAACCTATGTTTCTATGTCAGCAATCTGGCTATAGCCATCGTCAAAGAAAAGGTCCTTTTCACTTAACTGGAGCTCAGTTAGTCTGTTCTTGAGAGACTACTATGTCAGTGGTTCTCAAACATTTTCATGTGAAGGACCCCCAAAATGATATTTATTTGGCCATGGACCCCCATCTCAAAATATTTAGTTCCAGGGACCACCCAGAAGCAAAATTTGAGTTACAAACGTTCGCTTTTGAAAATACATAATATATTCAAAGATTTGCACACATTTTCACGACTTTTTCAAAAATAGCAGATCTACAAGCTCGCAGCGCGGCACTCGGTGCCGCGCTGCGAGCTTGTATATCTGCTATTTTTCACTGGTTAAAGCATTCAATAATTCTAGGCCTAAATGGGTTAATAACTCTCCGTGAGGTCAGTGCTTCCTTAGCTGGCGTCCGGCAGGAGGTGCGCGGAGCTGCCAGCACGCCCTTGTTATGGCCATTAATCTGGGTTAACCCGTTAACAACACCTCGAAGACCACTGTATTCTTTGAAAGCTTTGGTTGCTACTCTAGTTATTTTGTAGATTTAGATTATCATTACATAACGTTGATTACCCAATTATACATTCACTGCCTGCATGGTATTCAATAGAGGGTATGTGCGTGACATCATCATCATACCAGGAAATATGCGGGAACGCCTACTGAGTGGCAAAAAAACCCGACATTCTGGCCTTGACAGCCTAGCCTGGGTGGTGCCAGCCTGTTCGCTCCATTCTGCTTTTTTTTTTTTCTACTCCGCAGTCTGGAAAGCCTCGCATCGCCAAGGCGAGGTGGGACATAGAAAGCGGCTGGAACACCACCGCAGCTTCCGATTGGTCTGTGGTGCGGGAAAACCACCAGAAACGCTGTTTGACGACTCAAGTCGTCCATGGAAGTGAACCGCAAGATTTTGAAGGACAACTTAAAGGAGTAGTTCACCCCCAAAATGACTTTTTTTTCTATTGATTACTCATGCCATGGAGAGTAGAGCTCAATAATATTTTTAGTTTTTTGTCGCATTCCTAAGACAAAAATGTGATAACAATAAATTTTCCCCCATTCGTTCCGGATGGGGACCCGTTTTGAAACGGGTCCCCATCCGGAATCAATGGGGGTAAATTTACTCGAATATTTTTTTTTTCTTAGGAATGTGACAAAAACCAAAAAATATTATTGAACTCTACTCTCCATGGCATGAGTAATCAATAGAAAAAAAGTCATTTTGGGGGTGAACTACTCCTTTAAGTGAATGTCTTAAGGCAAATATCCTATTCTCAAGCTCATGACACGTAGCGTTGTGAGCTTGTAGATCTGCTATTTTCGAAAGATTCAAGAAAAACGTTAAGTTTGTGAAATTGGACATTCTGTATGACTAGTTTTACTTTTGGTATATTTTGATGCCAAGGCTTTTGCACTTTTATTCAAGTACAATATTGTGAATACAGGACATTTACATTGAACTATTTCTACATTGTGGTATTGCTACTTTTACTTCCATAGCCTATATATCGTCGTCGTCGGGTGGAAACCTCTTATCTCCAAGTTTCAAATGTGTACGTTCTTTCGCAAATAAAGCCCTGCTTCATCATACAAGGCCGTCGCAGAAAAGTAGTGAAAACAGCAGATCTGCAAGCACACAACGCCTCGCGGCGCGAGGCGTTGTGTGCTTGTAGATCGGCTGTTTTCACTAGTTTAAATCATTTTAAAAATGAAAAATGCAAAGCGATTTTGGACATACAAGGTTTTCACCCGACAACGACGTTATATATCGTTTTTCCATCACCGGTATCAATGCAGCAGCTCCATCTGAGGTCACTACAGTGTCCTGTAGGAGGTGCGTGGAACTGCCAGCAAGCCCTTGTTATGGCCATTAATCTGTGTTAAAACAGAGTTCTTAGGGGGGCGGGGCCCGGCTCTGTGATTAGGGTGCTGTCAAGTGGAGAGATGAGGTGATACAGTAATTGCCTTTGTTTGGTGGGAGAGGAGAGGAGAGGAGCGGGGCAGGGGGAGTCAAGGGTATTGTCCACGCTGTTTAGCCACATAATTGGAAACCCCGCGTGATGGTAAGGCCAAGCCATGCATGCATGGAGAAGGTGTGTGTGTGTGTGTGGTGTTTCTGCGTGGATTGTGAACGGATTTGTGGGTCATTAGTGCAAGGATGTACAGATTTACTGTACGCGCGTGCACGTGTGCGTGTGCGTGTGTGCAGTACATGAGTGGATATTAACTTAATCACTTATGAACACTTAATTTGTATTTAATAAGCATCATTTCAGCTTTTCTCATCATTGAACCATCAATTGATCGTTAGTACAACATGGTGTACAACATGGTGGTGTACATTATTGATTGATTGATTGACAAAATAAGAGTTAACTTGCTCTATATTCCCATAGCAATCATTGCTATTGAGTGTTTGTTCAGTAACAGGGCTCCTCCCCTCTCTTTAGTAAACAGAAAATACATTTTCATGTATACCAATTTACCCACTCAGGAAAGAGAGCAGGATGCAAGTGAAATGGGAAGTGGTACAACTGGAACACTGTAAAATACAATTTAAAAAAGAATCAATAGGCAGTGAAAATAAATCCTAAAGAACTACTTCCAATAGAAATGGGAATGGAAAAAAACTAGAAGCAGTGCTCTTCCGAGCACATGGGTCTCCGCAAGGTCAGGTAGGTTATTGTGCCCCCCTGGTGGCGCTATAATAGGCAAATGTGAAAAGGGTGGCATTTGTTTCTTGACCTATTGAGAATATGCGTGCAAAATTGAACGGAAATCGCAAACTGTGTTTATGATTTGAGGCATTTTTGTTCAAAATGGACCAATCCTGCTAACTTTGGAAGCCAATATTAGCCAATTAGGATGGAATATGAAATATCGGACAGATCGGTCTTGATCACATGACTACAGAGATACTGTGTACTGATTTGCGTAATTTAAAAAAATATATTTGTCGGAATACTGTGTACACAAATCCGCCTCCTGGTGGCGCTATAACAGGCCCATGCAAGAAATTGGGGGCAGAGGTTCTGCTCTGGCACTCAGGGAGTGTGCGTGCATAGTTTCGCTGCCATCCTGCCAACCGTGCCGGAGATTAGCTGTCCACAAACAGACGGAAGGACATGTACGCGGACAAGACGGAAAGGGGCGAAATCACTAAGTCATAAAGTCTCGGCCATGCCTTTAGGCCCGGCGGAGAAAATGACTACTATGAAGTTTGCATTCCTTTACATTTCATACAGTATTTCTATAGCTATTATAGTTACCCCCAACGTGAGCTGTATTTGTATAACCTTGGTAAATCTCTATCAAGACATCTGCATTCATCACCGCAAGCATGTCAACTTGTACAGTACATGCTCACTCACGCACGCGCATGCACGCACACACGCACACACACGCAGAGATACCTAGTCAAAACAACTTCTTGAGACAGCATCAAGATCCTCACATTACCGTGCCATTCTCTTTTTTCCCTCTGATCTCTCTCTTGGTCAACCATAGCTGTCATTTTCCCCAAAGATTTTATGTCAGAAGAAGGCTATTCAAGGAGACACTCCAGTCATGTCATCCAGCGCTGTCACTTCTCGAGAGCCCTTGAGGCATGTGCTCCGAGCTCTTTCTCCAAGAAAAAAAGAAAAAGAAAAGCCTGACACACATTCCGCTGACATGCTGCAACTCTTATAGCCGATCTCGGGAGTAAATTGATCTCAAAGTGCTCAGGAACGCAACGCAATCCCGTGTTAACGCAAGAGAAAGACAGACGGAAACAAAAGGAGGCATTTAAAAATGGCCAAGAGGCATCGGGTACAGTCTCGCGATGATCGCGATATCTCTGCAATATGAACTCGCTCGGATTGGTATTGATTGAACTGCTTGCATGCTGCCGCCCTTATCTGGTAGTTGAACCCCGCTGAGTTTAATGGGCAAACCTGTGGATGCGGCATCAGTTTCAGTGTGGGCCGCAACTGACAGCTTTAGCGCTTAGGGAGTTTTTATTAGGTCTAAACGCAGGAGGCCAATCTGAATATGTCTCATATAAACCTGTCATCGGGGTGAGGAGGAGTGTCAGCCAAAAAGGAAAAAACTCATGTCGTGTTCATCTGTTGCTGACTGGCCCCAGTCGAACCCATCACATCTGACATTTGCATTCACCCCAATTATGTGAGAGCTGTGGCAGCACACCTCCGAAAGGCATATATGGAGACAGAATGTCTATTGGTCTGCTTTTTGCCCGTGTGCCTGTCTTTCTTTATTACCGCGGTTTCGTCTCCCCCACAGGCGAGGCATCGCGGTGACTCGGGGTGGAAAAACAAAAACACCACATCAACTTCTCTCGTCCAATTGTTGTTATTTTTTGAACTACTGTTTTTGCAGTACTTTCAGTGGCCTCTAGGTGTAAGGGGGCTCTATCTTTATTTGTCAGTATGAATACTAATCATATCATTATGATACAGTACTGCGGAGCGCCCCTCACACTCCTCCTCATATCGCCCTCGTTCCAGTGTAGTAATTTGACAGCGAATACTTGCTCAGATGAAACGGTTGATGCCTGCATTAGAGGCGTGTCCGCGCTTGTGCGTTTATGCACACGCACGTCAATGAGTGTGAGAGAGAGAGAGAGAGTTGCTTTGCATGTTGGCTCCGCTCAGCAGGAATTGATCGGCCGCATGCATTAGCAGATTGCCTATTGATGAGCGGAGAGATTTATAATGCACTGACTGATAGCGGCAATCTGGGAGTATAAATAAATGAATATGTGCCTCGCCGTGCTCCAGGATGGCCGTAAAACCTTGATTTGCAAGCTCATCTGCATTTGCAAATGTCACGTTTAGTATGCGTTCCCCCCCCCCCCCATTGCAGGGCCCTGCCCCACCTGTAATGTATACAGTGAAGTCAGGACAGGTGCACTAAAATGAGTGTAAAGTCTCGGGTTGCTCTTCACTCACAGTGACACAGCTTAAACTTTATGGATGAAGGTGGAGAGTGAAATTAACCACTTATATTTTGTTGATTGGTCTCCATGAGGTCTATTCTTGGCAGGCACCCTCCTTTATTCACTAAATCTCTTCACTGAAAATAGGCGATCTACAAGCTCTTGCGTCGCAGCGAATATTGGGGAAATCTCGCTCTTTCGATGTGGCATTCTTTCGACAACCAGTGTCAGCAGGTTAGCTACTCACACACGTCAGGGTTACTGAGGTTAGGGTCAGGTTTAGGCATAGAGGTTAACATTCACCCGCGTCGGCAGGTTAGCTTTTCACCAGGTTAACATTCACCCGCGTCAAAAGAATGGACCATCGAACAGATGCTATGTTGCAATATCGACACGCTCCCCGAATATGCACCTATTTCCCCCCCAATGTTTGCCTAATATGACATGCCCAGCCGGTACGCTCACCTTTTCAGACTCCACCTAAACCCTTAGCACTACAGTAAAATCAATGACCATACATGAAGCTAGTTAACATTTGTTTTTTAGGTTTCTTTAGAACTTGATTATATTGTGTTTTTCTCTAGATAGATATCCATTTACATTGTTATATTGCTGTTAATGTACTGACCTATTATCTTGTTTATTATTGTGATGTTCTATCTGCTTATTGTAAATCGCTTTGGATTAAAAGCGTCTGCTAAATGCCTAAACTGTAAACTGTAAACTGTACGCTAGGATACATATGGTTTAGAAAGAATGCACACTTGTTCTCTGCGCACTTTTGCCTTAAGCTTCTCGCTTAACAATATCATGACAAGCAAACAATCCACCAGTAATCCTTCTTTTAGGTATTAAGGATTAGTCCCCTTTTCGATTTAAAACATTCTTGCAAACTTTCCACGGATTATCTGCCTGCCTGCAGTTTGCAGCATGGCCTGCTGAGGGGCTGGGTTCATAATAGTTCCCTTTGCTGTTTAATGCAACCCTCCGCCGCTACACACATCTGATTTGTGCATGTCAATCTTTAATTCACTGATCAATACAGTAGCTGTCTTTTTCTTGTGGAAAACCTATTGATTTAGACAGAGTATGACCTATAGAATCTGTCCAGGCAAAGTTGGCATTGTGTTGACATAGGATATTGAGAGAGCATATCTCAAGGACAGTAGGCCTCATTATGTCCACATTTTCTCTTCCCACTCAATCATATTTTTTTGTACAGTATGGTTATGTCAAGAGTTGTCAAATCTCCTAAAAACCAAGGACTTGCAAATCAATACAGCACAGTTTTAGGTTGGAAACCCCGCCTGAGAAAATGTTTGATTAGACGTTGGATATCAATGTAAGAAGGTGCATTTATAACGACATTAGTGCATGACGTGGATCATTATTATCATTAAAGCACATAGGTAACACTTTATAACTAGTAAGACACCTGAGGGTGACATGCGACCTCAGGGTGACATGCGACCTCACCCACTCAATCATATTTTTTTGTACAGTATGGTTATGTCAAGAGTTGTCAAATCTCCTAAAAACCAAGGACTTGCAAATCAATACAGCACAGTTTTAGGTTGGAAACCCCGCCTGAGAAAATGTTTGATTAGACGTTGGATATCAATGTAAGAAGGTGCATTTATAACGACATTAGTGCATGACGTGGATCATTATTATCATTAAAGCACATAGGTAACACTTTATAACTAGTAAGACACCTGAGGGTGACATGCGACCTCAGGGTGACATGCGACCTCACCCTAAAGGGCGAGGTCGCGCCAATTCTTGACCATCTGGCCAACCACAGCGTTTCTCTAACGATTCTAGTTGTTGTCATTCTGGGGGGAGTTTGTTCATGTTTTTGTGAGGGTATCAACCCTAGGAGACACAGGGAGAACATGCAAACTCCACACAGAAAGGCCCTATCGCCCACACCCTAGTTGGGGTTGGCGATAGCGCCTTTCTGTGTGGAGTTTGCCTAAACATGGAGATGTGGTACAGAATGACTCATATATGGGCATAAAACGTATGTCATGTGACATCACTTCCTGTACAGACAGTCAGACAGACAGCCATTAACTCCGGCCTAACAATGGCTACTGTCTATGACGGTAGTCCCATATGACATGATGGACTGGACTATCTCCATATATAGTGTTCTCCACATCTACATGTTTAGGCCAAACAGGTTTGCTCCATTATAGGTCCAAATGCCCAACGTTGAGCTTGACAACGAAACGTTCTTAACACAGCCGCCCCCATATTTACTTTAGAAAATATGTTAAATTCTAAGAACATTTCGAGTACCGGTTTGATACAAGAGCGAATAAGCGCTACACTTCTGGAATCCTGTGCGTCGACTTAAAGTCGGATCCAGGCCTAATAACTTTATCTGGCCGCCCGTTGCCACCTCCTTGTTACATTTTCTTTTCTGAGACTGCCGACTGCACATTGTACCTCATCCACCCTTTCTTCTCTCTCCTTTTGGTATCTTTATCCTCCTCCTCCTTTTTTTCTTTTTTATTCTTCTCTTTTTTTGTCTTTCTTAGTCTTGTGTATCCTTCTCTTTTTTTTTCTTTCTTAGTCTTGTGTAGCCGCCCCGTACAGGAAGTGATGTCACAACTCGCTGACATCACACTGACATCACTTCCTGTACAGAAGGATTACAGAAGGTCACTCAAGCGACAAGGTTTTTCAGGGTAAATGCGACCTTTGGTCACAATAAGGGTTGTCATTTTTTTAATGACCTTATTATAATGTACCCATTTTAATGCGTAAGTATTAGCTAATTGATCTCCCTAGGTCGTCTGGGAGCCTCCATACATCATGTGGATCCTCCATGCATCTGGCTAGCTCGTCAGTACATCTATCTCCACATACAGGTATGTTGTCACGGGGTGCCCTGTGATCGATGCCCGTGTGTTGTTGGCTCCCACGGCACAGCTCCGCTGGCTGGGAGCTTCTTGTGTCTAGTATGGCAGTGACCGGCCAGCCATGTAGGCAGGGGTGGAAAAAGTACTCATTTCTATTGATTATTCACGCCATGGAGACTTGAGTTCAATAATATTTTTGGGTTTTTGTCAAATCCCAAAACTTGGGAAAAAAATAAAATAAAAAAAGAAAAGTACCCTGACGGTTTCCCCATCCACTGCCATTCATTTGGGTCCCCATCCAGGGCCATGAATTTGGGTCCCCATCCGGAATCAATGAGAGTAAATTTACTATAATCACATTTTTGCCTTAGGAATGTGACAAATACAAAAAAATATTATTGAACTCAAGTCTCCATGGCATGAGTAATCAATAGAAAAAAAAGTCATTTTGGGGGTGAACTACTCCTATAAGTACAGTGCTTGAATACATGTACTCAGTTACTTCACGCCACTGCATATAGGAGAAGGGACTCCACAGTGGAAGAGAAGAGGCTGAGACCTCAGGGGAGGTTGGACATGGACACACTGGCCATGCCGCTCACAGCCCTCCAACGCCACCAGCGCCCTCCTCACCTTAAGGTCCTGCTCTGACAAGTTGACCCCTGAACCCAGGGTATGTGAAGTCGTTGACTTCTTTCGGCGCCGTGCCTCTTGTTGTCGTTAGAGAGGGGAGGATGTTGTAGGTGAGGCGACCTCGGTTTCCTTGGCGTTTAGCCCAAGACCAACCTCGGCACACTCTGTCCCCGCACTCTGTTCAGGAGCTACTGTGCCTGAGCCACATGGTCACATAGCAGATATCTGCATATAGTCTGTAAAGTCTACAGCGGGGAGTTTGTGTGGACCACCTATTGTAGGTGTCGTAGTGAAGCTCAGCTCCCGCTCCTGGTCCCCCGCCTAAGAGGCCTGATTTATGATCAGCTAATTATTACCTGTAATTAACAAAGCATTAAGTAATGTACATAATATTGTAACAAACTTGTGATAGAACCCCGGCCAACAACCCCCTGTGCCAAGAGAGCTAGCTCGCTTGGTAGAGTGAGTTACGGCCGCGTTATGGGGACGCTACAGTACTTGTAACTATTCACAGAATCTCCGAATAGGCCAGTGCACCGGTCTAGTGTTTTTAATGAACTGAAAACTTCAGACCGTTTTCAGAGAGACCACGTGACCTACTGTATCATACTATTATAATTCCGGGGTGTGTCAGCAGGCCTTTAAGTATTGAAATAGTGGTTAACAATAATAATGGTCATTTTACCTTTAGTTTGTGAACCTTTAACCACTTAAACTTCTTTGACTACTAGGGTGTCCAACGTTCACTTATTATAACTTGGCCAGAATCGGGACACTAGGATTCATGTGGTTAAACTATCCACACACCAAAACTCTGCTATTATCCACTCTTCCATCTCAGCGAGGAGGAGCAATGGCATGAGACTGTGTGAACAACTCAATCAATTGCTCTTCCTCGCCATATCGGAAGTCGGGTCGTCTGTGATCCGTCTCTGTGAAAACGGATCCTCTCCCTCGAATGGCGCGGCGACCACAAGGCCAGGCTCACAAGCCACCCCGAACATGATTTCTCCACTCCTGCCCTCCCCTCACCCGTTCACTTTGAAGACCGATCAATAACTCTAAGTGTAACACAATCGATGCGTTGGGTATTGTCTTGATGCCTGCAGTGCCAAAAATATACGCGGAGGCATCGCGGGTCATGCGTCCATTTTCACGCTTCCTGGAATGGCTGTTGGAGTGATGAATCATGAAAACACATTAACCACTTTAACCCTGGCGTCCCTATTTTTGGACGTGTTTTGTTGTTTCCAAATGTTTTAAAGTAAAATCTTCCAAAATGTCGAAAAACTTTCAAAATGAACAAATATAGCAGATCCACAAGCTCAGCAGCTCACGATGCATTGCGTCATGGCGACAAAGTATATTGCCACTGTCGGGCCGAAAACCTTGTATCTCCAAGTTTCGAATTTGTATGTTTTTTCATAAAGTAAGGCCCTGCTTCATCATACAAGACAATTTGTGAAAATAGCAGATCTACAAGCAGATCGGCTATTTTCACTATTTTAAATAATAAAATAAAATTATAAATGCAAAACAAACGGTTTTGGACATACTGTACAAGGTTTCCACCCGACAACGACGATATAGTGCATAGCATAACAACTTAAACCCTATACATAGTTGACCAGGGTCCTCAGTCCCCTATTTATACATCAAGGAAGCAAGCACGACTCCAAATCTCTTCACTTCGTTCTGAGCATTTTTACCGGGTGCACAGTTGGGATAGTCACTTTGAACAAGAGCATCTCTAAAAGAGAATACCAGCACTCACGGAACTGTCCTCAGTCCCCTATACTAGGCCCACTAGGTTGTGATTTGTGGTGAGCTTGTAGATCAGCAATTTCTTTGCAGAACGTTTGGCCCAGATTATGGACGCTAGGGTTTGTTAAACGAGCCGTGGGGCCTACGAGAAACAGTAATAGATGAGTTTCTTGCCTAAATCGTGGTTCCCGTTCTCCCACACATTCCATACTCCTCTTCGTTATGGCCTGTTCCGTTACTTACCCCTCCCTCAGTCATCCTACCATATCTGATCGGTGTGAAGGATTGTCTGGTGCCCCAGCATGGATGGGCAGCCGGGTCAATATCTATCTAAGGACGATTGAAGTTTAAATGAGGGCCAGAACCAACCTGTGTGAGCAGCCAAGGGAGAAGCCACTGAGTGCTCGCTGAAGCACAGAGAGCGTCGAAACGCAGACATCGGCAATTTGCAGCTTGGGGATTTTTTATTTTTTTTGCCACACCGACAAATTACTGTCATGCATTGATTTTCACCTTTTCCCAGAGAACTCGGTCATGCCCTCTCTCTTGTTCATTCCTCGGTATGTTCCTTCCACTCTCCTCAGTGAATCTTTTGCCGTTGCACCTCCCTCTAATAACCCTCTGTCTCTCTCTCTCTCCATCTATCTGTCTGTCTGTCTGTCTCTCTCCTCCCCCTCCCTGGCTCTATCTCTCAGATGATATGTGTGTGTTTTGCTTGGCTCCACTCTGTATTCCCATGTGGTCACACAGACACACCGCGTGCCTCTGCAGCATCCGCTCATATCAGAGGGCTCAACCGATAAGCCGGGCTGTCGACCTGCCTGTGTGTGTGTGTGCATGCGTGCTTGCTTGCGTGCGTGTGTAGTGTACAGATATAGAGATGTGTTTGTGTGTGTGCTTGTGTGTGTGAGAGTTCCTGCGTAGATCCGTGTGCGTGCAGTTATTGACTGGGCAAATCTTTCGTCTTAACACCCCCGCGGCAGGCTCGGCCTGCCTGAGTTGATTCCTCTTTATGTGTTATCTATGCATCTATTCCTGAGATTCAAAGTCACATCCGAGTTGCGGAAATGTGTCATATTAAGAGCGATAGGTAACGTTGCGCTGATCAATGTCCAATTACAAGTGTCAGAAGGTACCACATCAGGGAGCCACTTGCTCATTGGATAGTTTTATCGATGTGCGCTGTCGTGTGATAATTACATGTGAGCCCTTTCAAGCAGTGGTTCCCACAGCTCGGGGATACAGCATACGTATACAGTATATAGAGCTGTTCACACTGTTCAGATGCTATGGGGCTTAGATCATGTGCCTGTCAGCTTCTTTATGGTCTCGTGATAACTTGGCTTCATCGTATAGAATGCAGCCATCTAACAAGTGAAGTTGAATTCCCTTGTTTGAGATAGATTGCTGCACACTGAAACGTGAGCGTCCAGATTCCATATGGGGCCGACGAGGGACTGTCCTCGACGCACGCCACCTTATGGGACATTGTTATCCTGAACTGGCGGTCCTGACCGGACACGGTCACATACTGTAACGTGTTCCAACTAAGACACCCCCGCTCCCTTGGCTGACTCTGGTACATCCTATTTAACCCTATTCCCTTGGCTGCTGTGTGTTTTGTCTGGTGAGTCACCCGTTCGCTGTGTTTTGTCTGCATGGTGAATCACCCCTGTGTTCCACCTGCCAGTCCTAGCGGGAGTTGTCCCCGGCCGGCGCCTCCCGACGGGCGACTGATGCACCCTCGCCTTGGCAAAGGAAAGCCCAGAAGTATGACTGGCACCAGGGACATGCTGGGCCCCTGTTTCAGCCCGGGAAAAAGAGTTGGAGAGGCCCTCATTGTGCGCTATAGAGAGAGATCTCTCTATAGCGCTGCTGCTACTCAAAGATTTGCCATTTCAGATCATGACAAGTGACAAGCCAGTGGGCCAATTACATGAGTTATATTTTGTCATTGTCGGGTGGAAACCTTGTATGTCCAAAACCATTTTAAAAATGATTTAAACTAGTGAAAACAGCCGATCTACAAGCACACAACGCCTCGCACCGCGAGGCGTTGTGTGCTTTTAGATCTGCTGTTTTCACTACTTTTGTGCGACAGCCTTGTACGATGAAGCAGGGCTTTGCGAAAAAAATTACAAATTTGAAACTCTGCCCGACAGTGACGATTTACTTTGTTGGCCGTCCAGCCCCCAAAATGGAACAAAGGCCGACATTTTATTTTTTATTTGTTTCCTAATGGCCGGCCTGGACCGGCCGGGGAATGAACCGGCCGTTCGGGAGCTGTCCCGCTTTTCCCAATGGCCAGCACGTCCCTGACTGGCACCTCCCGCATGACAAGCACGGCGACAGACTCAAGTAGTCCCACACCATCCCTGCACTGCCCCTGGAGACCGGTCTGTTAACGCATGGCTGCCGTCATCTTGGGAGTGGGAGTGGGAGTGGGCTGCAGCAGGGCCCACACGAATCCATCGCGGTATCTGGATTTCGGCTGGGAGTTGGCGTCAAAGGTGAAGACCTACTGTACCATGCCGGCAACGGACCCTGCTGTACCTACCGCCTACGCACTGGGTTCGTCCTCTTCAAATAATCTATGATTCGATGACATAGATGAGGTCATATCGTCACTGTCGGGCAGAAACCTCGTATCTCCAAGTTTCAAATTTGTATGTTTTTTTCGCGAAGTAAAGCCCTGCTTCATCGGACAAGGCTGTCGCACAAAAGTAGTGAAAACAGCAGATCTACAAGCACACAATGCCTCGCGGTGCAAGGCGTTGTGTGCTTGTAGATCGGCTGTTTTCACTAGTTTGGTTCATTTTTGTTATATGATAAAAACGAACGGTTTTGGACATACAAGGTTTCCACCCGGGAACGACGATATAGACAGTGCAGCATGCCGGCGCGGCCAGTGGTGCTTTGGTGTTTTCTTTTCAGGGGTCATTTATTGACGTCACGTGCACGCGTGCCATTAGATGTGTGCGTGCGCCTACATGTGCGCATGAAGCAAATAGAAAATGCTGCACTGCAGTAGAGAAACTAAAAGTTTGCTTTTAACGAATCTCAAACAGTACCTACCATAGCAGATATACAAGCTCACAGCACGGCACCGAGTGCCGCACTGCAAGCTTGTAGATCTGCTATTTTTGAAAAGTCGTGACAATGTGGGCAAATCTTTGAATATATGTATTTTTTAAGCTAACATTTGTAGCTAAAATTGTGCTTCTGGGGGGTCCCTGGAACTAAATATTTTGAGATGGGGCGCCGTGGCCAAATACATATAATCGTGGGGGTCCTTCACATGAAAAGGTTTGAGCACAACTGACATAGAAACATAGGTTTTTCAAAAAAAACTTAGAAGACTTTTCAAAAATAGTGGTGCGACAGCCCTGCCCCTATGCATGGGTTACACGTTGAGCTGGGCATCTGACAATACACAGTAATGGGAATTTGTAGGAGCGACCACAGTCTGCTGTGTTTATCCCTCCTCCAGTTAGTTTGTTGGACATGAGACATGACTAAGTTTGTGATGTCTTAGTGATGTGTTTGATCAGTGTGTTCAGGTTCCAGTACCCAGCATTGGCGGGCTTATTGCGTGGATGAAATAGTCTCTAATACGTGCCAAGGAAGCATGGCGTTATCAGCCCAGACGGACATCTGTTAGTCCAGCCATATGGCATAGCCTAATTACTGTATGTGTACGCCCGCCACAGACCCCGGCCACCCACCACAACTTGAACGCATCTAGATATAAAGTAGATATAATATAGTAAAAGTATATAGTAAACACAAACACATTTGAGAATATACCGTTGTTGCCTATTGCAGTGGCAAAACTAGCCAGGTCAGTGCCCCAATGCGGGATTGTCCAGGTGTGCCCCCAACCCCCACCCCTGCTGGTGCTATCTGCGCGATTCAAACTCATCTCAAGCAGTTAAACCATTGCTGGTTTAACATCGCTTTTCCCTGTTTTTCTGTCTGATTTCTGATGTATAATTATGTAGCCATAGACAAGAAACAATACGAGCCAAAACAAATAAAGCCTATATCCGTCTACAAGGCCAAGGTGGGCAAAGAAAACGAAATAGGCCTATAAAAAGCCATTTGAAATGCTTATTAAAGTAAACACATTTTCTTTTACATTTAATAATTACATTTTATTTTAAATTATCCAGTTCCCTGATGTATACATTCAACTAACACAACTCAAAGTATAAAGCGTGTGTTTTCTTTTTTTCTTTTTTACAATAATTGAATGCAGTTGCGTAGAATGCGTACACAGTCCGTGCGTAGAATGCGTACACAAACCCAAGTCCTTCACAATCAACACAATAATGTGCATATGACACAAGCTTAATTTCACACAGCCCACTTCAGCACCTTGGACAGGGTTTCTGGGTTGAGAGGAGAGAAGAAAGGAGAGAGGAGAAAAAAGAAATGAAGATAGAGGCTTAACATTTTGGCGACGGCGCGCCACAACAACACAGGTTAATAACGTAGTGATTATAGAAATAAATGAAAGGAGGCTCTGCCTCTGCCTTACCTCATAGATGATAGCTGAATCTTCCTTGATTTTCGCTCTGCAAAGTCATTTATAATGTCCTTCAGATCCAGCTGGCGTGCACGGTCATTCTCGACGGACAGTGTGGCAAGTCCACTAAGGCGTCCCTGTCCCATAGTACTCCTCAGATAACTTTTGATCAGCTTTAATTTAGAGAAGGAACGTTCGGCTGTTGCCACTGTGACTGGTATGGTTAGGAAAAGCAGCAATACAGTGCAGACTTCGTCGAAAATGGCACTAATGGTGTTGTTTTCTACAATAAGCAGTTCTGCCGTTCTCCCAGTGGACCCTCCTCAACCTCAGCCAAGTTGACTCGGTCCTCCGCCGCGGCTCGGTCCACCGCCGGGTCTGAGCTGCTTTTCGCGGGGGCCGCGGCTCGGTCCACCGCCGGGTCGGAGCTGCTTGTCGCGGCCGAGGCTGCCGCAGCATCCTCCTCTTCTTGTTCACCGGCGGCCCCCTCGGTCGGCTCAACACTATCATCTTTCTTTTTTAAGAAACCAAGTATTTTGGGAAGTTTTGCTCTTTTTTTCTCTGCTTCTTCTTGCAATTTTCGCTTCTGACAACCGCTTTTCTGTTTCTGCTTCCCCATTGTTATTGTGTCTCCACCATAGACTGTAGAAAGGTCTCCACTCTATCGTGCCATTTACACCTGTAACCTGTGACCTGTCTTTATTCTTCCGGCACCTTTGTCTCCAACGCCGGGGACAGCGCCACCGCCTGCCCTCTCACATAAAAGTAGCAGCCATGGTCCGAATATAAAACTTTATGTTTTTGCAACATGAAATCAACCTTGGTTAATGATATTGTTTAAGGGGCCCGCCGTCACTCTTTTTTTTTTTTTTTTTTTTTTTTTTAACACCGACCTGCGTGTGCCCCTGAGCGTCTGGGCCCCAATGCGCATGCGTCGGCCGCGTCACTGGTAGTTACGCCCCTGGCCTATTGAGCTTGGCACATTTCCTCACTCATGTCACTCATACTACTTTGATTTTCGACTGTCCACTACTAAGGGGCAGTTGCGATTTTCTGCCTTGTTACTGTCTTGTATTCCCAATGCTCAATGGTAAGTAGCCTACTTACTTTTGGTTATGTGTATGCCTATGTTTTCCTAAATGTGTGAAGACAGTAGACTGCGTGAAGTGAGTGAGATGAACAAACCTTGGTGAAATCTGCCAATTTCAATAGGCAACAATGGTAAACATATGTTCATTTCTAAATGTCCCTGACAAAAGCAGCTCTGAGTGCAGCTGGCCTGTGAACAATATGTCATGTACATACCATTAAAACCGTCCATGCTTGTTAAACACAACTCTGTCATTGTCTTTATCACATAATTGACACTGTACTTTATGGCAATATATATTATAGTATTTTATAGCCTAACACACCTCACTAGCCTTAGAGGGCCTTAGATTAATTAATTTGTGCACGGGTCTCTTTCCATGGCAGTGTGGATCTGCGGAAACATTTCTTCAAATTAAATTCTTGGTCTTTTGCAACGAGCCGACTCCACCTAGTATTGACACAGGGCTCTAAAACCAGACACAGATAAATAAATAATGCAAATGAAAATGCAGATCCCACATAAATCACGCAAAGTGCTCAATTACATAATTACTTATGCATAGCTCGGGCACAAAAAAAAGAAAGAACACTAAAATAGAATTGATTACGATGCTAAGTGTGCGTAATTGATTGATACAAGTGGACACAAGATAATTATCACAAACCCGATTAAAAGAGAGAAAACAAGTAATCTTATGTGGAGCTTGGCTTTTTTATTTAATGTTTTCTTTTTTCTTGTTTCTTTTTTCATTCTGAGTGCCCACATAATTTATGAGCTCAGTTATTACACTGGCAGCTCTAGTTAAAGAGAAGTTCACAAGAAAGCAATCTACAGTACAGCAGTGAATCTCCAACATTTTCATGTCATCTGAAAATATTTAGTGCCAGGATATAACGCCCGGGATTTGAACCCTGGCCACTAGGCTTAAAGGGAAGACCTGGAGACGTTTTTCGATAGACGGACACGTACTGTAAGAATCCTGAAATAATTGGTGCCTTGCCGCTATTCTCATTAAAAGAATATCATGAAATGAATATTATTTCACACTTCCAGAGCGTATCATTGGTCATAATAGAAAATAGATGCCAAAAACTAAGAAGGAAACAAAAGAAAGAAAGAAAGAAAGAAAGAAAGAAAGAAAGAAGTACTGCTGATTCATTCATGCCAGCAACAATTACTGGAAGGTGCTCTTTCAAGGTCAATTAACAGAAGGTCATTAGTCTCGACTGTGTGACCTTGAGCTAGCTAGCTATAGCTATCCCATATTTTGCACGCTATACTCTCTCTCTCTCTCTCTCTCTCTCTTTCTCTCTCTCTCTCTCTCTCTCTCTCTCTCTCTCTCTGTGAGTCACAGATACAGTCTGCAGATGCCCTAGAGTTTAACCTCGGCAGTCAATTCATTTATTGGGGTTGTGGTGGCGGTGGGGAGGGTCGGGAGATAGAGTGGCTTGTCTGACCTCCCCCCTCTACACCCCCAACACATACACACACATACACACAACACACACACACATGCAGCCATGTGCGCAAAGACACCGCTCGCAGCCATGCTAAGAGAGAATCTAATCACACGTACAAGATTTGAGATTGCAGAACCCGATAGGAACTTCCCCGCTGAAATCAGAATAAAAGTGATACGATTTTTATCCTGTGGCATGCGTGCCGCGACTCCCAACCAGGGCCCCACAGTACATTATTTATCTGCTCTGAAGGACCCTGTTGCCCTTGGTGATTTGCGCCCCCGCCTCCAATTTTCCTGCCGGGTTTGACACGAAGATGCTCACCTATAGGGGTTAAGTGCTGGTTAACTAGCTGCTCTGCTGCTGGGAGAGGGGACAATTGATTTAGTTTCATTCCTCTTCCAGAATGTTCCTTTGTTGCCTTTTTAGGACGATGTCGGCATTAGACGCTTATAGCTCGTCAGGTGTCAAATGGCAGCCTCATCAGTGATTCATGTCGTGGCAGTCTTATATGATGAGGTAGGCCTTTAACTCTTTTACTGCCATTTTAATGATCTAAGGATGTCTTAAACTGCCTTCAAAGTAGCTTACCTGGCTTTGCGATTTTATAGAACAATATATCCATCCATTATTTCCAACTGCAATCTTTTGTAAAAGACAGGCGTATCTCTCATCGAGTCGTAAAAGTCACCCGGGCCCAGCCTTTCCAATGAACGAGGCTGAAGTTTGTCCCTCGGCTGTACCAGTTGTAGACATACTGTATAGAAATAGAGAAAGTAGATCCAGGCTGAAAAAAACGTCTAGAAAAGTGATCCCGCCGCCATTATTGTTTGTGTTCTCAAGACTTCAGGATAGCGTTACTGGTGCTGTAGCTGTTGCAGACACGGCTCTGCCGGGGAAAAGAACGAGGATTCGTTCGCCGGCGTGAACAATTAAACAAGCGTTCGTTCGGCGGTAAAATAGTTAATTTATAAAAAAAAAACATGCACATTTTAATCTTGGAGATACAAGGTCTCTGCCGGACAGTGACGATATATAAATGATAACTAGCTAAATTAGGGAGTAGTATAGGGAGTATTTTCTGCTCCCCAGCCAACATTAATGCTTTTACTGCTACACCCAGCAGATGGCTGTTCAGAGGGCACGCAAGACCATGTAGGCCGAGCAGACCGGCAACCTTCTAATTCCCAGGCAGCATCACTTACTCTACTTGAGTATTTCCATTTTTCTGTACTTTCACTTTTACATCTCAGAGTCAAATATTGTCACTGGTTATGCCTACTTTGTATATTTTGAATATTATTACGAAACATTATGCACTAACCACTCTACATTTCGGCCATTTGAAAATAGCCGTTCTACAAGCTCACAATGCGTCTTGTGAAACAGAACATTCAACATAATATATGCTTCCTACTTTCGGTACTTTAAGCACATTTTGATACCAATACTTTTGTACTTAACCCATTTAGTGCTCCAGACATGAACGGGTTAAATGTCTAGCGTGCCGGCGGCACAGGCTCCTCACAGGCTCCTATACGCATCCATTGTCTTATTTTGAAGGCCAGAAGTCCATTGCGTAAACACTTCTGGGTTGACGTCATGACGTCATTCAACGGGAGCGGTCGTCATCCCACGCCGATCCTAAAATGGCCGATCGATGCCTTTGTTATTATGTTTTTGTAGCGAGAATCTAATGCCATCCTTGGCTTTAAAAGTGTTGTTTGGAGATAATGGACATTAAAGATGAGATCGGCCGTCGGCCTCCATGTTATGGGATTACTATTTTGTGCACGTGGATCCGTGATGATGATGAATCGGCGAGGCCGATCGTGCCCAGACCATCCGCCGGTTTATAGGGTAAGAACGCCAGCGTTAATCTATATACAGTATTTTTCGCGAGTATACTCGGGATCGGCACTCTAAATACTTGAGTATTTTTCACGAGTATACTCGGGATCGGCTAGAAATGAGTTAAGTAAAAAAATAATAATCTGGATTTTACTTGAAATGGAGTATTTCTACATTAATACTTTTACTTCCGGTCACCCATACAGGGTTTAAATGGTTAGTACTGTACATGTAGGAAGCCTCATGGCACAACACTTAACGGTACTCTCGTCGTGTCAAGAAAATGTGGTGGCCGTTTTGAGCACTGAGCACTCTCTGTGTGAAAGATAAAAAGAGAGTGCCTTTAAAATAAATACAATTAATTTCTGCCACATCTGCCACTCTGCATCCTCTTGTATTACTCACTGTCACAAGGTCAGGAACGCAATGTTCCTGAAATGGCTGCTGGTATCACTGACAGCCGGGGATCCATGGAAACAAAACTCAAGAACAGTTTTCGCTGCACAGGCAGAACTGTTCGCTGGCTGCACTCTCCAAATAGAGCTTTTTTTTTTTTTTTTACACTTGGCTATTCTCAGTGGCTGAATGTCAGGTGGGGAGGAAAATCCCTGCTAGAGAGAGAAGAAGTCACTGTGTTCAAGTGTGAAAAAGTTGTTTGGATGAAGTTACATTATGCATTCAAAGTAGACATATAGCGGACATAACTTTTTAATCGTATACGTGGGCAAACAGACGCTTGTTGTTCAATGCCTCGGCAACGGTGGCGGTGAAATAGTTATGAGGTTTAATATTCAAGCACTTAGACTTAAATTGAGGTGCTTGAGGGTTCGGTAGAAGGTCCGGGGTTCGATTCCCACTGGGGACTCTGTGGAGGGCGTTCTCTCCTCTGTGCATCTCACCCACGAGCCTAAAGGGGAATTCCCCTAGGCCAAGGGAGATTCTACTGACACACACGCACATGCACGTAAACGTTTCAGAGCGTCTGGTATGTGTTTAAGGGCGGGAAATGGCATACTAGTTTGTGCTATTATGCTTCTTTCTGGTCGGCTCGACGTCCATGACCATGAACCTGATTGTCAGGGGGAAGTAGCTATTTTGCAGCCCACTGCCAGTGGCCTTGTGGCTGCGAAGCCATTTGCCAAGTGGCAGCGTCTTGACACACTCCATGGTGGGGATGGCGAGGGACTTTGATAAGCCTGCGAGCTTTGCTGACAAAACCTCCATATGTCCTGGATGGAGGGATCGAGGCTCACATCCACTGACGCGCTGGGCTGTCCACACCACGGCTGAGGGCAATGCAGTTCCCATGCCAAGCGGTGGGTGGCGCAGCCGAGCAGGTTGTATCATATATCGTCGGTGTCGTGTGGAAACATTGAATGTCCAAAACCATTCGTTTTGTATTTATCACTTTAAAAATGGTTTAAAATAGTTAAAATAGTTTTGTGCAACAGTTTTGTATGATGAATCAGGGTTTATGAACAAAACGTACAAATCTGAATATTGGAGATACAAGGTTTCTGCCCCACAGCGATGATATGCTTTGTGGGTTGAAACATTCTTCACACATATTTTTTTAATATATATATGTATATATATATATATATATATATATATATATATATATATTATATACACAAAACCTGTAGAACTTCCAAGCTGGCCTCAACTCTCTGTCAACAGACATTGATGAGAAAATCAGCTAAATATGGTGAGCTATTTGAATGCCTCTTATCGAGTTGCATGGAAGGCTTTACTTTTTTTAAGCTAAACAAACCCTAGGCACCCCATACCATACACCTTGTATGTACACTGAGTGTACTGTAACTTTTGCTTGTACAGTTGTTTTTACACTCTTGAGTTAGATTAACACTATGTTTTTTGCAGCGTATACAAGACATATGACATACAGTACCACAGTAGGGCTCCTCTGGGACAGAAGGAGTATTAATTTCTCTGTGTCCCTGAGCAGTCCATCAAGATTTCCTGTTGTATGTGAACCTAGTGCCCTTGGACTTACTGCACATCGGAGTTGCGCACAGAAAACAGCCGAACTACAGTACAAAGTAGGGCTTTGCGATATGGACACATCTTCATATCACGGTATTCATGCCAGATATTTCAATATTGATACAATATTACCACACAGATTTCATATTTCATATTTTAAGTGTTGCAAGAGTGAAAACTAAGCATTATTCAAAAAACAGCATAATAACAAGCCAATATCACTATCGATTTTAAGTGCTATTGGGTTCCCAAACTTGTTATTTTGATATTCTGAGTGTAGCAAAAGGCAAAATGCAACGATATGGGCAACGATATGGACGATATATTTCGGGTGATATATCGCAATATTGTTTCTCGATAACGATACGATATCGATATATTGTGCAGCCCTATAGTACAAAGCAAGCGTCTACAAGCGTTGTGAGCCTGTAGACACTGGCATGCAGTGGCGGCCCCAAGGGGGTGCTAGCGGGGCGATTGCCCAGGGCGGCACTTTGCGGGGGCGCCAGAAGAAGAAAAAGAAAAAAAAAAGTAGAGTGAACGCCGTGCAAAAACAGCTCAACCGTCCACTCCCTTGTCTGTTTAAATCAGACCGAATACAACAACACCACCTGGTGGTATGATAGAGGCTGGCAGCTCCAAGCAATACACTCCGCCCCCCCCCCCTCCCCTCCTTGTGATGTCATATCCACGCGCCAGTATTGAAATATTGAAAACAACAACAGCATGGAGTCTATGCATGGAGTTCCTCACATCTGTGGACATGACTAGATATTATAATATAGTTGCTTGCCCTGAAACATCACATGGAGAGGATTATTTTGTTCTTGAAAACATAGACCTCAGGCTCTATATCAGCCAGGATATAGGAACTCTTGTCTCACTGTGCGTGACTGTGAAACAACCATTTTTCCTGACCAGCACAAAGGTAAGACAGTCAGATCATAAACCCTATTATATTAAGCCCAAAATGGTTCTGCCGCCGTGTAGAACCGAACCGATTTTAACTTAAAAAAATGCATAATTTGCCCGCAAATATCCGATTTTTCCGGCCGCGCTTTGCGCGGCCATAGGGCGGCGCTATACTACCTGGCACAGGGCGCAATATACGTACGAACCGCTACTGCTGGCATGCATATACTGTAAGCATAAATCACCCTTAAAGGTGTGCGTGGAGCTTTATATAATGTGCAGGTGCAGGTTTTCTAAAATAAATGTAAATGTTTGATTTACAACACCAGGGTTAATGAGGTCAAGAATGTCTATCCATCTCAGTGCAACATGGAATAAATAGTTTCATTAGAGCGCTTAAGACCTATTTTCCAACAACTTCCCCTTAACGCTCCCCTGAAACCCAAAAGTTGGCTGGCTTAATTCACGTGGTTCGTTAGAAGTCTGTTTCTTTATAAGAAGGATAGTTGTAGGGCTTTATGTGTGTCAAGTCCTTAGCTGCAGTTGCCGAGGGAACACAAACGGGCCTTTGTTTAATTGAATTAATGCTCTACGATACCTAGCTATCCCCTTCATGCAAAACTAAAGATAAATGAACCAAATGAGAAAAGTCTTTCAGCTCTTTTATCTTTGTATCTTCTCTTTCGGTGGTGGATATTTTTTTACCTAAGTAGCAATACAGCCATGTAGAAAATACTGCTTGAAGTACCAAGTTCTTTACGTTTGTTGCTCTGCAAAATCCTGAGTGATAATTTAACCAACACTCTGGATTTTGTAGTGTAGTTCCCCAGTTTGACTTGTTTGTGATGTTTCGCTTAATAACGCCATCACAACGTGGCTGCAGATAATTCAAGGGCGTTGCCAACAAAAATGGTTAATATACAATATCACACTAATTTTAGCAACTTCATACATTGGCTATAAAAAAAATAGCAGATCCACAAGCTCACAGCTTTTCACTTCGTAACGTGCTGCAAGCTTGTACATCTGCTATTTTTTTCCCTCTTCTGTGGGTCCCTGGAACAAAACCTTTTCAGGTGTGGATCCGCAGCCAAATACATCAATTTGGGCACAAATACGTTTGAGATAAACTAGAACTACTGCTCTACTGGAAACTGGCTTCCGTATTCACCTTATTCCTAGCCACACCCACTGTGGGTGTGGCCAGGTAGGGGAGTAGGGAGTTGGGGAGCCCCATATCAAGGGGTTCCTGTTTGCGCACAGGTTTTTCCCACCGGATCTCATGAGGGCAATGGAGAAGGGCCAGGAATGAGGTGAATAGTGGCTTTGTGTCCCAGGGGGACGTCAGCAAGAAAGACACTCGCACTAGTGAGTACTGTACTTCACCAAGAATGTCCTGTTTGAAATTAACACGTTTCTTTTTTCATTGTTTACTTGAACACACACACACACAATATGACGCACACACGCACGCACGCACGCACGCGCATGCACGCACAAGGGGCTTAATCAGTAATCCCTGTGACAGATATGTGAGTCAGCCTCCCTTCATATTGTCGTTGTCGGGTGGAAACCTTGTATGTCCAAAACCGTTTGTTTTGCATTTATCATTAAAAAAATTATTTAAACTAGTGAAAACAGCCGATCTACAAGCACACAACGCCTCGCGGTGCGAGGCGTTGTGTGCTTGTAGATCTGCTGTTTTCAATACTTTTGTGCGATCGCCATATGATGAAGCAGAGCTTTACTTTGCGAAAGAATTAACAAATTTGAAACTTGGAGATACAATATGCTACCTTAGTTTGAGGTCTTTAAAGAAATGTGTGCATCTGTTTGTGTTTGTCTGTGTCTGTGTGTGTCTTCATTTACATCATCCCTTCGACGTAAAATCATGTGTGTGTGTGCAATACGTAAGGGCATCGGCAACCACACCACATACAAGCCCCCACCTTTCCACTCACAGAAAGCGCCACTCGAGATTTAATGACTCCCATCGTTTCAACTAGATCCCCCCCCCTCCCCCTCCCCATTCTCCACTGCAAGCTCCGGACCAGCGTCTGTAAATTATAGGCTCTTTCCCGGCATACCACTGCTGCTGAGTGCAATCAAGTCAATAATTCTCCGGCTTTTGTTTGTGCTCCGCGCAGCCATGCAGGCGAGATAAATAAAGAAATAAATAATCAGTCAGGAGGGAGCTTTGGGATTTCCAACAGCATTGCTGCTTGCCTTTCTTTCCCTTTCCCTTTGACGGTGTGTGTCTCTCTCTGTCAAAAGCAAACAAACATGCAGGGAGGATAATCTCGTGCCGTTTCCGAAAAGGAGTGACGTTGACGTACGCCGGGGAAACGGAAAGTTTCACAGGGCCATCGGTTTAGGGATGAGGGATTATATGCCACGTTTATTTACAACCCTCCTACCCTGGATTTTGCTTTGTTGTGCGCCGGTGTCTCGCACCTAAAATATCCGATCTATACGGCGAGAGACATGATGATGTGCCAGCCTGGTAAAAGCAGGCTTTTCGCGGTATGCTTCCCGGACCTCTCTCTGCCTTCCCCACCCACCCCTGTTAAATGTCCGTCAACAATCACTATCTGAGCTTGCGACTTATTGGGTCTTTGATGAGAGGTGTGTGCATTACTGTCACAGATGAGTGGGCATGTCCTCTCTCTCTCTCTCTCTCTCTCTCCCTCCCTCTCTCTCTCTTTCTCTCTCTCTCTCTCTCTCTCTCTCTCTCTCTCTCTCTCTCTCTCTCCCTACCTCTCTCTCTCTTGATCATGAAACATTAGCAAATCTGTCACACATCCATGTCGTCATTGTCGGGTGGAAACCTTGTCCAAAACTGTTCGTTTTTATCATAATAAAAAATAAACTAAACTAGTGAAAACAGCCGATCTACAAGCACACAACGCCTCCCACCGCGAGGCGTTGTGTGCTTGTAGATCTGCTGTTTTCACTACCTTTGTGCGACGGCCTTGTCTGAAGAAGCAGGGCTTTGTTAGCGAAAAAACATACAAATTTGAAACTAGGACATACAAGGTTTCTGCCCGACAGTGACGACATGTCAACATGCATGCATAAAGGGACCACCCCAGACGGTGGCTCATATCGTTCACGCCAACGGTGACACCGGTGGCGTATCAACGCTCCAGCCATATCTCACCTCGCGTCTCTCTCTTCAGCGGTGCACCCATCAAGGGCGGCCGGATCCCAATAGGCGGCGTCGCATTTATATGAAAAGAGGAAAGGCAATTTGTATTATTATTTTTTTGCTCCAGCCTAACTCATCACCCCACCAACACACACGCACGTGCACAAGCACACGTGCCCACACACAAACATACACACTGCGAAACATGTCCCAAGTCCCACTACCTGTGCCCCCTGCTGATTTCCCTCCTATGTTTGTCGTATTTTGGATTCTGCCCAAGAGTGAAAAGGGGTTTATTTGCAACAAGCAGGCGGGGGGAAAGGGCATCTGTTTCAAAGGCATCCGTTTGAGGACATAGGAATATATAGGGCAGCGTTTCCCAACATGGAGCCCGGGCACCCCTTGGGGGACGGGAGGATGGGGTGGGCTTGCATCGTTGGGTCTTTTATATTTTCATATAAACATTGTCAAACATAGCTACTAAATGTTTTCAGGATTTTTCTAAAAGTTTCAAAAATAGAAAATGGCACATCGGGTATATTAATGCTATTCGTCATACGAGAAGTATACCTAGGGCTTAAGTGGTTAACATGTTTGTGTGTGTATGTGTGTGTGTGTGTGTGTGTGTGGGGGGGGGGGGGGCTGTACTATTTCCCCCCCCCCAACACCCCTATTCCTCTCTCACACTGTCTGCCGTGGTTCTCAAGCTACAGATCCTGTATAAGGGTCCATTTGGTTCCAAATTATTTTGAGGGGTCCCCATATGATTAACTTAATGTGCAACATTGTTTTCTCACTCAACAGTAAACAACCCAACATAAGTTTTAAGTGTATAGAGGGTATATGCACATTTCTGCATTGGTTCTCAAGCTCTCAGAGCTACAGATCCTGTATAAGGGTCCATTTGGTTCCATTTGTACGCTCTCAGAGCTACAGACCTGTAAAGGTCCATTTGGAACCCTGTCAAGGTACCTTCTGGTCCCTGGACCCCACTTTGAGAACTACTGGAAGCCTTTCGCCAGTGGAGTTTAGTTCTCACAGGAGACTACAGCTATTGAGGGCACACACTGTGTGTGTGTGTAGGTATATATAGTATATATATTCTTTTTTTCAAGTGCGAACTGCATCGCCAAGATAAATGATACAGCTTTGCAAAACACACAAGACGGCACAAAAATAAATAAACAGCCACGAAACACACCCGACTACCAAGATAACTCCAATGAGTAGTGGAAGGAATTAAAAGATTTAACAACATAATACAAACAAGTAAAATAAGAAGGAACAATTCTTAAAGCTCTCAAAAAGAAACATTTAAAAAGCTTGTGTATTCTTTTGAGACACAAATGTGTAGCGTTCTGATAAGGAAACGATCAAACGTGCCAACAATTAACGGACGTGGCCGGTTCTATTGTTAGTTATAGTCAGAACTTAAAGGTATATTCAGTGATTGTATTTCATTGAAATAAAAATATAATTGGTACATTTTCCATTCATTCTCCTCACTAGAATGTGTGCTGACCATATAAGGACTTCCACCATGGCCCGTGTTACGAGCATTGCTAGATTCGGTTTTCAGAGGTGGCCAGCCAGTCCTCGGCCAATCAGGGTAGAGTATGGCCATAGTTATGTCAGGATGTTTAGTTATGATGGTCAAAATAAAAGTTTTGAGAACCACAGTCGCTCTGAATTAAGAACGTCCGCTAAATGCCCAGATTGTAAACTATGAACTCATAAAATACCACAGTCTCTTAGTAAATCAGTATCATACATATCCTGAAGCTGGAGATATAGGCCTACCGATATTCAGTGATTGGGTCTAATGATCAAAACAAGAACATTATAATGGTGTAAAAAATCTATAAAAAACTAAACATTTCCACGCTGTAAGGCCAGTAAGGGACAAGATGACCCCGGCCATCACTGAATACACCTTTAAATAATTTCTTTCTTTAATGCTTGACACATTTCATTGTGTTTCAAGTTGTCACTGTGAGAGACCCGAGCGGTGATTCTCTTGTCTCACGTACGTGCTGACTGTAATCTGGATCATTATGGGACGTCTCAACATGATCATTAAAAAATAATGCCAAAGTGATCATGGCCACAAACGACGAGCGCTAATTAATGTTATCTTCCTCACTCATCATGGTACTTCAAGCAAGGACAAGCAGATTTCCATGCATAAGCCATTTCAGTGCTGAACCGCGGACATGCTAAGAATACATAATACAGTACAGCACCTATTGTTGGATGGAAACCTTATATGTCCAAAAGAATGTGGTTATTATTTCGGTCATAAGCTCGTATTTATGAAACCCACTGACTTGCACTTTCACTTAAAGAAAAAGAAAAATCTAAATCGAAGCTTTTTGATCAGCAAAATTGTGGCTGCTTTTGTTTTAAGCCGTAGTATGAGGACTGTCTCAACCCCAAAATGCATAATATGACTTCTTGGGACAAATGTGACAAAACGTCAAATTGTGGGGTATAGGGCAAAGAAAGGCACTTGTTGACTTTTGGGGAATACAAGTTACTATTCTGCCCCTATTTGGGTCATAACTTGGACGGCGCTGAGTTAGCCTGGCTTAACCAGACTGATCATTTGTGGATTCACTCACACGTTCCCCAGCCACTGTATCTCTCAGGCTAGCGCTAAGTCGGCTCAAGTGGACTTCGCAAGGTTCAGCACGGCGACTCACTCGCCTGAGCTCACTCTGCGGTGCCTCCTGTCATGGCTCAAGTCCACTTGAGACGACGTGCGCCTCCGTCGTTTTAACAGATTCTTTTCCAGACCGCCTGAGGACTAGACATTCTTGGAGTGCGGAAGCACCCAAAAGGCGCCGTTTGTCATTTGGTGAATAAGTCACAATATGAATTTTGGAGGTAAGATGGTGCTGATAAGGAAGTAAGGTAGGAATCACCCTGGCCACAATATGCCTTCTGGTTGGTTCCAAGATTTCTAGCGGAAGTGCTGCGTTTAACGGAAGTTACATCATGCGGTGCGGGTCTGTTTGCACTCCCCAGCGAAACAAACACAAAGATTGTAGCTCTTAACTCACTCTTAATAGGTGTAACATCGCCTGAATCAATGTTTTTGTTTGTATATCCTTTTTTGCGAGTGCAACCGACGGAGCAGGAGACATACACCAGATTTTTTCCAGCGGGGAATAAGTATGCAGGGAAAAAAATTAGGGATGGTCCGATCAGGTTTTTTGGAACCGATCACCGAGCACCGATCACAAACGTTTGATCACCCGATACCGATCAATCACCGATCCGATCAAGTTATTATTTATATATTATTTATATTTTCTAAATGTTAATGTTTTAACTTTAATTAATTAATTCACTCATGAATTCATTTATATATTTGCCTTATAGTTATTTACCAGCATTACTATGTATTTATTATCATAGCAGTAACTAATTATTCCTTCAGCACTGTGGAAATCAATACCCCAAAATGGCCTCAAGTGGGCATACTGAACGGCTGGTTGATCGGATGCACCGATCGGATCGGATCGGTGAATTTACCTTTTGATCTAAACCACCGATTATCGCCGATCACGCTTTGATCGGCCCGATCCGATCCATTGCCGATTGATCGGTAACATCTCTAAAAAAAATACAACTTCTGGGAAAATTCAGCCCCACCTCCTAGAACAGTCTCTGGCTCATATTTTCACCAGGCTTTTCTCTTCGCAGTTGAGTAAGCCTGGCTACGCAAGGCTAGGTAGGAATTAAAAAAAACAAACAAACATAAAACGTTGAAATGTGGAGATAGGAGGTTTCTGCCCGACAGTGATGATAAGGTAGCGTAATATACATCTATGAGGAAAGATACAAACAACAACAATGCTTCCCTCAGTGATCCTTTAAACCCACAGCGCCGCGCCTCATAATATAGCAAG
Organism: Nannobrachium achirus; assembly: GCF_963921795.1. Lineage (NCBI taxonomy): Eukaryota > Metazoa > Chordata > Actinopteri > Myctophiformes > Myctophidae > Nannobrachium > Nannobrachium achirus. The sequence continues at coordinate 33,728,167 of NC_137821.1, read as the reverse complement.
GCAATAAACTAGCTGTTGGATAGGCTATATATTTACTTCTGGACGGATCAATCAGTCAAATAGTGACAACGGGGTGAGGAGGGGAAGTGAGCTCCCAGATAATAATGCTCAGTGGAGATAACAGAAATGAAAGGTGGGGAATAAATATGATCAAAAAGCAATAACCTGCTCCCTTAATAGAGCCTGAGAGGCCACCAAAATAAATACAGACGTGTGTGTGTTTCCGCTGACAGCCAGACAAATTAATAACGCACTCGGTCGCCGTGCACACGCGGTATCGGCTGAGAGAGGCAATATGATATGTGAAATTAAACTTCCGACAGATATTTTCTCATCAGGAGGTCTGCCTTGTATGATATTATACTGCTTTATACCGCAGACAAACGGCTGGATTCTGACTTGGCCGGAGGCCGTCTATTATTTTCAGAAAATTGCGTGGCTGATGTGCATGTCTCGTGGCCGTTAAAAAATGATTATGTTTAGTAAAAATTGCACAGTATTAACGGTTATTTAGCCCGGTGGTTCTCAACCCTTTTCATAGCGTCACTGTCAGGCAGAAACCTCGTATCTTCAAGTTTCAAATTTGTATGTTTTTTTCGCAAAGTAAAGCCCTGCTTCATCAGACAAGGCCGTCGCACAAAAGTAGTGAAAGCAGCAGATCTACAAGCACACAACGCCTCGTGGTGCGAGGTGTTGTGTGCTTGTAGATCGGCTGTGTTCACTTGTTTAGTTAGACAACGACGATATCAAGGTCCATTATTTATTCAGCATTTGAGTCACGGACCACCATTTGATGAGATGGCCCAAAACTTAGATTATTTTGTTGTCGTTGGATATACGTTTTTTGTCCCCAATTCCACGCTGTATTGATGTGGGATAGGAGAGACAACTGCTATCATTTTACACTCTCAAGAGTTAAAGATCTGTAAGGGTCCATTTGGTTACCTACTCTCCATCATTTAGCTGGGGACCACCCTCTCAAGGACCACTGGTGGTCAAACCACTGATTTAGCACATGCACCCAATCCCAGCCAGCACACCCACATCGGTCCCATATGGGTACACGGCGGGCTACTTGGGTACCAAGTGCGCATGGGCTTGAACTGGGCGAATTAGGGTCCCACATGGGCTACACGTGGGCTAACGTGTCAGCAAAAAAAGGTACCACATCTGCAAGTATGTGGCAAGTATATATACAGTAGTTTACACTAAGTGGTTAAAGCCTCACTATTTTAAATGAATAAAAGTAATTGTGTCTGTGTGGTAGAGTATGTTAATACCATATAACGTACAGCATTGGGATGGTTGTATTTTGTCTCCCTGCTCTTCTATTGAAATATTTAGATCAAGGGTCTTCAACAGGGGGTCTCGGATCCCTATAGGGGGTCCTCAGAGTTACTACAGGGTTCTCCAAATCTTTGTGTGATAGAAACTTTTTTTCCTCTTTTTTATATCAACCACTTGAACCCTAGCGTCCATAATGTATTCCAAAAACTTTAGACAAAAATAGCAGATCTATGTTTGGCAAAGAGCTTGGGTGTAGAGGGGAAAAAGAGCAGACTAAGTACAGAGTGAAAGGTGAAGTTAATTAAGTATTGACGGTTCAAGTGGTTAAATATCTGAAATTGACATGAATCCAAAATATACTGAGGATAGTGCTGTCAAACAATGAAACTATATGGAATCTCTGAAAAGGTTGTGGGGATCCCTGCTTCATCTCTATCTCAGCTAATGGGTCCTTGGCCTGAAAACGTTGGAGACCCATGTTTTAAACAACATGGATTTCAATAGAATATCAAACCTTTGGGAAGAACATAAAACGTATTGATATGAATTATTTGTGTACTGTACAGTATGAAAGAAGTGACAGTTGTCAGGTTACTGACTCAAGTTCATTCTAGGTAATACCTATGGCTTCTCCCACCATGCTGAAGAACTAAGATAGTGTTTATTCCCAGGTTGACGAAGATAGATTCTATTTACTTTAGCTTATCTGTTTGCCCACAAATACGAACAAACACTACTTATATTTTAAGCGTTGGTAAGTGGCCATTGCATAAATGGGATAATCCATTCCGAGCGAAAAGTTATATTGAAGAATGCTGCACATTGCAGGCAGCAGCACAGACTTGTGCAACAGCCTCCTCGTTGTGTGTTATCTGTCTATAACCGCAAGGCTCACCATGGATTATGCCTCACTTATTATGCAAAAAACAAACAAAAAAACAATTCTAATCAAAATATTCAGCTTGAAATAAAAACCAAAATGTGCATGGAGAATTATAGCAAGAGTTTGGAGTCTTCCTTTTTCAACCGAACTTCTGTGCTTGAACTTTCTGTGCTTTGCAGTTTGGCTCAGCACCAATATATAGGGCGGATGTGCATAAAATGTGTCACAAACATTTAGGGCAGGGGTCTTCAACGGTTTTCAGGCCAAGGACAACCTTAGCTCAGAGAAAGAGATAAAGGGAGGGACCCCACTACAGATTGGATTCATGTTAAATGATTCATGCTAAATGACATTTAGCTACATAAAACATTACTTTATACAAATACTTTGTAAACTTCACCTTTGACTCTGTTCTTGGTCTACACAACGCCTCGCGGTGCGAGGCGTTGTGTGCTTGTAAGATTGGTTGTTTTCACTAGTTTAAATCATTTTTAAAATGATAAATGCAAAACTACGAGTTTTGGACGTACAAGGTTTCCACCCGACAACGACGAAATGTACAAATACAAAAATTACGTTTCTATCGCACAAAGGATTTGGAGCCGTAGTATCTCAACAGGACCCCCTGTTGAAGACCCCTGATTTAGGGCCTAAACATTTTCCACTGTCCCGTCACTTAAAGCTATACTGTGTAAGATTCTCAACTAGTGGTCAGTAGCCATATAGCAAACCGCGGTCGCGTTCGCGTCTTTCGCCCGTTTTTCGTACCTTCACACCCCCGCGTCTGCCTCCACAACGCCGAGAGCTATCTTTAGAGGGGTCCCTGGTTCCTGTGCGTTCAGGCATTCCGGAGAAACGGACTACTTCACCCTGCCTGGTAGGCGAGATTACCTTTTGAGTAAAGAGACACACGGGTGACTACAAATATGGCGACCCCACTTCAAGATGCGCTGTGATTGGCCGGTAGTGTACCATGTGTGCATGATCGGCGATGTGATTGGGCAACGTATACACAACGTATACAGATGATGCAGATTACGTCTTTATGGCGCGAAATCCGGTCCACGGCCAGGATCATAGAAAACATATAAAGAGAAGGCTTCAGAAGCTGAAAATAACGGAGTGGGTGTTCTAAAACTTTAGCGATTTAACAGTTAGGACAATTTTAAGATTTGTTTTATAAAAAAAGTTACATGGTACAACTTTAAACTCATGCTAAATCATTCCTCAGGGCTCTCGACAGGTAGCCATTAACCTGTGAAGGCTAAATCCTTGTGTTGTGAGCTCTACTGTTCCCCGCTGCAAAGTCTCCACGTCGGGAATGATTTCCTGTGGTGGTGAGTGATAGCTGTCAGTCACAGTGTGGCCCTGGCGACAAATCATCCCCATCTCTGACAAAGTTCTGGGATAATATCTAAACTTCTCTCAAAGTTCTGGGAAGGTTTTCTGTGGTGGTCGTCGATGACAAGATTTAAAGTGTCGTTCAAATCACACCATCTGCCGATAGCCTAACCACTTAAGCTCCAATTTATACGCTTTATCGTACGATGGTGTCTCGCAGCGAAAATAGCCAATTGTACTAAGCGTGTGGATCAAGCTTGTAGATAAAAAAGAGACTCCTGCACACTGCCTCTAAATGCAAATATAAAGTTAAATGTGAATCACAATGTTTCGTTCCAGAGAGCCATGTCAAGTTATGACCTGATGAAGGTCTCTGGACCGAAACGTTGTAAACCTTTTATTTTCAATGCTCGGGTGGTGGGAGTGGGATTTGGATTGGGGAGTGGGATTACTAGGGCCCAAGGTGGAGGGGCCTTAATTATTTTATACTTTAGGTATTGAAAAATAGTAGATATATAAGCTCACAGCGCGGCACTCAGTGCCGCGCTGCGAGCTTGTAGATCTGCTATTTTGAAAACTCATGAAAATGTGTGCAAATCTTTAAATATATGTATTTTTTAAGCAAACATTTGTAACTCAAATTTTGCTTCTGGGGGGTCCCTGGAACTGAATATTTTGACATGGGGGTCCGTGGGCCAAATACCTATCATTTTGGGGGTCCCTCACATGAAGAAGTTTGAGCACTGCTGACATAGATACATAGTTTTTTATTTAATTTTTTTTAACTTCAAAGAAGGTTTCAAGCTTGTATATCTGCTATTTTTCAATAGTTAAAGCACAAAATGTGAGTGAATCCTTGTACCCAGGGCCCAGAATTTGGTGCGACACCCCTGGTGTGTGTGTGTGTGTGTGTGTGTGTGTGTGTGTGTGTGTGTGTGTGTGTGGTGTGGTGTGTGTGTGGTGTGTGTGTGTGTGTGTGTGTGTGTGTGTGTGTGTGTGTGTGTGTGTGTGTGTGTGTGTGTGTGTGTGTGTGTGTGTGTGTGTGTGTGTGTGTGTGTGTGTGTGTGTGTGTGTGTGTGTGTGCGCGTGCGTGCGTGCGTGCGTGCGCGCGTGTGTGTGTACGCTCGCATGTCACGCTCCGGAAACTCTGTCCCAGCACAAGGAGAGAGAGAGAGAGAGGGCGAGAGAGAGGCCCGTTGGGTTAATTCTCCTCAACCGTTCCCTCTCTCCTGTTCTGTCAGTGAGTGCCAGGTCTATCCAAACCCACTCCTCTGGACCCAGCATGCACCTGCTCCCAGGCATGGCAATGAGCCCCGCGCACGTGCACGCACACACACACACACACACAGGCACGCACACGCGCGATGACACAGACGTGTCAAGTGTAAAAAGAAGCATAGAGAGAGAGGGACTGGAGGAGAGGTGGTCGGTGTCTATACTGAGAGAGAGTGGGGGGGACCATAGGGATAGACAGAGACGTTCTAGACAGAGGACAAAGAGGCGAGGGGCGAGGTGTGTGTGTGTGTGTGTGTGTGGGGGGGGGGGGGGGGGGGGGGCACCACAGAGGAGAGAGGAGAGACAGAAGAGGAAGTGGGACGGGGAATAAGGGGATGACACCCGCCTGAGAGCGCGAGGTGGAAGAAGTACACTGTACTACTGTACTCTGATTCTGTACTCGTGTAGAAGGAGCGACGCCACAATATGCCAGAGGTCTTCAACGTTTTTAGGCCCTTAGTTGAGAGAGAGACGAAGCAGGGACCCCCACAACCTTTTCAGAGAATCCATTATAGTTTCATTGTTTGACAGCACGATCGTCAGTGTATTTTGGATTCATGTATGTCGATTTGTGTTTTCTGATATTTAACCACTTGAACCGTCAGCACATGTACTGAACTTTCACTCTGTACTTAGTCTGCTCTTTTTCCCCTCTACTACGCTTTGTTACTTAATACAACTATTGACCTGAAAATATATTTAAAAACTACGCAAAAGTTTCGAAAACCCATCTATATACTGTACCATATGGCAGCCAACGTCTTTGACTTCATTGCCTCTCTGCAAGCATGTCCGGTGAGGACGCGCCATGCTTGGCCAGTCTTCACTTTGACTGGCAGTTCTGCCCTGGGGCTTTGGCAAATACTGTACCAGGATGAAACTCATTATCTGCCCTACATAGTATACTGTTCATACAGTAGTAATACAGTCAAGCTCCTAGCAGGACCCCCCCCCCCCCCCCATTTATGGAAGGATGATTGTTATTGCTTGAACAAGTAACTTTATCATTTTGTGGGACATAATAGTAGGCTACAAATCAGTGCGACCTGTGGTGCGCTTGAAGATCAGCTATTTTCACTACTTTCGCATACACTTGTGTACGAAAAAGTAGGACATTAATTTATGAAAAAAAAAAAAACATAAAGGTTTCTGCCGGATAACGACGATTGTGTGCTTTTGCCCTTATCTCCATAATTATTATTGTAACGTTTTGTGATTTTTTTTGTAAATCAACGCCCTAATTGATCATAATACAGTCTCACAAAAGCATCAAGAGTGGATCCACAAGCTGGAATGAATTTGAAGCTCCAATGACTTTGAATCCTGAAAACGTAGGAGTTTTGGAGATACTGTATGAGGTTTCCAGCCGACGGAGACGATATGCAATACGGTCACAGCCACTTATTATCTATTGACTGCCATGAGGTTTAGCGGTTGAGCGTACATAAAGGATGTGCGGTGCGTACTGTATCTAATATCCTATAATAAGCTGTGCCGGTGCTTTGGGGAGACAGCAAAAACATCATTAAAGGACACTTCCAATACGTGTGGGGCTTTATTGTTTCTCTCTAGTCTACACACTCTCCGTAAAAAGTGGATTTTTGCCTTGTACTGTTTGCTGATCCGCTACCTTACATCAACCTGGGCTAAAGCTTGACTGCACTTTGAGGATTATGCATTTAAATGTTGCAGTTTGGCCCCAAACATTTGCTCCTCATTGAATCCCATTTGCTTTAAAAGCGTCAACACTTTGTCCACTCCGCAGATATTGTTGTAAAAATCGAAAACCCACGTGCATTTTGCATTCTATCTGTGCGAGCCCTGCTGCTGTTACTGTATAAACTTTAAATACATTGCTTCCCTATACGTTTCAGGCAATTACAGGATAGTAAGGGTGCTGTAAGTTCAGTAAGTTTGATGTGCTCCTTCGCACGTATCGCCCCACTTCTCTTCCACTTCCTGCTCTTCCTCCCTCTCTTTCGCTCGCCCTCGCTCCCGTCTCTGAGTTCTCTCACTCGCGGTCACCTCCCTCTTTCTTTAGCCCCTCAATCTCCTCTTGTCCGACATCCCTCACTCCCTTTCTCCCTCTCTCTCTCTATTGCTCTCTCTCTCTCTATCTCTATCCATGCCGTCTCTCTCACGAGTGGTGAGTAACTGAGTACATTTACTCAAGTACTGTACAATTTTCAGGAATATAAAGAGTATCATTATTTTTTTTTATTCTTAAACTTTCTACTCCACTATGTCTCAAATTACTTTTTGCTTCAATTCTTGAAAGATTTGCTTGCTAGTTACTGTAATTTGCAGATTGACATTATTTCTACAAAACATACCATTACGCTCTATTTTATACAGGACATCCTAAAAATAGTCAAAACTGTACAAGCTCACGTTTTATTGCGACATGTTTGACCTTGTAGATCTGCTTATATATATATATATATATATATAAATATATATATATATATATATATATATATATATATATATATATATACACACACACACACACACAAGAGCTTATAAGAAAAGTAACAGTTTCTGACATACGAGCTATTCCACCGCTACAGTATTCATCTCTGCGTGTGCTCGTCCTATATAATTGAGGAAAATAATACTCTTTCTCAGGGACGTGCAGAGAATGTTAGAGAGGCAGGGGCTGACATTTCTAAAAGGGCCTTTTAGTGAAAACATCGAAAATAGCCGACCTCCAAGCTCACGTTGTGTCGGCTATTTGTCGGCTATTTTCGGTGCTTGCTACCACACTAAACTAAGCATAATCACGTGAATACTGGAGATGTGGCATAACGGCATGAGTTGCTATCAGAGAGGGCAATTCTTTCAACATGAGATGCTGCGTTCAAGTCCAGGAGAGTTTAGACGAGGCAATTCTCTTGAATGCCGCCTTCAGGAATGGCATGGAAAGAGGGCATTCGCGTTTCTTTCACCATAGTAAAAACGGCACTCATGGTCTGGAGAGGGCACTTTTTTACAGACGGATAAAAGGGCAGGGGCTCAAGCCCCCTTTGATGTCTACGTGTGCACGTGCCTGCTCTTTCTTAAAAGTTGAAATGAGCTCATGCGCTGGTTTTCACACCGCACTGCCAGGGGCGTCACAAGGGGTAGGAAAGTGGGACTGAGTTACCAGGGCCCAAAGGTGGAGGGGCCCTAGTAACTTTAGCTATTGAAAAATAGCAGATATACAAGCTCACAGCGTGGCACCGAGTGCCGCGCTGCGAGCTTGTAGATCTGCTATTTTTGAAAAGTCGTGAAAATGTGTGCAAATCCTTGAATATATGTATTTTTTAAGTGAGCATTTGTAACTCAAATTTTGCTTCCGGGGAGGGGTCCCTGGAACTAAATATTTTGAGATGGGGGTCTAGCTGTGGCCAAATACATATCATCTTGGGGGTCCTTCACATGAAAACGTTTGAGCACCACTGACATAGAAACATAAGTTTCTTGGCACACATTTTCACGATTTTTCAAAAATAGCAGATCTACAAGCTCGCAGCGCGGCACTCGGTGCCGCGCTGTGAGCTTGTATATCTGCTATTTTTCAATAGTTAACATTCATGGGGGGCCCGCAGTGAATCCTTGTACCCAGGGCCCAGAATTTGGTGTGACGCCCCTGCGCACTGCTCCACTCTTTAGAGGAGATGAACTCCACTCGTTTTCTGTCCCACACAGAGGAGAATAAAAGAAGGCACCTGTTGTGGTACAAAGCGAGACAAAAAGCTCATCAAGTGTGAAATAAGCCATTGAGAACGAATCCGTGTCACTCTAGATCATTTTAACCACTTTAACCATTATGTTATGTTTCAGCTATTAAAAAATAGCAGACATACAAGCTCACAGCGCGGCACTTGGTGCAGCGCTGCGAGCTTGTAGATCTGTTATTTTTTTTAAATCGTGAAAATGTTGTGCAAATCTTTATATATATATTTTTAAAGCGAACATTTTGTACTCAAATCTTTGCTTCTGGGGGGTCCCTGGAACAACATATTTTGAGACTGGGGTCCGCGGCCAAATACATCACCACTGATGATAGAAACATGAGTTTTTCAACAACAAAAACATTTAAGGATTTACCTTCATAGAATCGAGTCATTATATTCATGACTTGCACAAATGTTCATGATTTTTCAAAAATAGCAGATCTACAAGCTCGCAGTGCGGCACTCGGTGCCGCGCTGTGAGCTTGTATATCTGCTATTTTTTAATAGTTAAAGCATAAAATAATGGTTAAATTGGTGAAAATGTTAAGGAAACAAAGATGCGTTCCAGTTCTTAATGAAATAAGCTATACAAGCAATGAGGGAGCAGTGAGCACCCCATGAGCTCCTACTGTAATCCAGCGATTGGCCCCGCAAGCCCATTTGTCATTTAATCACTCTTTAGTTTCTCCACTCATAATGTGCACAAAGCCAGAAAAGCTATTTCTTTACAATTATCTCATCGTCGTGGACTCATAAACGCGAAGTGATTATTATAGTGTGTGTGTGCGCGTGTGCGTGCGTGTGTGCGTGCGTGTGGGAATGCAGCATAACACAGACACACGTTTAAAGCAGTTTCTCAAACTTTTGAATTTCAAGGACCCCATAATTCTAAGAGTGCACAAATGGAACCAAACGGACCCCGTAAGGGTCCATTCAGTTCCATATGCACTGGATGCGTTAACAGTCAAATTGGCTGCTACAAAAGGTGACACAAAGCTACAGATGTGCCATTTCAAAACCTCACATGTCCTATCATCAGCTATTTTTTGCTATTTTTATGACGTCTGACTTCGAAGTTTCTCCATTCCTTTCAAAGGGAATGGAGTGGTTTCTTGCCATTTGCGGGTTTCTGCAAAAATACGCTCCATTCTCCATAAAAAAAAATTGAATGGCAAAACATGGAAAGAAACCTGTGGGGGAAAAAAAATACATTTGAAACGGCTCATCTGTACAAAGCATATTTGTAGCTGAAGTTGAAACCAGCTCAACTGAAGTTGTTGAAACCAGCTCAACTGAAGTTGTTGAAAACCAGCTCAACTGAAGTTGTTGAAAACCAGCTCAACTTTTGTGTAGCTTTGTAGCCACTGTAGCAGCTACAAACGTCACCTGTTTCTTTGTGTCTACGTGTTGCATGGCTTCCATTGAAAAATAACATTAGCCTGTGTCTTCGTGTGAACGTGGCATCAGAATTACAGACCTGTAAAGGTCCATTTGGAAACCCATCAACATGCCTCACAAGTTTTTTTTTTCTTTTTTTTTTCTGTCGTCAGTCACAAATATAGAAAAATATGTCAATGTTGAAATGGAACAATGGGTTTCTTTGTCACTTATACTCGTACAGGGTGCAAGCAGCAGAATGTACTGTAGGAAGGTACGTGGACCTGTGTTTTTGTCCTTCGGGTGTAGAATAGCCTATTTATACAAATATAGATATGGGACGACTCCCGATAGCCTTGGAATAACTTACTGTACTTGTTGAAACGTTGAATGCCAAGGGACCACGAATTAGTAGTATCTTTCGCAGTGGTGGACAGCATATTAAGGACATTTAAAGGAGTAGTTCACCCCCAAAATGACTTTTTCCTATTGATTAGTCACCCCATGGAGACTTCAATAATATTTTTAGTTTGTTGTCGCATTCCTAAGACAATACTTTGATTACTATAGATTTACCCCCATTGATTCCGGATGGGGACCCAAATGCATTTGGGTCACCATCCAGAATCAATTGGGGTAAACTTACTATAATCACGTTTTTGTCTTAAGAATGCGACAACAAAACTAAAGATATTATTGAACTCAAGCATCCATGGGGTGACTAATCAATAGAAAAAAAGGCATTTTGGGGGTGAACTATACACCTTTAATGTACTTAAGTACTTAATGTACTTACCTCTACTTTATTTGAGTGTTAGTATTTTTTGTATATAACAGAGGGGCAGGAGGACGACAATTTGGACTTCATATCGATTTAAAAGTTGGAATTGTAAAAAATCCCTTTCCTGATGTTGTTTTAGCATGAATCGATAACGTATTTCCCCACTCGGCGCTCCTACTATAGATGGATGGCCTGCTCTGTACTGAGGGAGGGGATGGTGTGGGTGATATAAGCACAGACGTATATTTGGCTGCTTTTCTACCCTGGCCTTGACCCAGACTGGGCTTCTGTGAGACTCTGATGAAATGCTGGCATCTCCCCAAGTCATTCGCTCGCTATACCCTGCTATATCCATCTCCAGGGGTGTTGCACCAAATTCTGGGCCCTGGCTGGGAGCTTTAGCTATTGAAAAATAGCAGATATACAAGCTCACAGCGCGGCACCGAGTGCCGCGCTGCGAGCTTGTAGATCTGCTATTTTTTGAAAAATCCTGGAAATAGTCTTTGAATATTTCAAGTCCAGTCCTTCTTTTTTGAAAAACCTATGTTTCTATGTCAGTGGTGCTCAAACCTTTTCATGTGAAGGACCCCCCAAAATGATATGTAGGCCTATTTGGCCACGGACCCCCATCTCAAAATATTTAGTTCCAGGGACCCCCAGAAGCAAAATTTGAGTTAGAAATGTTTGCTTAAAAAAATTACATATATCAAAGATTTGCACACATTTACACGACTATTCCAAAATAGCGGTGCCGCACTGTGAGCTTGTATATCTGCTATTTTTCAAAAGCTAAAGTCTAAAATAATTCCATGCCCCTCCACCTTGGGCCCTAGTAATAACTCAGTCCCACTTCCCTCCCCCCACTTGTGACGCCCCTGTCCATCTCATTCCGTTAACTGTTTTTTTTTTTTTCTCTCTTTTTTTTTTCTTTTCTGCCGGGTTGAAATCTGGTGAACACTGTTCTATTCTGAGACTGTTCCAACCCGGGTTGAGAAGCATGGTGGCTGCCTCCCTGGCTGCTGCCGAACAATCCCAGGTTATTATGTTGACACTGCAGAGTTATTTAGAAATCAAATTAGTGTCAGAACGAACGAAAAGGGGAAACCGATCGCACACGCATGGGAACGGGAACACTCCGTGACATTTGCAGCGGGGGTAGTAAAACCACCTGCGAGGAAAGAAATCACACGTAATGTAAATTAAGCCATTTAGGCCTAGAATTATTTAATGCTTTAACTATTGAAAAAATAGCAGATATACAAGGTCACAGCGCGCGCTGTGACCTTGTATATCTGCTATTTTTTGAAAAAAGCAAACTTTTGTAACTCAAATCTCTGCTTCTGGGGGGTCCCTGGAACAACATATTTGGAGATGGGGGTCTGCGGCCAAATAAATGCAATTTGGGGGGTCCTTGACGTGAAAAAGTTTGAGAACCACTGATTTAGAGGAAGGATTTAGAAGTCGGGTCAAAGATCGAGTCAAAGATATTCAAAGACTTGCACACCTTTTCAGGATTTTTCAAAAATAGCACATCTACAAGCTCGCAGCGCGGCACTCGGTGCCACGCTGTGAGCAATTGTATATCTGCTATTTTTCAACAGCTAAAGCACAAAATGATGGTTAAAGTGGTTCAAATCTAACGCGACTCGGGCGCGTTCCCGGTATTTGAGGCTTAAAATCTAATCACACACCGTTATGAAAGAGACGGAGATATAGCGTTTTCAAACGCCGCGAAATTGACTTTCCATTGGTGTTTACCGAGAGTTTTTGAGGAAATTCGGCTTGACACTTTTCCCTATTTTGTGCTGCCATGGCATGCTGCGCTATAGCTATACTCCCTGCGGCTCATTAGCCTCAGCCTATGCATGCCACTGTTTTTGAGCTGTGACAAGGGATATTGAAGTCACACAGACAATTGGGGAGGTACAGTATATGCACAAACAATAATGAATGTGTGGGACATCCCAGGCAGCCATGGCTGGCTGGCTGGCTGTGACACACACAGCACAGAACTATGCTGAGAAACCTATATCCTCACTTGTCGGGCAGAAACCTCGTATCTCCAAGTTTCAAAAGTGTACGTTTTTTTCGCGAAGTAAAGCCCTGCTTCATCAGACAAGGCCGTCGCACAAAAGTAGTGAAAACAGCCGATCTACAAGCACACAACGCCTTGCGGTGCGAGGCGTTGTGTGCTTGTAGATCGCGGCTGTTTTCACTAGTAGTTTAGTTCATTTTTTTTAAATGATAAAAACAAACGGTTTTGGACATACAAGGTTTCCACCCGACAACGACGATATGCATTATATCTGTTGGCCACAAACCTTATAAATGTCAAAAACATATACTTAACTTTTCAGGATTATGGAAAGAATTAAGAAGCGTTGTTCCAATGGATCCAATGCTCTTGTTAAATCGATTCATTGCTTAAATATTTGTAGAACCCACAGACAGACTTAACAACTTTCAATCTGGCGTCCCTATTTGGGCATGGCATCATTATACTGTAGGTCTATGCAGATCTACAGGCTCACAACAGATTCACATGCTTGTATTTTTCTTACTTTTGCGGCAAAGTATAAAATACACTATTAATTCACGAATTAACATAAAAATAAATAAATAGGGTTTCTGCCGACGATATTAAAATACAGATCCACACAGATTATTTGCACTTCCTTTTCTCCACTACACTAAACCACTGGTGAAAAAATCCGATCTACAACCTCACAGCGCATCGCAACCCGCTGCAATGTGCCGCAGCGCAGGTCGTTCACCTATTCTGACACGCCCAGAATAGGGATTCAGGCGTCCGTGTGGCTACAGCGATGTCAATCCGACAAAGAAGGGCTCAAGTTGTGCCAAGCAGGGAATGCATCAAGTCTCTTAAAAAAAATAACAACAACAGTTGATTTCTAGGCTCTTCTGACCAGAAATAGACGGAGGGGGAATCTTGACAGACGAAGCAACAACATTTCAGGATGACACCGTCGTTCCGATGGGCATCCGGACCTGCTCTTCTACACCGAACATGTCCCAAATACCTTAGATGTTCATTCCATCGCCTCTGCCTTTTTTCCTTAAAGGATTAGTTCACCCCCAAAATGACTTTTTTTCTATTGATTACTCACGCCCTGGAGACATGGAGAGTTCAATATTTTGTTTTTGTGCTTGTTGCATTCCTAAGAAAAGAAATGTATTATATTAAAACCCAAATGCATTTGGGTCCCCATCTGAAATCAATGGGGGTAAATGTATTGTAATCAAATTATTGTCTTAGGAATGCGACAAAAAACTAAAAATATTTTTGAACTCAAGTCTACATGGCGTGAGTAATCAATAGAAGAAAAAAACGTCATTTGGGGGTGAACTAATCCTTTAACAGATTAATCTTGCACTTTGTGTCAAAACACAGTTTCAGTCAGAGTGCATGTGGGGTTGTGCAGGGGGGGGGGGGGAAAGCATTTTATCCCACACGAGGAACATGATTTGATTGACATTGTTATGCTTGTCACTCACGTAGTCATGAACGGCACGTGTGTGTGTGTGTGTGTGTGTGTGCAGCACGACGATGCGTGCATTGCATGTGTGTGCAATGCTGTGACAGATTAAAAACGCATGTGAGGATGTGGCATTTAGATATGCACTGTTGTGCGCGCGCGCGAGCTTGCGCGCGTGTGCGTCTGTGTACTGTATGTGTGAGCGAGAGGATTTGCGCATGTGTGCGTGCACGTGTGTGCAGCAGGTGCTCAGAGAGAGGAGCAGGGGGGGAAGCTAGCTGTCTGTGACAGATGAAGTTGAAGGGTGCAGGGAAGGGAGTGAATTTCACCAGGGGAACCATTTCCCCATCTGGGGGGGGGTAGAAAGACTCTTGGTGGGGGAGGAGCGGCAGGCTGTGGGGGACCAAGGGGGACTTCTGTAGCTACCGGTGACAGATGATATTAATTCACTTAGGTGCAGATGCATCATCCGGTGTCACACAGTTTGGCGAGTCTTTGACACGCGAGGATGCCGCCGTTGTCAGGGCGGAAACCTTGTATGTCCAAAACCGTTTGTTTTGTATGTATCATTTTGAAAATGATTTAAACTAGTAAAAACAGCCGATCTACAAGCATACAACGCCTCGCTCCGCGAGGCGTTGTGTGCTTGTAGATCTGCTGTTTTTACAACTTTTGTGCGACGGCCTTGTATGATGAAGCAGGGCTTTGCTTTGCGAAAAAAATTACAAATTTGAAACTTGGAGATACGAGGTTTCTGATGCCGTCGTTGTCGGGTGGAAACCTTATGTCCAAAACTGTTCCTTTTTTATTATTATTTAAAAAGAAACAATTTTAAATAGTGAAAATAGCCAATCTATTTTCACTAGTTTTGTGCGACAGTCTTGTATCATGAAGCAGCAGGGCTTTACTTAAAAGGTACACATTTGAAACTTGGAGATACAACATAGGCGACTCTAGCCTCTTCCAGCAAGGGGTGCACGACCTCTATTACCTCATGCACGCGCGCACAGCGCGCGTGCATGAGCGCGCGTGTACGACGTTCGCGCACGCGCAAAGCGCGCGTGCGAAAAAAATTGCGGATATTAGCGGTTTTGTAATGTTGTTTTAGCGGATTTCTGCAGTTAATTTTGTACCCAAATGTAAAAATAAGTTACTTGCGGTTATCGGTTATTTGCGGGCAAATTATGCATTTTTTCAAGTTAAAATCGGTTCGGTTCTACACGGCGGCAGAACCATTTTGGGCTTAATATAATAGGGTTTATAAAAGCATGATCTGACTGTCTTAGTCTTACCTTGGGCTGGTCAGGAGGAAATGGTTCAGTCACGCACAGTGAGACAAGAGTCCTGGCTGATAGAGCCTGAGGTCTGTGTTTTGTAGAGGAAAGTCAGGTACAAAATGATCCTCTCCATGATGTGATGTTTCAGGGCAAGCAGCTATATTATAATATCTACCGGTAGTCACGTCCATAGTAGTGAAGAGCTCGAACTCCATGCTTTATTTTTAACAGATGTTGTTTTCAATTTCAATACTGGCGCGTGGATATGACATCACATCAGGAGGGGAGGGGGGGGCTGCCTGGAGCTGCCAGCCTCTATCACTACCACTAGGGGGTGTTGTTGTATTCGGTCTGAGTGGATGTAAAGTTACATTACAAAAAAATAAAAAATCAAAATGGCCGCCTGGCGGCCAGGGGTTGCACGTGCACCCTAGGACACCCCTTAAAATCGCCTATGGATACAAGGTTTCTGCCCGACAGTGGCGATTTGGTGTGCCCCCCTCTACATGCATGATGCACGCGCACGTACGTACGCAGGCACGCACACACGCACAAAAAGTGCTATAAGAAGTTCTCACATTTTCAAGTATAAGTGTTGATACCACAAGGTAGAAATACCTTTACATGTGCAAGTCCGCTATTCAAAATTTACTTGAGTAAAAGTACAATAGTGTTGGCGTCAAAATATACTTAAAGTACTAACAGTAAAAGTCACGCAGAATGTCCCATTTTTCATTGTTTTGTAATAATAATCAATATCTGCAAAATAACTAAAGTTTTCAAATAATTGTAGTTGAGTAGAAGTAAAAGTATTGCAAATTGGAAGTATTCCAGTAAAGTAAAAAAAAAAACACTAATACATGTAACTTTAGACCAGTCCTCGCACAGAATCTCTCTCTCTCTCTCTCTCTCTCTCTCTCTCTCTCTCTCTCTCTCTCTCTCTCTCTCTCTCTCTCTCTCTCTCTTGGACTGACACTTGCTGGCTTTAGCCAACTTTGTTGGGGCTGCACTTACTCCAGTTTCCCATCTTCAATCATTTCCACTCCCCTGTATATCGAATTCTCATTTATTTCTTAAATGAGCAGCTTTCTGTTGTCAGTGAGAAAACAAGTAAGTCACCAAAGAACTAAGCGATGCTGTTCTAAATGCATAGGGGAGTGGTTCTCAAACTTTTTTAATTTAAATTTCTAACTCTTGAGTTGAGTGTACAAATGGAACCAAATGGACTCATAACAGACCCCATAATAGGTATGGGGTACATTCCATACCTCATTTACTCAACCCTGTACCCTAAAGTTACCGTATTGATTGGAAATTTGTGTTGAGAACATTTTGTTCTAGTCAGGGGCCGGCCGACTCGGGAACGATGTAAATAGGGATTGAATGCCCCACCCTTTAATGCAAACCCCATTATACCTGTTGTCAAGGGACCCGTTTTGACCATCTGTTTGCCTGTGTCCATTTATGCCCATGTATGGAGATATCTGTATCTGTCTGTCTGCGTCCAGTTTATTGTAAGATGTTTAAAGCAGGCTGGACATGTTCAATCTAAAAGCACTTTAATATCACTTTTTAAGAGCTTGAGATGTTTTCCTGGCAAGTCATCCTATTTTCTTCAGCAATGTACATTTAAAAAAAGATTTGTTCCCCCAGTGGTTCACTCCAAATCATTCCATTTTTCCCTCTCTGTAGCATTTTTCTTCCCAGATGAGCAGTGGTGATGAGTTGTGGCCTGTACTTTGTATAATAAACCAGTAGACTCTAACATTATTTTACGTCCAAGATTTAGTGGCACATATTCCACCACATTGCGTTTATTCAGTTGTGAACTGGGTCAATAGCTTTGACAAAAACAACACTTTGTCTTGGCAAACGGATACTGATTTGTGAGTCACCGGGTTGCCAATAGAGCCGTCGGATAAAGTAGAGATGAATTGTGTTCGTAGGCTGAAAGCTAATTTATTTTTCTTCTTTTTTTCGCCGGAAATGTCTCTCCATCAAAGTCGAAAAAAATCGAAGTGAAGTTGAACAAAGTAAAACTTCGATGATGTTTTAAGGGCTTTCATGTTGAACTTCAGAGTACATTCTGACCTGTCTCTCAAAAATGACAATTAGCGTAGAATTGTGTACCTACGTGTGTCTGAGAATGTGCTACCTGTGCATCAGGAGACACAAACAACTGGAATTATGCAGGGCTCATTAGTTTTATCTCGGGCTGTTTGTCTAACATCACAGAGACATGTACTGCACAGTTTGACATCTCATCACGCAGTGACAAGGGGAAAACTTTGTCACTGCTCTGAACTTCAGAGCAAACCCCCATCTATACACAGAACAGAGTAGGGATGGGACATATCACGATTATTGTGACCAAAGAAATCACGATTTACGATAGTATCGCGATAATCTAAATAATCCCAAACATCCATTATCCTGGGGTGGAACATTTAGAGATTAAGAGATTTGCTAGAGTGAAAAAAAGACTGTATCAAGTAAGTATATTATAAATAGCTTTTACGAATAATAGAGGGTTTAAGTGGTACCGGATATGCAGCTCGGCAAATAAAAGGTGAAGTGATCCCAGTGCATGACGGAGGGCGATATCACGATAAATGAAATCTCGACGATACGATTATTGTGAGTGTTTTTTTATCACGATAAACGGTAATATCGCGTATCGTCCCATCCCTAGAACAGAGGCACAGAAGTTAAGATGAGGTTTAAGAACATTCACCCCGGAACATAGAGTACAGGGCAGTGGTTGTGGCTGTGACACTGTTAATGTTTAGAAATGTCCACATTACAGATGTGAACATGCGACAATCTATTGATTGATCGATAACTTTATTAGCAGTTTGCAAAAGAAGCACCCCGAAAGTACAGCTCAATACAATGCCTGCTAAGAGGATTTTAAACCCAAGAAAGATTCCATTGGGGTCCTTTGTACATCAATTCATCGCCAATATTGATTCATGGCAGTTGTAAATCCCTTCATGACTATTGGTCATGATTCCCTAACGGGGTAAGCCCGGTGTTCTCTCAGCTCTATGCTATTGAAGCAATAAGCCACAAGAGGCATGTTGGTTACCTGGTATTTTATAACGGCTGTGAGGCGTGGTGAGATACGAGGCGAAGCCGAGTGTCTCCAACCCTCTCAGCCGTTATAAAATACCAGGTAACCACATGCCTCGCGTGGTTTGCTTTTCTAAAACCGTATGTGGCAAACAATATGGCAACATGAAAAATCATAGACATGTACCAATTAAAATGGATCTATTTCACAAATAATAATAAGGTCTGCAAGAAAGTAGTTCCCAGCTACAAGAAAGTAGTTCCCAGCAACAGAGGTGCAGATAATTGCTGCACTGTGGAACACTGTGGAAAGAAATAATGCACCTGGGTTTGATATAAACTCATTCAAGGTGTGGGTGATAGTCTCATATATTAGCAATTAAAGGGAAACCAGCCAATCAGAATCAAAGAATGGAACTAGCCGTTTTAGAACACAGTTTTGGGGTCAGGGTTATAGGGTCGAGGGATCACCCTTTAACCATACTAAAAACAACAACAACAATATACAACAAAACGGCTTACATGACTGTTTGCATTGATCAAGCCTTTCCCTCAACCCTCTCATCATCCTACCTCATTCGCCCACGCCTTGAAATGCATCATTCCGGCCGAAACCCGGCCTGATACCGCATCCTCCGCTGACGCCCACCGCCTCAGCTGCCACTGCAGCCTCAGTCAATAACGAGAGACCTCTCGCCACGTAGAGCAAGAAACACTAATGTTTCTTCGTCCTAATGAAGCAGGTTACAGTCACGGTCTTCTTCATCCTAGTCCAGGGGTCCTCAGAGTTACTACAGGGGGGGGGCGCCAAATCTTTGTGTGATACAGGATAATTCCTACATAAATAAATTAATAACTTGAATCCTCGCATCCCTATTCTGAGAACTTTAGATAAAAATAGCAGATCTACAAGCTCTCAGCGCCTCGTGCTGTGAGGCGTTGAGAGCCTGTAGATCGGCTATTTCCGGCAAATAGGTTTGGTGTATAGGTAAAAAAGAGCAGACCAAGTACAGAGTGAAAGGTCAAGTTTAAATGGCTGTAAAAAAAACGTAACACGAATCCAACATATACTGATGACAGTGCTGTCAAACATGTCTATGAATCTATCTATGAAATCGATGAAAATCTGTATCACACATTTATACAATAATGTAGAGGCGGGGGTCCCTGCTTCATCTCTCTCTCAGCTAAGGGGTCTGAAAATGTTGAAGACCCCTGTCCTAGTCAAGCAGGGTGATGTGATCACCCTCTTATCTCAGAATGAGACAGAACAGAACCCCCCCCCCCCCATATGGCTCGTGGCTCAATGTCTGAATCACGCGCTGCTGTCTCCCTTCTCACCTTGCCTTTAACCAAAACGCTGACTCCTCTCACATATAGCCAGGAGCCAACCATGAGGAGAAACGGAGCCATTCTCACTTTTTATACAGTAAGATAATCTCCACGGACTATGATTCATCGGTAGAAACATGAAAGAAACACGAGAAAGAGCAGAAGTCGTGTTGGTATGGATCCACATAATCTGCAGGGACGACACAGTATCCGTGCACAACAATGCAGGCTTTTAGTTAATGATCCTCTTCCTTGATTATGTTTGCTTGTTGGCGTATTGGCTGAGTATCCATTTGGGGATTTTTTCCTCATCTTTTTTCATTTTACTTTTTTTGTACCCACGCAGCCATTCCTTCTTCCTTCCTTTTTTTTTGACAAGCTACGCTAGAGAATGCAGACAGGGGGAAAAGACAGGAGATCGAGCCAGCTGAGCCAACAAGACACGCTGTTCCTCTGCGTTCCTATAACAAGAGAAGACTGTGGAATCAGAATGGCACCAGTGGGGAAGGGGGATGGAGCTGTATGTGAAGCCCTGCAAGCACGGGTGTCGCACCAAGTTCTGGGCCCTGGGTACAAGGATTCACTCACATTTTGTGCTTTAACTATTGAAAAATAGCAGATATACAAGCTCACTGCGAGCTTGTAGATCTGCTATTTTTTTAAATCGTGAAGATTTGTGCAAGTCTTTCAATATTTCAAATTTCAAAGTTTTTTTTTGAAAAACCTATGTTTCTATGTCAGTGGTGCTCAAACTTGTGAAGGACCTCCAAAATGATATTTGGCCGCGGACCCCCATCTCAAAATATTTAGTTCCAGGGACCCCCGCCCCAGAAGCAAAATTTGAATTTGATTTGCACACATTCTCACGACTTTAAAAAAGCTTGCAGCGTGGCACTCGGTGCCGCGCTGTGTATCTGCTTGTATATCTGCTATTTTTCAATAGCTAAAGTATAAGATAATTAAGGCCCCTCCAACTTTGGGCCTGGTAACTTTCCCCCACTTGTGACGCCCCTGCCTGCAAGCTCACAGTGCACTGCCTATCCTGCTGACCATGGGTTACTTTTATTTGCTTGCTCCTGCAGAATGATCGGTTCAAATGATGTCTCTCTCTCTCTCTCTCTCTGCAAGGCGATCTGCTTTCTCTTCAGTCTCTGACATGTTTCTGTCAGATTATTATGCCAGTTGGTTCTCAAAGAGGGGTCCGGGGACCCCCAGGGGTCCTTGGAGGTGTTCCAGGGGATCCCCAGCAAAGTTAGTTATCGTCGTTGTCAGGTGAAAAGGTCCAAAACCGTTCGTTTTGCATTTATGATTTTAAAAATGATATAAACTACTGAAAACAGCCGATCTACAAGCAAACAACGCTTCGCGTGTGCTTGTAGATCATCTGTTTTCACTACTTTTGTGCAACCTTGTATGATGAAGCAGGGCTTTACTTTGCGAAAGAACGGACAAATTTGAAACTTGGAGATACGAGGTTTCCACCCGACAACAACGTTATATTACAGCATCAAAATCAGTTTAACCGCTTTAACCCTATATTTTATAATTTGGCTATTCAAAAATAGAGACGCGTTGTGAGTGTGTAGATTTTCAATTTTTGAAATGTTTCGAGAAATCTTGGGGAAACTAGACATAAAAATCGTGCAAATTGTCCCGTATATGTGGATCCCTGCCACAAAATCTTTTAAATCAGCTGGTCTTTGACATTAAACTGTTTGAGAACCACTGAGTAAAGCCCTTTGCACACAGGCACGTTTATCCGCACGGATAAAACGGACAATTTCATTTTTTTAAAAGAAAACAATGATTCTCTACGACCTCATGCACACCGGATCCGAATTAGCCGTGCGACGAGTGGCTGCGGCCGTGCGTTTTTTCTCGATCGAACCCAGTTCGATTTGTGCGTCTTGTCGCATGCGGTAAAAAACTCATCACTCCTGTTATGACTCCTTTTGGGATCCGCAGCGCCGATTCCGTACAGCATTGCACACCAAATCCAATGCGTTTTATTCACGCAGCAAACAAAAAAAACCCTGCAACTGTCCTGTGTGCAAAGGGCTTAATGCTGCTAGCAGTTCCAGCAGAACACGTATCCATGCCCAACGCTGTGCTCGGTGACCTCAAATGGTAGGAAAACCTTGTCTCATTTAAAGTCCCTTTAAAGACTATACGGTGGAAACCTGAGAAGATGCAGCCGTTTCTAAAGGGCGGCCTGCAGTAGTCTAGATGTTCACCAGGTGACTCACGCTTCAATGCTCGCTGGCTTTCTCCTTCAGACGCCGTCGACATCGCTGCCTTTTGTCTTCCTGCCGCTGACGTCCTTCACATTGCGTATCGTCGTCGGGTAGACACCTTGTGTGTCCAAAACCGTTCGTTTTATATTTATCATTTTAAAAATGATTTAAACTATAGTGAAAATAGCCGATCTACAAGCACACAACGCCTCGCACCGCGAGGCGTTGTGTCGGCTATTTACACTAGTCTTGTGCGACAGTCTTGAATGATGAAGCAGGGCTTTACTTTACGAAAACATGTGCAAATTTGAAAACTTGTTTCTGCCCGACAGTGACAATATTCTAACTTCGTGTTTTTTGTTAGGTAAATGAACATGCTACTTATACTACAGTGTCACACAAAAAGCATCAAAAACAGTAGATCTGCAAGCTCGAAAGGCGGCGCGAGGCGACACGTTTTGAGCTTGCAGATCTGCTACTTTTGAATTTGAATCCTGAAATGTAACAGTTTTTTTGGACGTATGAGGTCTCCAACTGACAGAGTCTCTATGATTTTCTAGTCCCTTTCCACGACTCTGAGCCTGTGTGTCAGAAGCAGTTAGTCTGAGAAATGAGCAGCGGCGGCGGCGGTACGGGCACAAATGACGAAAATTGAATGACAATTAATGGCCATGTGCTTTTTAAGTGTGCAGGACAATGACTATAAGCCTCAATCTTCCTCACCAGGCAGGGGCGTCACAAGGGGGGGGGGGGGGGGGGGGGGAGTGGGACTGAGTTACTAGGGCCCAAGGTTGAGGGGCCCTAATTATTTTATACTTTAGCTATTGAAAAATAGCTTTACTATTTTTGTAAAGTCGTGAAAATGTTTGCGAATCTTTGAATATATGTATTTTTTAAGCGTCCGTGGTCAAATACATATAATTTGGGGGTTTCTTCACATGAAAAGGTTTGAGTACCGCTGACATAGAAACATAGTTTTTTCAAAAAAACCTTAGAAGGATTTGAAATACTCAAAGACTGGCACACATTTTCACGATTTTTCAAAAATAGCAGATCTACAAGCTCGCAGCTGTGAGCTTGTATATCTGCTGTTTTTCAATAGTTAAAGCACAAAATGTGAATGAATCCTTGTACCCCGGGCCCAGAATTTGGTGCGACATCCCTGTCGCTGCAGGCCATTTAATATTCAGCGTTTGAATGGACGCGCGGCCGGCACCATGTTCTGACTGGACGCCGTGGACGGTGGGCTTCTTTTCTTAATATACCCCTGCCTGCCTGCATGCGCTCATGGAATTGTGCTCAGGAAATTGTGCTCAGGAAATTGCCAAACATATAATCTGACAATGTGGAATGTCCAAGTAGATTTGTAGACGACGTGGCCTGACGTGAAGGGAGACAAGTCATCGTTTTCAGCTGTTTTTTCTTCTCTCTCTCTCCCTCCTTTCTCCTCTGACCGGCGCAGAGACTATAAAGTGATGTGACAATTGGATGTTGAAATTGCAGCACATTTACGAACACGGAGCAGAAGAGGAAGAATGTCGTCTCTGTCGGGTGGAAACCTCGTGTGTCCAAAACTGTTAAAACATTTTTTTTTAAATAGCAAAAGTAGCAGATCGACGGTTCAGTTTTTAGTTTTTAGTTTTCGTTGCCGTTGGGCGGAAATCTTGTAGGTTCAAAACTTTTTTCACAATTTGTCTTTTTATTGCGACCTTCAGGTCGCAGTTACTATCAAAACATCCACCATCTGTCTGTCAGTCTGTCTGTCTGTGAAATTTCATGGTGTATCACCTTTTTCCTATTTTAAAACCTTTTTTTGGGGTCCCACTAGCACCTTCTATCCTCACAAAGTCCCATTTCTGACCATTTATTGTGTCTTTCTCTGGTTTTGGGAAGGCGGAGGTTAAAAGCATCCCACGGGTTCTCAAAACAGGCTGTCCAGATTTGCTGCCGTCGCTGGCGTCATCGACGGCCGTTTTTGAAGAAAAAAAAGGGGGGGGGGCAGTTCAGGCCAAAGGTGGTACTGCAGCTGAAAATGCTCTGAGAGCCATTCAAAAATGAGAGAGGCTCTCTATTCAGGAGTGGTAATTTAGCCTCAAACCTTTTGAAAAACGTTTTTGGGACATAAACAATATGACATAAATACTTTTTAAATGCATGGTGTATCACCTTTAAATGATTTTAAAGCTTACTTTCACACACATTTTTTCACACAAAAATAAAAGGAACTTGTATAACTGCGATTGTTGTGAAAACTGCGAAAATCACGCACACAACGCCTCGCAGTGCGAGGCGTTGTGTGCTTGCAGATCGGCTGTTTTCACTAGTTTAAATCATTTTAACTCACCGGGTGCCCACGCGTCAAACTCTTTGATGTCGCTGGAGGCCCACAACGTTTTGACGTGTTTACTGTATTTACAGTATTAACTTTAAATCTCACCGTTAGGTCGGGGCTACGCCTGGATGTAGCCCATTAGCCGCTGGTCGCTTCGAGTCGACGCTGAGAGCATCGCGCGGCCGTTTTTCTCCATATACTCCAATGCATTTCCCCATCTTTAACGCCTTTTATCTCTGATGTTTGTTTTATGGCTAAAACTGTGGCCGGCTGCGGCAAAATGTCCAAATTTTGATCGGCAATGAACAGTTATGATCAACACTGGTCCATACTCCATACAGAAAGTTACACAACAACATCCTGTCTGCGGTCATGTGACCAAGTGACGTCATGACGCATGCATTGACGCAGCAGGGTCGGATTCAATACAATGGTGGTGGGCCTGGGCAGCGAGAGGGGATAAATGGGGCTCAATCCAGGGGCACCCAATGTGTTAAAAATGATAAATCCAAAACAAACGGTTTCCACCCGACAACGACGATGTGCAATGGTTGCTGCTGGGATTTGCCTCATGGCTGCGGCAGATGAAAGCACTGAAGAGATGTAGGAATAGGGAGAGATCTACAGTATAGAGACAGAGAAGGGGGGGGGGGGGCGTTATAGGGTGCTGTTGACGGATAACATGAAACGGAGGGGAGGGAGCACCACATTTGAGGAGAAGACGGGAAAAATGCACCGCCGAGGCCATATACGGCTCCTTCAGAAAGCAACAGCCATTCGCTTATGGATTTGTGTCGGCATTGTGTACAGCCATGTCAATTCCTCATGACAATCGCATGCTTGGAACATTATGACAAAACTGTCATTGCCATGGGGTGAGTGGGTGTGTGTGTGTATGTGTTGGTGCTTGGAACAGATGACAATGTGTAGGCCAACTGTATGTACAAGTACAGTATATATGCCTATGTACAGTATGTATGTGTGTATGTGTGTGTGTGTATGCGCAGTTGCACACGCGCCTGTGTGTGGGTGCGTAGGGCTGTCACGATTATGACGTTTTACATGACGATTAATTGTCACTCAAATAATTGCGATTAACGATTTAATTGTGTTTTTGTTGTTGACAATTACATTTCTGTTTGGCTCGTAGGCTTTGAAGTTGCACATGGCAGATATGACACATAACCTAAATATACAAAGAAATTAAGGACATATTTGACAACTTTACACTTTAAAAAAGAACATTGATAGTGGAAATAGCCGATCCACAAGCTCACAACGCGACGCGTTGCAACGCGTTGTGAGCCTGTAGATCTGCTATTTTCACGATTTTTTAAATGTTTGAACATATATAAACATTTTTCAACATGTAAATGATCATGACGATTATCACAAAATATTTGCGATTATCTCAAATAATTGCGATTAGACGATTATGTAATAATTGTGACAGCCCTATGGGTGCATGCGCTCGCTTGCACATACATACGTACATACATACATACATACATATATACATACATACATAGATACATACATACATACTGTACATAGATACATGCATATGTTCATACATACATGCAATATGTGTGTATATTACAGTATCCTAGCTCCATCAAAACATATGAGTAGATTCGACTATCAATTTTTTATCTCCTCCAGGAGATCATTGCGTGTGTGTGTGTGTGTGCGTGCGTGCGTGTGTGTGTGTGTGTGTGTGTGTGAGTGAGCCCACATCTAACATCAAAAACTACTAGTTGCAATGTATTGTAACCTATTTTCATTCCTGGAACAACTAGAATGTCTCTCTCTCTCTCTCTCTCTCTCTCTCTCTCTCTCTCTCTCTCTCTCTCTCTCTCTCTCTCTCTCTCTCTCCCGCTACTACACCTACCTTCCCCCCCCTTGCTCGCTCGTCCCTCACCAGTCTATAATACATACTTGGGGAGAGCTGAAACGCATCTCTTTCCCCCTGACGACGGCGACCCACTGATGTGAGACTATGTCCGCGTGGAGCCTGCACAGGGCTGAGGGAGGAGGCCCACTTTCCCTCTATATTCCCGTTTTCACCTCTTCTCCTTAAATAATGGGCCCTCGTTGGCCTTCAGCGCCGGCCATGGACATTGTGAGGCCACGAGACAAGACAGTAACCAGAATTAAGCCATTTGGGCCAGGAACGGATCCGCGATTTCCCTCTAGATTTCAACCTCTTTAACCGTTATTTTATGCTTTAACCGTTACAAAAATAGCAGATATACAAGCTCACAGCGCGGCACCGAGTGCCGCGCTGCGAGCTTGTCGATCAGCTATTTTTTTTAAATCATGAAAATCTTTGCCAATCTTTGAATATATATATATATTTTTAAAGTGAACATTTGTAACTCAAATATTAGCTTCTGGGGGTCCCTGATAAATAATATTTTGAGATGGGGGTCGGAGGCCAAATACATATAATTCTAGGGGTCCTTGACATGAAAAGGTTTGAGCACCACTGACATAGAAACGTTTCTCAGAAACCTGTTAGGATTTAGGAGATATTTATTGAATCGTGTCGAAAACATTCAAAGCCTTGCACAAATTATGTTCACGACTTTTCAAAAATAGCAGATCTACAAGCTCGCAGCGCGGCACTCGGTGCCGCGCTGTGAGCTTGTATATCTGCTATTTTTCAATAGTTAAAACATAAAATAACGTGGTTAAAATGTGGAGTATGCGCATTGCGCTCCCGTTCTGAAGGGCTTAATGGGGTCCTGGCCCTAGACTCTCGCCCCCGCCTGACCGCTTAACGGTCTACAGAGCATGGACGCGGCGCGAGGGGAAGAAGAGCTGGTAATGGGAATCCGGCGATGTAAAGTGCAGGTCTAACCATTCAATTATGGCCAATAAGGTTGGTATTGACAGATCGCTTTGGTCAGAGAAGGGGCCCGGAAGACATCTCCACACAACGCTATGGCGAAAGATCTAACGATGATGTATATTCCCTGTGCGTCTGGCTTCGCGTGGGGGAACATACGCACACGATACGAAGAAACACAATACGACGTCCGTGGAATCCGCCTTGATTTAAACAAAAAACGAAAACTAAAGAACTAAACAAGTGCATTTATCGTAATAAACAAGCTCCAGAGACAATTGGATGAGTGATCATCAAATCCATTCTCTCAACGGATACCCCCCACCACACACACACACACACACACACACACACACACACACACACACACACACACCCACGCACACGCTCACACGCACACACTTCTCCCACCTCGGGGTGGAAAAGCGGCGGTAAACAACTTCTCTTTTTATCTCGTCGGCAGCCCCGGCGATAAAGCTGTGGGATTCGCCGGCATCAGATCCTCTCCTCTTCCTTTTCATCATAAAGCGTTCTCTCATCAGGCCCTTTCTGCACTTCCACCGATGCTGCTGCCTCTACACTTTCCTCCCGACAGCATTTTGTTTTCCTCACGACGGAACACAAAAGACGAACATATTGTATGGGCGGTGATGGTGGTGGTGGGTGGGTGGGTGGGTGGGTGGGGGACGTAGTCATAGTCGACAGCAGCACACATATCCGTGGTGAATAATGGCACATTTATGCTCCGTCGTACGACGGCCGTTTGCAGTCCCGGAAATAGCCGACCTGTAAGCTGGCAACGTGTGGCGTATGCCACTGGTTCTCAACCTTTTCAGGCCGTGACCCCCAAAATAATCATATGTGAACTGGAGACCCCACATCCTGACGAGCACTTGGAATTGGAGGAGTTGGTGCTATATTTAGTTTGACTCGATCTATTCCATTGTGAAAATAGCCGATCTGCATGCTCACAACGCCTCGTGTTGCGAGGCGTTGTGAGCATGTAGATCGGCTATTTTCACAATTTCTGCCTCTAATATTTGACCAATGTTTGACCAGAGGTACTAAAAAGGTCTTTAAAGTCCTTAAATGTCACTTTAGAAATGTGCAGATACCCTGTATACACTTATACTATGTTGGTCTGTTTACTGTTGAGTGAGAAAACAATGTTACACATAAGGTTAATCATCTGGGGACCCCCCAAAATAATTTGGGGACCCCCCTGGGGGTCCCGACCCACAGGTTGAGAACCACTGGGGTATGTGACGTGTTGTGAGCTCACGCATCGGCTATTTCCGGGACGACAACGCCACCGCCTTACGGCGGGGTATAGATACGAATCGTCTGGATGATAATCCGGGAGAGGAGACAAAAGTCATTCATCTGCAAGTCGTCTCTGGCAGGTTGACTCTCTGACTGCGAGCAGGGGAAATAATTGCGAGGCTCTCTCCTCACTCACTCTCTCATGGCTGATGAATGCGGCTGCGAGAGTGAAGTGCCAGGAGCATCGCCGAGGCTCAACCCCGCGCGGTGGAGACGGGCGGGGGAGATGAAGAGAGGAAACACACACACAGAGGGCCGTTTATGTAGCGACAAAAGGAATACGCATCAAATGAGCTGTGTTCCACTTAGCAGAGAAGCTGAAGCAACCAGGGATTATGCGTGAGAGCAATCAATAGGTGTACCAGCGATTTCACCCTACCTGGGGTAAGTGGTGAACAGACGCGGAAAAAAAAAAACACCCGAGGTTCTCGCTTTCGTTTGTTTTACGCTAACGAGAAATAGGCGTTCGCCAAAAATATGATTGTATTCTTTTTCTTGTTAAACACACGCGCGCGCACACACACACACGTGCACGCACAACTGAAGTGTAAAGAAGAATCGCAGAGCCTGAGATAATCAAAAGATCTTTTCATGAGCAACGACTGAGAAATGAGTCGGGCCGGGCAAACTTTGCCATCAATATTCTCCGTCTGCCCGATGCGCCGGTTTGATCATCTCACAGTTCCAACAGAAGTGGAGGAGGAGTATGAAAAGCAAGCGCCCTGTCTGGCCCAATGTCTGCATCCCCTCCCTCACACTCTCTGCCCCGTCCTTAACACTTCCTGTCCCCACCTCTCTCTCTCTCTCTCTCTCTCTCTCTCTCTCTCTCTCTCTCTCTCTCTCTCTCTCTCTCTCTACACTCAACTTTTGCTTCCTTTGTTTTGTTTTTTTCCAGCAATTTTTTTTCTCCTTCTTTTCTCGCTTTCTCTCTCTCCAGTGGTGGAAAAAGTACTCACATTTTTACTTAAGTAAAAGTATCAAACTGCATTGTAGAAATACTCTGTTAGGGTGCCCTCACACCAAAGTACCTAGAGTGGAATCCGCCAATGTATTTCAATGAGAATGGAGTGTTTTTTGCAGAAATCCTCTACTGGCAAAAAATGCTCCATTCTCATTGAAATACATTGGCGGATTCCACTCTAGGTATTTTGGTGTGTGTGCCCAGCGCACACACCAAAATACCTAGAGTGGAATCCGCCAATGCATTTCAATGATAAGGGAGCGTTTTTTGCAGAAATCCTCTGCTGGCATGAAACCGCTTCACTCTCATTGAAATGCATTGGCGGAACGCGGATTCCACTCTCATAGGTATTTTGGTCTGAGGGCACCCTTACAAGTAAAAGTCCGGAATTCAAAATGTACTTGAGTAAAAGTACTAAAGTATTGGCATCAAAATGTACTTAAAGTACCAAAAAAGTACAACATTTTGTTTATTTGAAAATAGCAGATTTACAAGCTCACAACGTGTCACGATACGACACGTTGTGAGCTTGTAGATCAGCTATTTTCAAATAGCCATGCGATAAAATAAGGCTAAAGTGGTTAATGTATGTTTTTTTATATTGTAATTTATATCTAAAAAGTAACTAGTAACTAAAGTTTTCAAATACATTTAGTGGAGTAAAAGTACAACATTTGGATCCAAGATGTAGTGGAGTAGAAGTAAATATTGGAAATTGGAAATACTCAAGTAAGGTACAGGTACCTCAAAGTTGTACTTAATTACAGTACTTAAAGGGGAAGACCACCCATTTTCAATATTGAAATATGTCATTAATATACCTTAGAGGAGTTGTGTGGAAATAGAAAAAAAGTTCTGTGTTGCCTTCTGTGTTGCCTAGAACTGGAGGATTGATTTTGGAGTTTGTATTGTAAATTACAACTTGATGACATCACACATTGTACTTTACAATACAAACCCCAAAATCAATCCTCCAGTTCTAGGCAATACAGAAGGGGGGGGGAACTTTTTTTCTATTTCCACACAACTCCTCTAAGGTATATTAATGACATATTTCAATATTGAAAATGGGTGGTCTTCCCCTTTAAGTAAATGTACTTAGCTACTTTACACCACTGCATGCACGCACACACACACACACACACACACACACACACACACACACACACACACACACACACACACACACACACACACACACACACTCTCTCTCTCTCTCTCTCTCTCTCTCTCTCTCTCTCTCTCTCTCTCTCTCTCTCTCTCTCTCTCTCTCTCTCTGTCTCTCTCTGTCTCCCACACAGACACACACCCTCTCTCTCTCTCTCTCTCTCCCTCTCACCCCTCTCAAACTCGTGGCGGTGCCTCATTTGCGATGCTGTCCTCGGGTCAGGGGAGGGAGGGTGTGACGCGGAATGTGAAGTAATCTCACTCGCTTGATTCTATCAATCCTCTTTTTCACCCAGGGTTTTCAACACCTCAATCAAACCGCCCCTCAAGGTCGCCTTTGTAGCATGCTCGGCAGATTAAGTCGCCCCCGTTCCGTGTGCAGTGTGTGCTTTGAACTGGAGACATCGCATCACCCAGAGAAAAGATAAAGCAGAGAGAGAGAGAGACAGGGGCGTCACACCACATCTTGGGCCCTGGGTAGGATTCACTGCGGGCCCCCCATGAGTGTTAACTATTGAAAAATAGCAGATATACAAGCTCACAGCACGGCACCGAGTGCCGCGCTGCGAGCTAGTAGATCTGCCATTTTTGAAAAATTGTGAAAATGTGTGCAAGAAACCTGTGTTTCCATGTCAGTGCAGGTGCTCAAACTTTTTTCATGTCAAGGACCCCCAAGATGATATGTATTTGGCCATGCACGGACCCCCATCTTATTTAGTTCCAGGGACCCCCCAGAAGCAAAATCTGAGTTACAAGTGTTCGCTTAAAAAATACATATTCAAAGATTTGCACACATTTTCACGACTTTTCAAAAATGGCAGATCTACAAGCTCGCAGCGCGGCACTCGGTATGTCTGCTATTTTTCAACAGCTAAAGTTACTAGGGCGGTAGGGCCCCTAGTAACTCAGTCCCCCCCCTTGTGACGCCCCTGGAGAGAGAGAGAGAGAGAGAGAGAGAGAGAGAGAGAGAGAGAGAGAGTATGGGTGGTTGGGGATGGACTCTTGCAAAGACAGCAGGGATACTTTTTTCCTTCTCCTTCCCTCTGTGCAGATAGGTTAGCAGTTAGCTCAGCATTACATAGGCTGGCTCATGTCAACACTTTAGCCATCAAGGGCAATTATATCTCTGTGCTTAAACGACTAATTGATTTTCTAAATGCATTTCTTTCTTTCTTTCTTTTTCTAGTGCAGGGAGACCAGAGGGGGGCGTTTTGACTGGGGAGACTTGAGCTCACAGTCTTCCCACAGTAGTTCTGGCAACGTTTGGAAATGAGAGGGAAAACCTGCTCCTTTGGTTTTGTTGTGCATTGATTCTCACTGTTATTGGGTCCAGGAATCCTCAGGGTTCCCAAACACTGGGTTGGGAGTGGGACCCATTTGTGGCTCACGGACCAATTTGTATGGATCACGAGTTCCCAAAAATCCCATTTTCTAATTGCGACCGTAGGTCGCATTTACTACCAAAACCTCCACGGGCTGTCTGTGCGTCAGTCAGTCAGTCAGTGAGTCCGTCACACTTTTGCCCTGCTCATATCTCCACAACCGTTGCCCCCATCCATGCCAAATTTTGCACACACACTCCTTGACTGCCAAACTACAACCTCCAAGGACCCCCGGAGCCCCAGGGACCCCCAGGTCCCTGGGGGACCCCCAGATGTAAAAAATGACCAAATGTGCTCACACGTCACACGTCACACTTTTTCCCTGCTTATATCTCCGCACCCGTTGACCCGATCCATGCAAGATTTTACACACACACTCCTTGCCTGCCAAACTACAACCTCCAAGGACCCCCGGAGCCCTAGGGACCCCCAGGTCCCTGGGGGACCCCCAGATGTAAAAAATGACCAAATGTGCAAAAATGACCAAATGACCACCCCAACGGGGCTGCTCACGGGGAATTCCCGGGGACCACCGACTCCTGGTGCTCCACAACGGATGCAAAAGTGGTGGCGCCCCCAGTGGAGGACCCCCTGCCACTGCAGCGCACATAAAATGCCGTAACTCGGGCTAGGAGCGTCCGGGAGAGCCGGGGCCGGTACCTATTCGTCCGCCAAGGCAAGGCGGAGACCCCACCCCTCATTTCTCACATGGCCCTATTCTAGCGCCACCTTCAGGCCGATTTTTAAAACACATTTTTGGACACTGCTCCTACAGTTTTTGCCCTAAAATCACGAATATCACTACACAGCATGTCTACACTCATGTCATCAACATGGATCAGGAAGATTTTGGAAAAACAAATTTTTGCCCTATTTGTGGAGATAAGCCACCTACGGTCGCTTATCTCCCGATTAGGGAGTCTTACTGGTAATAATAATAATATATATATCGCCGTTGTCGGGTGGAAACCTTGTATGTCCAAAACCGTTTTGTATTTATCATTTTTAAAATGAGTGCTTGCCGTGTGCTTGCCGATCTACAAGCACACAACCGACGCCTCTCACCGCGAGGCGTTGTGTGCTTGTAGATCTGCTGTTTTCACTACTTTCGTGCAACGGCCTTGTATGATGAAGCGGGGCTTTACTTTGCGAAAAAACTTACAAATTTGAAACTTGGAGATACAAGGTTTCTGCCTGTCTCACGCCTCTTTGCGAGCAAAGATCTGCTATTTTCACCAAGTTTGGGTCCCAGGCAAACATCTATAATCTCTCTTTTTGGTCTCGACTTGAAAAGTTTGGGAATCATTGTTCTATATGGACCCTTACAGGTGCATTTGGTATTTGGTTCCATTCGTACACTCTTCCGAGTTTTGGTTGGGGGTCCTTGTTAAAAAAAAAAAAGTTTCAGTACCACTGCTTTAGCGTTTTGTTGGACAGCCTGAGCATCATCCCGTCCTCCTGTCCCACCGCCGTGCCGAGCGCGCCGCGTTGTCAACACTGTGGGGAGGATTCTTAAACTATTCCATTAAACGACCACATGTCAGCAGCAGCCTGCATGCAGTGTGATGTGGATGATAGCGGCGCGGATAGGAAGGGACAGCGTTATGAATGGTCCACCGGACGCAATGTTCAATTTACAGCAGTCTGAGATTTCCATCTATCATCAGCACACAATGACGGAGAGCCAGGGAGAGAGATGGAGGAGGAGAGAGAGAGAGATGGAGGAGAGAGAGAGAGAGAGAGAGAGAGAGAGAGAGAGAGAGAGAGAGAGAGAGAGAGAGAGAGGGGCTCTTTTCTCCCCCTGTTTCAGCTCATGAGCTGAATACCAACTGGAACTGGATGTCGAGTGGATGTGTGGTGTGTGTGTGTGTGTGTGTGTGTGTGTGTGTGTGTGTGTGTGTGTGTGTGTGTGTGTGTGTGTGTGTGTGTGCGTGCGCGTGCGTGTGTGTGTGTGTGTGTGTGCTTGCATGTGTGTGTGTGTGTTTGTGCGTGTGTGAGTGTGTGTGTGTGTGATAGCAGTCATGGATGTTTCTATTCCTCTCCCTTTGCTCTATATATTTCTCTCCCCTCTCTCTATCTCTCTATACTCTCTCTATCTCTCTCCATATCGTCAATGTCGGGCAGAAACCTTGTATCTCCAAGTTTAAAATTTGTATGTTTTTTAAGTAAAACCCTGTTTCATCAGACAAGGCCGTTGCACATAAGTAGTGAAAACAGCCAATCTACAAGCACACAACGCCTCGCGGTGCGAGGCGTTGTGTGCTTGTAGATCGGCTGTTTTCACTGGTTTAAATCATTTAAAAAAATTATAAATACAAAACAAACGGTTTTGGACGTACAAGGTTTCCACCCGACAACAACGATATATCTGTATCTCTCTCCATCTCTCTCTCTCTCTCTCTCTCTTTCTCTCTTCATCTCTCTCTCTCTCTCATCATGACAGTACTATAATATTTTCTCCTTCTGGAATTCTCCTCGCTCTTTCGCTACTAGCTCTCCTCTTCCAAACACACCATTCCTTTTACCGCCGTGCACCCGCCCACCTTTCCCCCGCCGCCCCATCCCATCCCCACCCGCCCGCCTGTACTGTTCCCTGCAAGGCGCACCTTGCAAACATACATCATGGGCCATCATTGTTATGCTTGAGGCTCGCCGGCATCCATCCTAATATCTGCAACGCCATTCTGTTTTGCAAGAAGAATGAAATCATCTCGCCAAGACAAACCAATCGTTTGTCAACCAACCTACTGTAGCCCGACTGCGCCTGGTTCACTTTATCCTATACAGGCCCCCACCAGACAGACACACACGTGCATGCACGCACATGCGCGCACACACACACACACACACACACACACACATGCACACGTTTATATTGTATATATACTTATGAGGACATTGATGTTTTACGATGGCCGATCTACAAACGTAAAATATGTCACGATGCAACGTGTTGTGAGTTTGTACATCTACTATTTTTGGTGCATGACGCTGGTGTGCAACTAAGTAGCATATAAATCTGGCACAAATCTAACCCCAAGGGTACGGTGACGGTCACACCAAAGTTTAATTCTACCTTATAAGGACAGATTCTGCCAATGCTTTTTAATGGAAACAGAGCGTATTTTTGCTGTGAATAGCAAGAAATCACTCCATTCCCATTGAAAATCACTAGCAGAATCCACTTTCATAATTATACTTCGACCGTAACCTAACCCCTACACCTAATCTCTAAATGCCTAATCTTAACTCCAACCTGAATCTTTTTAATTCTAATTCCTAACTCCCCAAATCTGTTTTGACCAGAACATCCATTTCTCTTGGGGATCAGTGAAAAGAATGTCTCTTGCACACCTACAAGGGCGACGGGTGTGTCAAGGAACAGACCAAACAAATGTCCGACAAACTGAACCAGAAAAAAAAACTCTCGTCTTAAAATGCAAGTGTCTTTAATGGGAAATGATCTTGTGAGGATCAGGAAAATTGTCCTCACAATGTCTATATTATGTCAAATTCTACTACTCACAACTATACCAACCAATTCATTGCCATCTAGCCACTGATGTATATCGGACCAGTTACCCATACATGGAGACCCTTGGTACCCATATATGGAGATCCATGTACTGTATATGGAGATATGCTGTGAGAGCCCAAACATGCTTACTCAGTTATTCGTTATGTGAAAGTCCTATGATGTCTATGACATCTGACATCATACCCTTTTATGCCCATAACATGGATATCCTTGTCTGTAGAACCAGCCACACAGATATGGGCTGTCTTGGCCATCTGCCTTGGCCATATATGGATTCTGCTAGTGTGGTACTGTATGCGGCCGATGTGGCCTCCAAATATATGGGCATTCCCATATGAAGTCCTGTTAGATATGGGCTTAATATTGATGACATCAGGGAACTCCATATATGGGCATAAAAGGGATTCTGTTAGTGTGCCATCACAGTGAAGCCAGAGCGTGATGTCAGAGCAGCAAACCCATTCTGTTAAGAGTGGTTCCCCTGACATCACAGCAAACCCATAGACCTGTGATGTCACAGTGATGTGTCAGGGGAACCACAGTGGCAGGCGTGACCTACAGAGATACGCGGATACGGGTGTGCCAGTTTTCATAGTTAACTGCGACCTACAGTGGCAACGATCACACACACACACACACACACACACACACACACACACACACACACACACACACACACACACACACACACACACACACACACACACAGTGTGCTGCCTTCACTGTCATCCAGACAACGGTATAAGACCTTATACTGTGTACAGTATACAGGCGTGCTGCTCCGTCACCCTAACACTCCCACAAGACAGATGGCGCTAACAGCGCAGCATCTTTTATCATCCCGCGCACATAAGAAGATGAAGTCGTGGTCGCGTAGCGACGAGGTGTTTTAAATACATCTTCAAATTGCTCGGGCTCCCGCGGTGCGCCCGCTTAGTCTGTTCCCCGCGCACGGCCCATATAACACGTATGTATTCAATCTGCACGCTTAGATAAATCTCAATTTAGTGTGTTGGGGAGCATGGGGCGCGCGTTTGAGGCCGCCCCAACCCCCCCCAGTCCCCGCGCCGTCACCGCTGCTGGGCGGAAACCTCGTATGTCCAAGATTGTCAGACTTTATTTTTTAAAGAAAAAAAACATAACAAAAGGGTATGGGGCAGGGGTCTTCAACGTTTTCAGGCCAAGGACCCCTTAGTTGAGAGAGAGATGAAGCAGGGACCCCCACAACCTGTTCATAGATACCATATAGTTTCATGGTTTGACAGCACAATCATCAGTGTATTTTGGATTCATGTCAATTTGTGTTTTCAGATATTTAACCATTTGAGCCATCATTACCTAATAAAATTTACCTTTTACTCTTAGTCTGTCTTAGTCTGCTCTTTTTCCCCTCTACACCAAACCTCTTTGCAGAAAATAGCCGATCTAGTACTAGACCGACCTCGCAGCGCGAGGCGTTGTGAGCTTGTAGATCTGCTATTTTTGGCTACAGTTCTCAGAATATGGACACTAGGGTTCAAGTTGTAATCTAAAAAGGATTGGAAGATTTGGAGGACCCCCTGTGAGCTCTCCCCCCTGTAGTAACTCTGAGGACCCCCTAGGGGTCCCGGACCCCCTGTTGAAGACCCCTGGTATAGGGCGTTGATCTATGAAAAAAAAAAAAAAAAAGAAGTATGGGACATACAAGCTTTCTTGTCCGACGGAGGCGATATAAATCATGCACAGTGAGATGTATCACAGATATGTATTAAAAGGCACGAGCGCGGCGGAGACCCCCCCCCCCCCCCCCACCCCCACCCCTTCTCTCTAATTACATGCACTGTAGATCCTTTGCCTTAAGAGAGGGTTTGCCTTAAGCTACAATCCCCAAGAGGTTGTACACCCCCCGCCGTCACCCCCCATGCCCCCTCCTCCTCCTCCCATTGGAAAGTACATTTACTCAAGTACCGTACCATTTTGAGCTACTTTTTTTTTTTTTACTTTACTTGATTATTTCCATTATCGTAATTTTTTTTGACACTTTATGCTTAGCTGCTCCACTACTATACATCTCGGAGGAAAACATTGTACTTCTTTTCTCTTACTCCACTACAATTATTCGACAACTTTCATCGCTAGTTACTTTGACGTTTTTTATGATTAATACAAAACACTTCAGTCCCATTTTAGACTTCAGCTTTTCGAAAATAGTTTTTTTTTTTTTTAAAGTTTGATGAATTGTATTGCTTTCATTTCGGTACTGAAAATGTGCTTTTAGCCTACTTGAAACATTGCTACTAACCAAGTAAATTGGTTTTCATTTTCTATTGTTTTTATTGTATGTTTCTATAAAAAGAAAAAAAGAAAGAGAGATCTCTATTTGTACAAATAATTTCTCAATGTGAAAATCAATAAATACATGTTTAAAAAAATACTTAAGTAATGTACTTAAGTACAGTTTTGAGGTATTTGTACTTTACTTGAGTATTTCCAATTTCCAATACTTTTACTTCTACTCCACTACATCTCAGAACCAGATATTGTACTTTTACTTCACTACATTTATTTGAAAAGTTGAGTTACTTTGCAGATACGGTACAGTATACATTATACCATTACAAAACATACATTAATTAACCACTTTAGCCATATTCTATACCTTGGCTATTTTCAAACATTTTATACTTTTACTTTTGGTACTTTGAGTACATTTTGATGCCAATACTTTCCTACTTTTACATTTTGAATTCTGGACATTTACTTGTAACGGAGTACATCTACAGTGCAGTATTGATACTTTTACTTAAAGGGGGCCTGTCACCTAAAGGGTTACTGTCACTTTAAGAATCATCTTAAAAAAACAAGTTAATCTTTTCATGATGTCATTGTGGGAATGGTAAACTATAAAGTACTTTTGGACTGTATGACTACTTACTGTACTGGTCAGCTGTTGTGGGGCAGATTACACTGAGACAGTTTCAGACTGTTTCAGGACCCACACTGGAGAGAGACCACATGACCTACTGTATCATACTATTATCATTTCTGGGCTGACAGCGGACCTTTAAGTACAAGTACTTTTTCCACCACTGCTATTACGGTAGGTAAAGTACTTCCTCTTCCCCCTTCATCCATACTTCTGCTGTTTTTTTCCTTCCTTCCTTCCTTCCTCCTCCTCCCGCCGTGTCGTCTCTTCCTCCATCGTGCCATCACCGTAGCCCGCGGCGGCTCCAGCGCTCCCCTTGTACCAATGTAGCAGCTATGATTCAATTAATTAGTTGGTGGCTCGTCCGGAGATTTAACCCATTCAGGCCTCGCATTATTGAATGCTTTTGACTATCGAAAAGTCTGTGGTCAAATACCTGTAATTTTGGAGGGTCCTTGACATGAAAATGTTTGAGAACGGCTGATTTAGAGGAAGGATTCAGAAGTCGGGTCAAAGATCGGGGTCAAAGATATTCAAAGACAAGCTTGCAGCGCGGCACTGTGAGCTTGTATATCTGCTATTTTTCAATAGTTAAAGCACAACACAATGGTTAAAGTGGTTAAAATGTAACGCGACTCGGGCGCGTTCCCGGTCCTTGAGATTTAAAGGGATAATGATGTGGTAATGCTGCCACTGTGCATATCTTAGCTCGCTCTAATCCTGGCCGACCGCGGGGAGTAACCTCTCTCTCGTCTCCGTCGCACCATGCAGGGTTCTATTTGTAAGAAGAAGAAAAAGAGCTGTTCTTTAACCACTTAAAGCCCTGTTTTCTTTAGCAATTTAAGATCACAACGTGTCACATCGCGGCACGTTGTGAGATTGTAGATATGCTATTTTTTATTTAAGCCTGTTATGGTATTTTGTGATATAGTTTGATACCAGTAAGACTCCCTAATCGAGAGATAAGCGACCGTCAGGTCACATACACAAACTTTAGAAGGCAATCGTAGCCAATCAGGAGGGAATATGGGAAATGGGACAGATCCATGTTGATGACATGACTTTAGAGATACTGTGTACAGCTTTGCGTGATTTTAGGCCAAAATCTGTAGGATCAGTGTCCAAAAATGTGTTTTACAATAATAACATGTGCCTGTTATGATATTTGTGATATAGTTTGATATTATTCGATATAAATATATGATACATTTCCCAAAAGGAATCATAATAATAGGTAGATATACATCTTCTCTTCTGGGAATCACACATAGGCCTACTGTAACTGTAGATGCAGTAGACTATGTGTCGAAGTGTTGTTAATACCCCAAAGGAATGTGGACAAAATTATCATCATCATCATCATCATCCTCATTATCATTATTACTTGTATGCATCTCAGCATGATGTGAAAATCTATTCCTACAGAGTGACCATCAACGCTCATTGTATGGTTGTTAATTGATTGATATCCACAATCAATTGCCATTGGACGTTGCAGATTGATGAGTTGATTGTTCCCAGCTGGGGAAATATGGTGATTAGAGCCCCCATGCACACACCGTGTTTTGCTCTCTTGACATTGAGGCAACAGTGACATGCCTGACCTGCATTGCTCTCTTGTCTCGTACTCCAGTGATGCTGCCCCTCCCCAACGCTATCCATCATTCAATGAAGAGGAATTCTTTGCCTTAATGAGTCGCTGGGCCAATCAATCGATCATACACACTCCATGAATGGGAGCCCGGGGTTAATATAGCGTGTCTATGAAGTGTCGGCGAAAATGATTGAAGACTTTGACGAGACCTTTTTACCTTGACTGTACGTGTAAAACGGCACACCCACTCCGGACGCTACAGCCATTCTGCTGTACTGCTTGCCTTGTACTGTACCTTCGGATAATCCATTTTCCATAATCAGACGCCTATAAGACAAGGGATCATCCGTTTTCCGTGCTCGATCCGAGTCGCCGCACATTGAGCAGCTCTTCGCAGTCGGGCGTTTGGAATGCGATGCGTGCCACCACATATGGTTGAGCTGCTGTTTTGTTTGCGCTACCAGATAGCGCTGATAATTATGGCAACACAGGAGGCTAAATCCAGGCATGACAAAATCCATCCGTGTAATGAATGAAATGATCTGAGTGTCTACCCTCAAAGACGGATCCAGGGTCCCTCTGGGTTCCTTGAGGGGGTTCTAAATTGGGATCCCGACGGCTCCGTAACTCAGAGAGTGTACAAATGGACAAATGGTTCCATTTGTACACTCTCTGAGTTATGAGGGTCTTTTTTGATTGATTCATCGAAGAGTTTATTAGCAGTTTGCAACAGAGAAAAGTACAGTTTCATGACAGCACAAATCATTGGTAAAAGGTCGACTAAAAGGAGATCCTCTAAAGCCCTGCGGCTTATTTACACAGGAACCACTTTAAGTATCTCATATAACATTGAAAGACAGAAGGATAGAACATAGTACTCTACCTAGTATAACAGCAAATTCAAAAGCAGAAAAAGCAATGCAGTAACATCAATTACAAAGGCATAATAAAAAAAAGGGGAGGGTAGCGTGGGGGTTTAGTCTATTTACAAGTCACGAGTAGCAGCTGCCTGGAGGTGACTTTCCATACCAATTTTGAAGGAGGCTAGGGATTTTTGCTCTCCTTTAAGGCTTGCGGAAGGGCGTTGAAATTAATAAGTTTGAGAACCAGTCACCTAACACAAATCGGAGATAAATATTGGTAAACTGCACTGCGTACAGGGCAGTTCATTGCCTCTGTTCATTGGGCCGGCCCCTGCCCCTCCCCCCCGGTGAGGGGGGGAAGCACTACAGTATGTAGGGGATCTCTTTACCCGCGATTAGTGTCATTTCTGCACAGGGGCGTCACACCAAATTCTGGGCCCTGCATGGTACAAGGATCCACTGCGGGCCCCCCATGAATGTTATAACTATTGAAAAATAGCAGATACACAAGCTCACAGCGCGGCACCGAGTGCCGCGCTGCGAGCTTGTAGATCTGCTATTTTTGAAACATTGTGAAAATGTGTGCAGGAAACCTATATACGTCTCCATGTCAGTGGTGCTCAAACTCTTTCACGTCAGGGACCCCCAAGATGATATGTATTTGGCCACGGACCCCCATCTCAAAATATTTAGTTCCGGGGAACCCCCCCCCCCCCCCCCGAAGCAAAATTTGAGTTACAAATGTTTGCTTAAAAATATATATATATTCAAAGATTTGCACATATTTTCACGACTTTTCAAAAATAGCAGATCTACAAGCTCGCTTATAGCTAAAGTTACTAGGGCCCCTCCACCTTGGGCCCTAGTAACCCAGTCCCACTCCCCCCCCCCTTGTGACGCCCCTGTTTCTGCAGCCTCTCTCTTTGCGTGGTAAATCGCTGGCTGCTCCCGAATGGTGGGTGGAAGGATGCCAGGCTGACGCAAGCTAATTTTCCACATGAGGAAACTGTCTGCGAAATAATAATCGATGGTTTGTTATGTGAAAATGATGATCTCCATCCACTCCTCCTCCTCCGTCCCCAAGCCGGGGGTAGGGCAGGGGTAATGGAAGCCACGGGGGGGGGGGGGGGAGGGGCCCCCCATGCCATGATGCCACGCGGCGCGGCCTCGTCTACCGCAGCCGGCTCGTTAGCCAGCGTGCCCAAGCTTGTCGCCGCGCAGGCGGAGTGGCAGACTGCAGGCATCTGCCGCGGGCGCTGGCATCCGCGTTGGGCACGGCGACGGCGTCTGAGGGTGCCGCCGCATGCCTAACACATGCACGCGTGCACGCACGCGCGCGCGTGTTTTTATTAGTGTTTGTATCTTAGCTTAGCGTGTCCCTTCGCATCTGCCATTGAACTCTGTGGCTGTCAGCGGCCCTTAAGCACCTGAACCCTATAGTTGTTCCTCAGGGCTCTATACATGGTACCGTTCCTTTTTTTGCCCCTCTACACCAGAACCAGATCTCTTGTTCGCCTATTGGTGAGCTGAATGTTTGCCTATCATGACATGTCCAGAATAGGGACACTAGTGGTTCCTATAGGGACACTAGGGTTGATATTGCCATTCTTATAGGTATCTTGTCTGTGTACATTACATAGACTGTATAAAAGATATGGACAAAGCGAAGCCATTGGTTTCTATGCAGCGCAAATGACACTATATGGGTCCTTGACATGGGTGTTGCCATCATAGATTGAAAAGCAACCAGAGGAGGCTATTGGCTGCCAACGGTCACGTGAAACCGCAGGGATACATGGGAGAATGTGGTCGGAGCCTCCCGAAATACAGCACACGAAGAAGAACACAGCCGGCTGGTATCAGTTTAGTTGGCCACGCCCCCCACAACTTTATCATCAATTTTAACATAAATGGGACCTTATTTTCACAAAACGCACATCATCGTGAATGAAAGGCAATCTTTAACTAGCGATAGGAACCATAAAGTATTCATGAAAATGTTAATTAAGGTTAGAACACGAAAGGGGAAAATGAATGGGATCCAATGGAGAACAATTCTTTTTGCAACCGGCCAGGGGGAAAACAGCGCAACTAGCGGCCAATCATAGTAAGTTTTAGTTCCGTATTGGGCTCATTTTAAATCGGCGGAACTCTCCCCCTGGTACATTATGGCCTATGGATGACATGAGAGGATAATAATTGTGTTGGATGGATGGACAGACAGACAGAGGAACAGACAGTCCGTCTGTCTGTGACAAACAGACAGACAGACCATAGCCAATCGGCACTGCCATCCTCCTCTCCGCTATAGTGAGTATATAATGCAATGTATAAGCATGTGCTCCCATAGACATCAGAAGCTCAGTAGCTATAAATACATAACGGAAGGAAAGAAACTCTTGGGTCATTAAAGGTGCTACACTGTGCTTTGGCTGTGTGCGTTGGCGCTATGGTCGCG
Organism: Nannobrachium achirus; assembly: GCF_963921795.1. NCBI lineage: Eukaryota > Metazoa > Chordata > Actinopteri > Myctophiformes > Myctophidae > Nannobrachium > Nannobrachium achirus. The sequence goes on along the minus strand of NC_137821.1, from coordinate 33,684,718 downwards.
CCACTGAAAACGAAAGGTCGGCGCCTAATTGAAGAGTTATGTAAGCAACCTTTTCCAGCAGTGGATCTGGCATGGGCCTCCTCGTTCAGACAGAGCCCTCGTGGTGAGAGCGACGGAAGGGCCGCCCAGAGAGTACAAGAGTACTTGTATTCAGCACATGATGTGGAGAGGGTATAACAATCGACTTAATCCTCTTTCCCCCCCTGAAGTTTGTCTGTTGATTCAAATTCACCGAGCCGAACTTTAAGCATTCAAAGGGGCGATAAGATGTGGAGATATGGCAGTGTCGGTGGAAAGTCAAAGTCAAAAGACGGTGTTGTGGTTATCTACCTCCGTTTGTTCTTTTATATTCCCCCCTTCCTTCATAACCTTTGAGTGAAATGGGCCCCCTTTCATACAAACATAAATCATGCACCTCGGTTTAGAGCAGCTGCTGTTGAAACAGGTTTCATGATAATGTAAGCTGTCTGAATATTGCTCCTTCCAAAAGGCATTTTGTGCAGAGGAAAGCAACAGCTGCACATTTCTCCCCAAACCATTATGTGTCCTGTATATTTGTTCTCACTCTATTTTACCCTTCCTGCTCACAGACTAACACACACATGCAGAACACACACACAGACGTGCGCGCGCGTGTGCAAGAGGCGCAATTGGAAATCACACCACAGCTCCAGGCGGAGCCGCTCGTTTCGTTTCACCAGCGTCGGCAGATAGGGTTAGGTTTAGGCATAGTGTGACTCGGGTTAGGGTTAGGTTTAGGCATAGTGTGACTGAGGTTAGGGTTAGGTTTAGGCATAGTTTTACTGAGGTTAGGGTTAGGTTTAGGCATAGTGTGACTGAGGTTAGGGTTAGGTTTAGGCATAGTGTGACTGAGGTTAGGGTTAGGTTTAGGCCTAGTTTTACTGAGGTTAGGGTTAGGTTTAGGCATAGTGTGACTGAGGTTAGGGTTAGGTTTAGGCATAGTGTGACTGAGGTTAGGGTTAGGTTTAGGCATAGTTTTACTGAGGTTAGGGTTAGGTTTAGGCCCACCCGGACCACCCGGCACCTCTGCACGGTGCAAAAGAAGTGCTCCCTAGCTCCGGTTCAGCCGATCAAAAGTTTCCGTGGGCGGGGTTTTCCTGGAGCTGTGGTGTGATTTCCAATAACGCGTCAAAGGGAGGCAAAAATTTCCAACAGAATTGAGCATACAGTATATTTACTTATTTACTTATTATGCTGTTTTTACTTTCTACATCCCATACACTGTTGTATATCAAATACAAGAGTGAATGGGAAAATTCTACTCTTTTTTTTCCAGCCTCACATATAGTCTTTAAGTGAAGTAATTAATTTCCAGCAGAAGGGAAGCACTCGTGGTCTCAATGGCAAATGAGGAAAAATTACATGTCGGAGAGTTTCAGTCTAATGAATAGCTTGATGCTCCGGCTAATAAAGTGTGTGCATTGAAAGCTGAAAATAACCCTCGTGAGCGAAAAGATACCGTGCGTGTGTGCGTCCGTATGAATGTATATATTATGTGTGTGTGCGTGTGTGTGTGTGTGTGTGTGTGTGTGTGTGTGTGTGTGTGTGTGTGTGTGTGTGTGTGTGTGTGTGTGTGTGTGTGTGTGTGTGTGTGCGCGCGCGTGCGCGTGCGCGTGCGTGTGTGTGTGTGTGTGTGTGTTTCTGTATGTGTTTATATACATATCGTCGTTGTAGGGTGAAAACCTTGTATGTCCAAAACCGTTCATTTTGCATTTTAATTTTTTATTTATTTTTAAACTAGTGAAAACAGCCGATCTACAAGCACACAACGCCTCGCACCGCGAGGCGTTGTGTGCTTGTAGATCTGCTGTTTTCACTACTTTTGTGCGATGGCCATATGATAAAGCAGGGCTTTACTTTGCGAAAAAATGTACACATTTGAAACTTGGAGATACAAGGTTTCTGCCCGACAGTAACAATATATACAGTATATATATATAATTTATTGCTGTTAACGATCCACTTCACTATACCAATTGATCTTGTGCCTCGTTTGGTTTTCTTCCAACCCCCCCGTTTTCTTTTTTTTACAAGCTAAGTGTTTTATTCCGTTGCCCATTTAGCCATTTAAAACGAGGTTATGAGGTCGTGGCACTGAAACCTCAGGCTATTAGGTTGGCCACCATAAACCTAGACACACACCGTATAGTACACAGCGCGCACAGTCGGTGACTCCGAGTGCCCTGGCTGTTTTTTTATGGGAGCAAGGGCCAACTTTATCATTTTCCCTGTTCGATAATCCATCAACATTTACATTCCATTAATCATTGTGCTGTCTGAGGAGGGCTAGGGCCGCAGCAAGGGCACCCGTGGGCAGCACACAAGGCCCTCTCCCTCATTAGCCACACACGGTGGTGTAAAGGAACTGAGTAGATTTACTTAAGTATACTTAAAGGAGGACTTCACCACTTTTCAACCTATCTTCATATAATTGGTCCTCACAAAAAAATAGCCTTTTTTTCTCAGAGGAGGGCTGTGGGCAGGCATCGTCTTGTGATATCATCGATTGGGAATCCAAGCTAATAGAAACGGCAGGCTTTCTATTCCTGAAAAGTTGCAATGTTAAAGGGATATTACACTTTCAAAGTCATTTTATCGTCTAATCAGGCTTTTATGAACACCCTGAACAGTTTTTAATTTGCTTGATTCAATATTTAGATATTTGATGTAAATGTTACCAGGCCCGACACGCCCAGGCCCTCTCCACATACACACCCATTGTAACTTCAAACTCCATTTTAACCATGATAGATTCATTAAAAACACCCGTTGTTTTTTCTGTTGAGGGTGTTCATAAAAGCCTGATTAGACGATAAAATGACTTTGAAAGTGTAATATCCCTTTAAGTACACTTTTGAGTTATTTGTACTTTACTTGAGTATTTCCAATACTTTTACTTCTACTCCACTACATGTTGGATCCAAATATTGTACTTTTACTCCACTACAATTATTTGAAAACTTTAGTTACTTTGCAGATATAAATTATAATATTGTAAAATATATACCGTACTCGTACACTAGTAAGACGCCTCAGGGCGACATGGGACCTCGCCCTAATTCTTGGCCATCTGGCCAGTGATGTGTATCGGACCAGTTACCCATAATATGGAGACCCCTGGTAGCCATATATGGAGATCCATGTACTGTATATGGAGATATGCTGTGAGAGCCCAAGCATGCTTACTCAGTTATTCGTTATGTGAAAGTCCTATGATGTCTACAGTATGACATGGCCCTCGAAGCCAGAGTGTGATGTCAGAGCGGCAAACCCATTCTGTTCAGAGTGGTTCCCCTGACATCACAGTGACGTCAGAGCGACAAACCCATAGAACCACAGTGTCAGGCATGACAGATACATACGGACAAGCTGTGACCGTTCACATACTAAACACCACTGGCCACACATGCAAATGACATAATACACACACACACACACGCACGTGTTCGCACGCCAATATGCACGCTAACACGCATACCCTCGCTCATGTGACTTACAGCTCAGGAAGGTATTGATTTCCAAAGCCAGATCAATAAGCTAAAATGTACAGTGATGGTAGTCTGAGACCAAAGAAAGAAAGAAACGTGAGGGACTGAGCACTAGTAGTCAGAGCTTGAGGCAATACAGGTTTTCAAACTCAAATAAATTATTTTCCAACAATTATTATTTAAGTCAACATCACAGAACAAATCTAGTGACAATTAACTGTGTTCTCTTGCAACTAAGGCCTGATTTACACTGCAGCCAAATCCAGCCTGAATCAGATCTGTGTCACATCCAGATTGGAATCTGATTGGTTTAAATGGTCACATGGTCATTTGAAACCAATCAGATTCAAATCAGGCCACAGACCTGGTGACTCATGATGACAGAGGCTTACACCCTTGGACCAAACTAATAAATACACACAGGGGAGGGGAGGAGGACATGACACATAACTAGCACCCACACAAGCCCCATTCCCCCCTTTCTGTTAAGAGTCCATGGTATGGTCCACCTGCATATAAGCTGGCTCCGCCCTCTTCCCCAACTTTTGCCATTTCAGCCAGAAGCAGCCAGCCAGCAGGTAACGCAAACAAAGACAAATGAATGAATCTCTTAAATCAACAGCTTTAACAGTAATGATCAAACAATGTAAACTAAGTGTGCATATAGGCTTAACAATACTAAAGAAAAAAAACTGGTTGTGTTTTATGTAGTGACTGCAAAGCAAACAAACAGTGGTGGCATGATGGCAGTGTTAATGTGTGGCTGTGGTCACGCACACGCACGCACACACACACACACACACACACACACACACACACACACACACACACACACACACACAGATTTTCTTTTTACACACATCATAATGTTTTTGTTTTGATCATAAAACCCAATTACCGAATGTCAAGTCTCCAGGTTATTATTATTATTATTATTTTGACACTTATTTATTACAACACTGGCACATTAGGAGTCCAACTAGTACTAGTGGTTCTCAAATGTTTTATTTGCAACAAGGACCCTCTTCACTCTGAGAGTGTATAAATAGTTCCATTTGAACACCGTCCAGGTTACAGACCTATCTCTTTGTGTTTCTGGTAATAGTATTGTCCACTCATTTTGTATGTCCGTGGCAAAAATTAAATTTTGACAAAAATGTCCACCACAAGCACTGCTGTCCTCACAATCTATTTCTAAAATTCAACTATACTTGTGAAGGTGTTTGGACCTCATTAGTATAGTAATATAACGTCGTTGTCGGGTGGAGACCTTGTATGTCCAAAACCGTTCGTTTTACTATTTATCATTTAAAAAATGATTTAAACTAGTGAAAACAGCCGATCACACAACGCCTCGCACCGCAAGGCGTTGTGTGCTTGTAGATCTGCTGTTTTCACTACTTTTGTGCGACGGCCTTGTATGATGAAGCGGGGCTTTACTTTGCGAAAAAAAAACATACAAATTTGAAACTTGGAGATAAGAGGTTTCTGCCCGACGGTGACGATAAGTAATGTACAAACTTGTGCACACACGCACACACGCAGCTACTGTATACGTATGTACTGTACAGTATGTCATCCCTACATCTCTCTCTATCACACAGCCAGGCCTGCACGTGTAACCAACACTACATTCATGAGCAGATGGACACCGTCCTGGAGAGCTGTGAAATTGGCCATTCGCAAGGCAGCTACGGTGCATCAGTAGGGGGCGCTCATGAGCAGGTGAGGCATAGTACATCCCCTGCTATGTTCTACACGGGGCTCCCTCCACATGGGGTCTCAAACACACACTCCCTTTAGCTCTCTAATGCAGGTGTCTTCAACAGGGGGTCCGGGACCCCTAGGGGGTCCTCAGAGTTACGACAGGGGCTCCTCCAAATCTTTGTGTGATAGAAACTTGTTTCCCCCTTCTCTATATTAACCACTTGAATCCTAGCATCCATATTCTGAGAACTTTAGCCAAAAGCGCGAGGCGTTGTGAGCTTGTAGATCAGCTATTTTTGGCAAAGAGCTTTGGAGGGGGAAAAGAGCAGACTAAGTACAGTGAAAAGTCAAGTTTATTTGACGGTTCAAGTTGTTAAATATCTGAAATCAAAAATATACTGATGATCGTGCTGTCAAACAATGAAACTATATGGAATCTATGAAAAGGTAGTGGGGGTCCCTGCTTCTTCTCTCTCTCAACTAAGGGGTCCTTGGCCTGAAAACGCTGAAGACCCCTGCTCTAACGCACACCCACACCCACAAACAGCTAGCTTGTTTTTTTCCCCGTTTATTTCCTGAACACAGTCTCGCTGGCTCCCTGTGGAACTGTGTGATTATAGGATAAGATTTCTACAGGATGTCATAGACTTGTAAGCAGTCAATCTGTAAGTAAAAGAATTCATGGAGGACAACATGAAGGAAGTGAAGAGGTTATTCACGAGAAGCTGGAGAGACGAGAGGCACGTTCATACAATAATAGACCGGAGTTAAACCACTTAAAATGCTCTATTCTTAGTCAAACAGACCTGACTGAGTTCCAACTGTTACTTAGACCGTTTCTTTTGTCTACAACAGGGGTCTTCAGCGTTTTCAGGCCAAGGACCCCTTTAGTCTAGAAATAGATGAAGCATGGACCCCCACAACCTGTTCATAGATTCCATATAGTTTCATCGTTTGACAGCACAATCATCGGTGTATTTTGGTTTCATGTCAATTTGTGTTTTCAGATATTTAACCACTTGAACCGTCAATACTTAATAAGCCTGACCTTTCACTCTGTACTTAGTCTGCTCTTTTTTCCCCTCTACACCAAACCTCTTCCCGAAAATAGACGATCTACAAGCTCACACTTGTAGATCGCCTATTTTCGGCTAATGTTCTCATAATATGGATGCTAGGGTTCAAGTGGTTAATATATAAAAGGCGAAAAAAGGTTTATATCATACAAAGATTTGAAGGACCCCCTGAAGTAACTCTGAGGATCCCCTAGGGGTCCCGGACCCCCTGTTGAAGACCCCTGGTCTACAACATAAATCTACAAGTTCGTAGCTCAAGCTTACATCGTACATTTTTTGGCGAATGTCCCCCTCAAAATGGGCATGCTGAGGTTCAAGTGGTTAACCTTAAACCCCAGCATCCTTGTTGTGGGAAAGGCGCTTTTCACAGAAAATAGCAGATCGACAAGCTCACATAACAGAAAACAGTGGTTAAGGTCTTGCTTTGTCTGAAGTCATTCATAATGTTGTTCTGGGCAGAATTGCGATGCCCAAGTTCACATTTTTTGGAGTTATCTGTATTCATTTTGGGCATGGGAGGCCATACTTGCAGGTACTGTGCATGAAATGCATTTTAGTTTGTGTTGAACGTTTTTTTGTTGTCGATGAAAAATACATAATGAGTAGTGGACTGGAGTAAAAAGTACAATATTTGCAGCTGAGATGTAGTGGAGTAGAACATAAGTATAAAAGTATTGAACATTTGAAATGGGCGTATACAGTATGTACTTAGAAACTTTCCTCCACTGTCTAGTGTCTATAACTATAACTCTTCGTTTGCAGTTCAGGAACAGGCAAAAATAGCAACTCTTCAACTGTTGGAGAATAATATCCCAAAAGGTCACTGGCTAAAAATGGCTGCTTTGAAAATCAGTCTGCATGAAAAGCAAATACCATCATGCAGGCAGCAGCAATTCCATATTGTGCCGGTTAAAGTAAACTGTATATTTAAGTGTGCATATGAATATTGCACAGATTAGAACTCATTATGGGTTCGTATACCCTCAGAAAGCCCTTTGCATACGATCATAAACTACTGGCATTTAAAAGAAATTGTCTGCTGGAAGCGAGAGCTAATGACAAGGCAATTGCAAATTGAAGTCACCTCGTTTAGTGTTAAGCCTTTGCTAACTATTGTAGCATTAAGAGTAAATCCTTTACACAAACGGCATACAGGCAACATTGCAGGAAGAGCTAAGCATAGGGTTGTTATGTAAAGACGGGGGAAAAAAGCCTGAGAACGTGAAAAACCTTTTGTACTAGGGGAATATTACGACACCGGTCAATCACAGTATAATTAGTATTTCAGGGGATCCTGGGTTACGTATCGTGGGGGGCGGAAACCTTGTATGTCCAAAATGGTTACCTTTCTTATACAATAACCAGTTTTCCTTATACAATGCGATCTAATGTAGTTTTCTTATTTATTCACAACCTCTTGTTAACACCTTCTAAGCCTGGCCGTACTCCCTCGGACTTCCTACTGGGTCCCATCAGCCACGCCGTCTATTCCCGGACTTTTGATATAAATTATAATAAAAAAAAAAAAAACATCGGAAATTCTTCTCTGTGTCTTTTTGGAGCGATCTGAAAGGGTTAATATGCTCTGACAGTCATTTTCGGGTGCTGGGTGTGATACTCCTAATATCCAGCAGGCCACGCCGTTGACTCACATTCTGGATGGATGGCTGGCCAGGAGGAGCCTCATCCTCTCCCCAGTGTTGAAACTCAGCAAGAAGCTCAAACAAGATGGCTGGTCTTTGTCTCTGTTCGTGGATCGCGGTTTCAATCACGTTCGGGCGCCGCTTCTCTATCGCTCCTTTCCCTGCTTCGCCGCACGTAAACGAATGGAATTGATCTCCCCTCCGCCTCGCCAAAGTAAGATCGCCGACCTCTGCAGGATGAATATGTACGCTGTGTCGAGCACTCCAGTACGTGTTGTTATCATGTGGGCTTTGTTTTTTTAAAACATGTTTGTAAATAAATGGCTTATTTCTTCGGCGCTACCTCTGTTCAGAGGGTTCTGCCGCGGCTTGCAACGTGTTAATAAATAATACTTTTCATTTATTCATGAAACCTACAGACAGAATTAACCACTTTCACTTAAGGTCTTTCTTCAAAATTAGCTAAAACTAGTCCTGTGCCCGGGGGTGTGTAGCCTCGGAAACCCAGGCTTCTTTTGGCGATCGGAAGAAAAAGAAGCCTGGGCGATCGTGTTATGATCACTGTTGGAGGAACTGTAGAATTTCCCTAACCAATCGGAGTGCAGAGAGCGTCGCACCGAATGTGTTGACGTCATGACGCAGCAGCGTTCTCTGCGCTGAGCAGAGGAGCAGAGGGGGGTGAGGGGAGGAGAACACATGCTATTGGCCAGAGACTCGCGGAGAGATTTCGCCGCGCCCGCCATCTGCCTACACAAACTGGTCCGCGTTAGGTTAGGTAGAGTGGGGGGTGTGTGATGAGGGATTGAATGTAGGAGTCTCAGAAGTAATGTAGGAGAACCCAGACAGGTGCCCGTTGGGCAGAACAGTCACCATTGACGTCCAGTTGTGCAATACCTGTTGTATCCGTCTCTCTGGCTGGCACTCTTTTATGCCATGCATATATGGCGTTCCGTGTCCTGGCCAGTCTGTGATGTCATCTCCAGATTTGGGCACTGTAGTGATGTCAGTCGGGCATTGTTGATGTCAGTTGGGCATTGTTACCATGGTGACGACACTGCGTAGTATCAGCATGCAGATGGTCAGACAGACATTCGCTAACTTTTGGTGACACTATCGCACAACAAAGTAGGGCAATCATTTACGGGAAAAAAAAAACACAATGGAGATACTGTTTCTCCCGATAAGGTTTCTCCCGACAGAAGAAACCAGAGGTATTTCAATAGGCAACGATTGCATTGCATGATAAACACAACACAACAGATAAACCTGTGAATACATGGCTGCAAGGGCTCTAAACAGAGAGTCCTAAATCTTAATTCAATTATTTCCATATTTGCACAGTGCAAAATTACTTTTTATTTCAGTGCAGTTTAATGCCAATGGCAATATGGAGTATATTAAATATGTCACAAATGTGTTTGATTAATTGTATTTGCTGGTAATTTGAACATTAAAAAATTCATCCATGTATAATTATACTTAATGAAGATGTTTTTTTAAATTGCCAAGTAAAACGCATACTGTAGTTCTGAGTCAAATAATGCAAAAGTATTATTACATTCTATTGTGAAAATAGCAGATCTACATGCTCAAAACGATGCCTCGCGTTGTAGGCATGTAGATCGTCAAATTTCACAATTTCTGCCTCTAGTATTTGACAATTTGGCCAATGTTTAAATTGTGATTTTAGACGTATTAAAAAGTCCTTAAATTGTTAGAAATGTGCAGATACCCTCCATACAAACATATATGTTGGTTTGTTTACTGTTGAGTGAGAAAACAATGTTGCACATTAGGTTAATCATCTGGGTACCCCCCAAAATAATTTGGGGACCACCTGGGGGTCCCGTCCCACAGGTTGATAACCACTGCTTTAGTACATATTATTCTGGAGATGCAGTAAAACCAACCAAGTGGATGCTCATTTTACTCATGATCCACCTTATGGTTAATAACCTCATGGACCCCACGTTTGATACGCATTATTCATTGGATCTTGTAAAAAAGTTGGCTTTTGTGGACAGTGGGTCAATATTGAAAAAAACACCGCTCATCTGCCAGTATTCAGGTGAGGTGCTGGAGCCAAAAACCATAGAATGAAAAAGTAGTCTCTGCACACTCAAAAATGTGCAAAATCATTTTTTTATTTTCAATTTAGACAAAATGCAAGCTTTCGGTCATAGACCTTCTTCAGGCAGTGGGTCACAAATGTAACCTCCATATTTGATTATCCAAGTCCGGGCGGGGAGGTTGTCTCTGAGTCTGCATGTATTCCTGCGGGCTCGGGTGGAACATGCTGTCAGCAGGGAGTGTTGGGCGGGAGGAGTAGAACGAAAGCTCTACCTCCTCCCGGTGGGGGCTGACAGCGTGTTGCGGGTTCGAATCCCGTTCCCGACGACCTTTGCTGCGTGTCACTCCCCCTCTCTCTCCCTGTTTCTTGTCTTATCTCCACTATCCTTTATCAATAAACTGGCAAAAGGGCCTTTCTGTGTGGAGTTTGCATGTTCTCCCCGTGTCTCCTAGGGTAGATACCCTCACAATAAACATGCAGTAATCCTGGTCTCTATACTGCCTCCCCCCTCGCCAGCCTGATGGAGGAGAAAGGAACTGGTTGGAATAACGTGTTCCTTCCACACGCTACGTCCAGCCAGGGAAACTCCCCCGTCATGTGAAAAGAAACAACTTGGACTCTTGGAAACATGAGGTCAGTTTGTTGTCTCTCCAGGTTGGCAGAGGGAGTGTAGCGCCCAGGATTACATTAGATAATTGACACTGGGTTACAAAATCGTGGGATAAAAATGTAGGAAAGAAATTATATATACTGTATATCAGAAAAGAAATCCAAAAAATATATATATCGTTGTTGTCGGCTGGAAACCTTGTATCTCCAAGTTTCAAATGTGTACGTTCTTTCGCAAAGTAAAGCCCTGCTTCATCGTACAAGGCCGTCGCACAAAAGTAGTGAAAACAGCCGATCTACAAGCACACAACGCCTCGCACCAGTTTAAATCATTTTTAAAATGATAAATGCAAAACGAACGGTTTTGAACATACAAGGTTTTCACCCGACAACGACGATATATAAAAAAGAATACCATTTGGATCATGCAGTGCCTTGTGTACTTTAACTGAGGGTAGACGACTGTTTTCAACCCCCCCCCCCCCCCCCCGCCCCCCCAAAGTTCCACAGCCTTATGCTTTAAGTGTGCCATTGTCATAATCTTCCTCACCATTGATTCCATTATCATGGTCCTCATCATCGTCATCTCTCTCTCTCCCTCTCATTGCTGTTTTTTTTTCCCCTTTTTAGTATAAAGAAGACAAAGGGGCCGCGCTAGCGATAAAAGGCTGCCATCCTCCAGTTCTCTCACAGACCTTTTAGTCTCCCTGGTAATCACGCTGCGCTACCTCTCATTTCAATACCGGGGAGCGCAGAGTGTGGGTGCACCGGGCGCACGCTGCAATCTGCCGCGGGTAATGAAAACGTATACTCCGTTCCCCTTCCCTGAAAGGAGGGCCCCATTAGGCGACTCGGCCCTCATTGATTGAAATGCTTTTATACTTGCGCGTATCCATTAAGCCACGTAGACCGGCAACACGTTATTACTTTTAACCGTTGTTTTATGCTTTAACTGTTGAAAAATAGCAGATCTACAAGCTCACAGCGCGGCACTCGGTGCCGCGCTGTGAGCTTGTAGATTGGCTATTTTTGAAAAATCTTGAAAATCTTTGAATATTTTGGCTTGATTCTATTAGTGTCTTCTAAATCCTTGGATTTCATTTGAAAAACTCAAGTTTCTCTCATCAGTGGTTCTAAATTTTTTTCATGTCAAGGACCCCCAAATAAATGTACATGTATTTTGAACACAGAGCCCCCTCTCGAAATATGTTGTTCCGGGGACTCCCCTAGAAGCAAATATTTGAGTTACAAATGTTCGCTTTTGAAAATATATATTGAAAGATTTGCAAAAAAAAAAAAAAAAAACACGATTTAAAAAATAAATTGCAGATCTACAAACTCCGCGCTGTGAGCTTGTAGATCTGCTATTTTTCAATGGCTAAAGTATGAAATAATTCCAGGTCTACATTGGTTAAAGCGGGAGGAGAGGCGTTTGAGAGGCACAAGACAAGGGTTGCCCACACCGAGCGAGCCCTTCGTGTTCAAAACAAGCCCCGCTACAAGGGGGCCGGTATATAGCTGATTTAAAAAAAAACTGTTTTTTTCCCCTGCTGATTGCAGAGACGGGGAACGCGCGTCCTTGTTTCGAGGGGAATTAATTGTTGCCAAATTGCCGATGCATGACAAGCAGACCCTATTTAAAAACATTACGGCGGCGTCCACTCGGATGTTTTTAATTCTACAATGAATGCATCAAACGGTTTGAAGGAGAACTCGGGAAGCGTCAGTGGCATTCATCCGTTTGATAAATATTTAGCTGCTCAGTGAGGTGTTGTAGGAGAGCAAGGACATTGGAGGTGGGACTTGAATTACTAATGGGGAACCAAAATTAAGCCTAAGTCCCTTTTCAACAGGTTTATAAAGAGCACAGGCTTCTGAAGTACTGGCTGAATGGCACCGAACTATAATCCAGTTTTTAACGTCCTGGCGGGTGCCCCAACCTTGGCTTTGCGGCGATGGCCATGGGGGTACTGTTGGCATGGCTGGCATCAGGCTTACGCAGTACTTAATTCATGGAGAGGATTGACCAATGACCACATACCACCTCAAAAAATGAGTTCTACACCCTGTTAGGTGACTTCATTCTTTTTCAATTCTACTTTTCTCTGCTGGCTAAACATGTTGCCTCATGCTAGATGCAGAATAGATAAGCCTCATGCTAGATGCAGAATAGATAGTAGATACACCATAAAAATGCTAATATACAGCATACGATTTGTGAAAGTGACAAACATGCTTTGCAGTTATGTCAGGTGTGTTCATATGCTAATGGTGATGATGCGGATTCAGATCAATTGGTCCAGCCACCGAAGAGAAACGCTGTGACAGACACTCAGATAGACAGACAGACAGACAGACAGACAGACAGACAGACAGACAGACAGACAGACAGACAGACAGACAGACAGACAGACAGACAGACAGACAGACAGACATTCAGACAGACATTTGGATAATTATATGTTTGATGTCTGAATGGCAGCATGTCGGAATGGAGAGCGGCCCCCACTGTGGGCGGGCACGCACACACTTTTACCGTTGTCAGTAAACGAACCCAGGCCTCTGCAGAGCGTTTTACCCCCACACTACCAGGCCTCTGATAACAAAGACAAAATTGACATTATTCTCTTAAATTTGATGTATTGATCTTGAAGCATTTAAATTGCTCCTATACAGCCACATCCAACACATCTCATTTGAGCGTTGCGTTCCTCCTCGATAGCAGAGGAATCCCCTTCGCTCTTCACACGCCACTAATCCAGAAGTTATTGGAGCTGTCAGCAGGAGGAGGAGGAGAGAGCTCTGCATTTTGATCTGACCCCTCCAATCCAATTACGGCCAGATCAGATCCCCAGAGGTTGACCCCTGAGCCCCCTTCCAAGTGGATCCAGTCTAATTTGGGGAAATAAGAGGCAAGGGAAGAACCTGTTATGCGTTCGGGAAAAGGGAAGTCTTTGACGTTCCGGGAGGGTGTTTCAGATGATTATCTGTCTGGTTTTAGTTTAAGATCTAGGGAGAGATAAACAGAGGTGGGAGCAAAGCCAAAGTGAAGGAGAACGGAGACAGAGAGAGAGGGCTGAGTGACGGATGAACATGCGTACGTAAAATTTGATCTCGCAGCAAAGCAACACACTGACTGGTAACTGCCGCTCTGTCTCTCAATGTGGTTCTTCTTCAGGCAGGGGCGTCACAAGGGGGGAGAAAGTGGGACTGAGTTACTAGGGCCCAAGGTGGAGGGGCCTTAATTGTTTTATACTGAGCTTGTAGATCTGCTATTTTTTGAAAAGTCATGAAAAATGTGTGCAAATCTTTTAAGCGAACGTTTGTAACTAAAATGTTGCTTCCGGGGGTACACTGGAACTGGAATGGGGGGTCCGTGGCCAAATACATATCATTTTGGGGGTCCTTGACATGAAAAAGTTTGAGCACCACTGACATAGAAACAAGGATTTGAAATATTCAAAGACTTCAAAAAACTTCAAAAAGGGTTAGGGTTAGATCTACAAGCTTGAGTGCCACGCTGCGAGCTTGTATAATCTGCTATTTTTCAATAGTTAAAGCATTCATGGGGGGGCCCCACAGTGAATCCTTGTACCCAGGGCCCAGAATTTGGTGCGACACCCCTGTCTTCAGACACCGTTTATGTAGCCAGCAGGCTGCATCAGCGGCTCTGAGAGGTACGAGGAGCCTGTCGTGGATCGCCACAGCCGTATTGGTTTAATTTCACTGAGTGGGGGGAAGAGAATAAAGTGTGCATTTACTCTGCAAGCGCCGCAGGACACGGGCAGATCAATTTTGTTATTGCCGTGCAGAATATTGTCAGTGCAATGAGACCCCCCCCCTCCCCTTCTCTAGATCCGCCATGACAACCAATCATAAAAAAGAACGCCCTAAAGACGGACTCGGTTTAATCACTCCACAATGGCACATCTCCATATATTTCACTTAATGGCATCCAATGTCGTGCCTCCGTGATGTATTGTGTCGTCGTTGTCGGGCGGAAACCTTGTATGTCCAAAACCGTTTGTTTTGCGTTTATCATTTTTAAAACGATTTAAACTACAGTGAAAACAGCCGATCTACAAGCACACAACGCCTCGCACCGCGAGGCGTTGTGTGCTTGTAGATTGGCTGTTTTCACTACTTTCGTGCAACGGCCTTGTATGATAAAGCGGGGCTTTACTTTGTGAGAAAGCTTACAAATGTGAAACTTGGAGATACGAGGTTTCTGCCCAACCGTGACGGTATGTTTATGGCTTCTTGCATCTGGGATGGCTGTTTTGCTTCGAGGATTAATTATTTTGTCCACAAGCAGATGTGCAGTGCTTCAAACGGGAGCAATACCAGTGATGCCAGTCATCTGTGTGCTTCTATTCCTAAAAATATTCACAGCATTATGCGATCACAGCAGGCAAAGAGAAAGATATTAATATTTTTTTTCCATTTGACTCCTGACCTTTTCCCAGATGCGTTTCTTTTCTCGATCATTGTGAATCACCAGCCTTCTAAACCAATAAAGCCCCCGATGGTCAAAGCCCTGATCAAATAGCAGCGCGGGGGAGGCAAACCTAGAGATGAGACGGTCTCTCAATGGCAAACACTTGGCAAGTAAAAATAGCTTGTAAATGGCCCGAGGTAATTCGACAGACTGAAACTTCCAAAACACATTTCAGGGACAGTAGAGGTGGCGGTGGGGGGTGAAAATTGCCCAAACGGTCGGTCCCTATTCTGCGGTGAACTAGACCAGCTGTGGGGGTCTTCAATGTTTTTCAGTCCAAGGACCCCTTAGCTGAGAGAGAGCTGAAGTAGGGGGGCCCCCACTACATGTTGGAATTGTGTTATATGTTCTCAGACATTTAACGACTTAAGCCCTCAATACTTTGTAAACGTAACATTTTGGCTCGGTACTTGGTCTGCACCTTTTTCCCTGTACACCAATCCTCTTTGAAAATACCTGATTTACAAGTTCACAATGCAGACACGTGAAGCTTGTAGATCAGCTATTTCCGGGCTAATGTTTCCCTCCAGAATAGGGATGTACTGTAAGGGTTCAAATGGTTTATTTCAAATGAAAAAATAAAGTCCCTATCACACAAAAAAGATTTGGCAGCCCCCCTGCAGTATCTCTGTGGATTCCTTGTTGAAGACTCCTGATGTAGAGGGAGAAAAGGAGTTCTCCCGTTGGGGACTCCTTCAACAAAGCATAGGGTTGAAGCGGTTGAACAACTTTGGAAGAGGCGAGACGGGAAGGCACGGTGAGAAAAAGAAATCATGGCTTAAACAAACATTAGCGCCTGTTTTCTCAGCTTCCACCACTCATATTTAGAAGTATTGTTTTTATGGTGACACTCAGCCAGATTACACATTTGCTTTAATGGACTGTACGAGCTCAATAGCAAATACGACAAATGGAGGTAAAACGCGTGCTGCTCCCCTTGCACAAACACAAGGTAAATGGCTCTCTAGCTAGCAGTGACTAATGCCGCCTCAAATTGACAGCCGTATATGAATAATAAACAAACCCCTGAAATCTATTAGAGAGACGGTGCTAAAACACGTTTGGGGATATGCCGAGAGTCACTTCTAATAGGCAATTCATTTATTTGTTTTGATGTCCGGTGGGCTCGTGAAGCCGTCGTTATCATAATGGGTGAAATAGGAGGCCTCTCGGGGTGTGTTGACATGTGGAGCCTGGCTATTAGTTGACCGAGACCATCTTGAGCCCCCGTGTTGTGGGATTTTATAAAGTGTTTATTTTTTATTTTGTAATAACCCAATAAGAACCGGAACACATTATTACGCAATATTACTCTAACCATTATTTTATGCTTTAACTATTGAAAAATAGCAGATATACAAGCTCGCAGCGCGGCACCGAGTGCCGCGCTGCGGGCTTGTAGATCTGCAATTTTTGAAAAATCTTGTCTAGTCTTTGAATGTTTTTGACCCCGTTCTATTAATGGCTTCTAAATCCTTCTAAGGTTTTTTAAAAACTCATCTTTCTATGTCAGTGGTTCTCAAACATTTTCATGTCAAGGACCCCTAGAATTGTATGTATTTTTGGCCGCCAACCCCAATCTCTAAATATTATGTATCAAGAAGCAAATATTTGAGTTACAAATGCAAATAAAAAAGAAAGATTTTTGCACTCGGTGCCGCGCTGTGAGCTTGTAGATCTACTATTTTTTAATAGTTAAAGCATAAAACAACGGTTAAAGTGGTTAATATCTAACATGACACAATTCAAGGTCTCAATGAATTAACCACTTCACAAACACTGGAAACTGAAAATAGAAATGATATTCAATTACATAAGTGGGCAGATCCATCTGATGCGGCTGGATTTTCCCGTTTCTGTGTGTGTGTGTGTGTGGTGTGTGTGTGTGTGTGTGTGTGTGTGTGTGTGTGTGTGTGTGTGTGTGTGTGTGTGTGTGTGTGTGTGTGTGTGTGTGTGTGTGTGTGTGTGTGTGTGTGTGTGTGTGTGTGTGTGTGTGTGTGTGTGTGTGTGTGTGTGTGTGTGCCGAGCTATGGTGGCAGCACTCATTTCTCCCACAGTGCCTCCTGGATCAGTTGCTCACACACACACACACACACACACACACACACACACACACACACACACACACACACACAGAAAATGGTTTCAAGTCAGTCAGTGTTTCCACTGACTGACTTAAAGGAATAGTTCCCCCCCAAAATGACTTTTTTTTCTCTATGCCATGGAGACTTGAGTTCAATAATATTTTTTTGTTTTTTTGTCGCATTCCTAAGACATTAATTTGATTACAATAAATGTACTCCCATTGATTCCGGATGGGGACCTGTATGCATTTGGGATCCCATCCGGAATCAATGGGGATACATTTATTGTAATCAAATTATTGTCTACAAAACACTTTATTTTTTATTTTTATTTAACTCAAGTCTCCATGGCATGAGTAATCAATAGAAAAAAAGTCATTTTGGGAGTGAACTACTCCTTTAAAACCAGTTTTTTCTTTTTCTTTTTTTCCTTCAATCCAATATCTTCATGCATCCTTTTGTGCACGTGCTTGTTTGTGCACGCACACATGCACAGGAAACACAGAATGAAAGCATTCCAGTACAGCAACTATTGATTATTTTAGAGATTATTCTATCGGTTACTTGCTTGAATAATAGACTAACCGAGAAGCGTGTTTTTATTGATTTATTGTGCATTACGAATTTCTACTACTACGAATCAATGAGTCTGATTATCCACTAAAGCCCTATATTTTATTCTATACATTATTGTCACACAAAAATGGCAAAGAATTCAATCTACTGTACAAGCATTGTGACATGTTGTGAGCTTCTAGATCTGCTATATAGTTGCTACTGCATTTAAAAAAAGAAATGTTTAACTTTTTCTTTAATTAATACATTATTATTAAACTAGAAATACTGTTCCAACGAAACAGTGTGGGCTTGCATGTAACACCATGTATGGGCACAAAGATCTACCCTTTGGCTGCACCTCATTGGCTAAGGGCCCTGCCTTTGTACTGTTGAGGAGAATTCAAACTTGACTGATACACTGATAGATTACGTCACCTTTTCAGGAGAACTTGACTGATAGCTTACCGGTATGTCATTTTTGAGGAGAACTTGATAGATAAATAACAAAGATAACATAGTGTTCTCGCTTCCAGCGAGCCCACGATTAACTAGTCCAGTCCCCGTGGTGTATGAACAGAATATGAGGGATTGAATGTAGGAGTCTCAGAAGTAATGTTTTAAGGCTGTTACCTGGTGGATGTCACTATAGGGTTGGGGACGGTAACCGCCGTACCGCCGCACCGCGGTATACCGAGGCCTACCGCGGTGTCAGGGTGCTTACCGCGGTCAAAAAAGACAAAAAAATAGTCTATTTTTTTATTGAAAACCAGCGAGTTCTAAAACAGGGGAGAAGCGAGGACCGCATGCGCTCCATGCCGCTCTGCTCTGGGCCGTGTACCACATGTTTGGAAGCCACATACGTCACTCGGAGACACAGACCTGCACAGGGCAGCAGCAGCCTCGTAGGGGAGTACGGAGCAGCGTAAACTTTCTCTGTAATCCACGTGACACAAGTATATTAATACATACCTTGTGTTGTGGCAGTACCTTGTGGCAGTTTCTTTTTTATTCATACGGATTACGGGCGGGCCGCGTGGACTAAAACCGAAAATGAAACTATTTTACTTTTTCCACCGCGTCGTGCGTTGTGCCCCGTCAGCGATTTTATAACCTTTTCTGTCAGTAACTAAAACCTGTATATATCAGCGCTCAATCACTGCGATTTGAGACGTGTGTTTACAGAATCACTGTACACGATCTGACTACCCGTCTCTCTTCTGGTTTGTTCACACACAGATGTCTGTGTCTGAAAAGCCCAAGTAGCCTACGTTACTATGGTAACCCGACAGTGCACAGATCTAAAAGCTCAGAACGCATCGCGGATGCGACGTGTTGTGAGCTTGTAGATCTGCTCCTTTCAAAGCCAGACCCGCTGTGCTGTACGGGGAAGTATAACTCGGGCAGTCAGGCTGTGGAGAGGCGACTTTTGGGAAGGCGATTGCAATATTTTGGCTTATCGCCGAACCTTAATTAATAGATACGGGGGTGCGGTAATTAGCGCAATACCGGCGGTAAATGGGAAGACGGTAACCGCGATAACAAAATGTCGATACCGCCCCACCCCTAGATGTCACCATGCTCATCTCCAAATTTGGCACACTGTGTAGTATCAATGACGTCAGCATGCTCATCTCCAAATTTGGGCATTGTTTCTGTTACCATGGTGGCGAACCTGTGTACTATCAGTGATGTCAGCATGCAGAAAGACGGTCAGAAGGACAGACTTTCGGTAAATTAATAGATTAGTTTGAACTGGTGCACTTCAACATAACATAACATTTCAACTCAATTACTGTCCTGAAGTATCTTTCTGTACTTCTGCTCCACTACAGCTATTAAAACGTTTTGTATACATTTTTAACCTGTGACATGGGACAGTCTGCACAATGAGTACTAGTAGGTAAATTGCAGATATACAAGCTCACAATGCGACATGGCCGAAATGTATATAAGATCGAAGTGGTCAATGTATGTTTTGCACTAATAATCAAAATCTACCAAGTAACTAGTAACTAAAGTTTTAAAATAATTGTGGCATGAAGTAAAAGTACAATATTTGCCTCTGAGGTGTAGTGGAGTAGAAGTAAAAGTACAGAAATATGTAAATACTCAAGTAAAATTGTACTTATGTAGTGGCGCCAGTTCAGCAAAAGCTAAGGTATGGCAACATGACTGATGTCTTTCATAGTCGGGGGCGTTAGGGGGATGACATGGTAATTTTGTGCTAATTATTCTAAAAGCGCCACATTTTGCACAGATGTAGCCCAGGGCATACTCTAATGATTTAGCTAGGGCGCCCGAGTCTGCGACATTCGGGGTCGCCACAGCGGCCAAATCAAGTTGGGCTCCCATCGACTTTCAATACAGGAGGGAAATACCCAGAAAAACACTTTTTTTCTGGGTATTTAAGTAGGATGTGAGGGGTCTAACTAGGGGTTTGTCATGATGCTGAATCCATTGCAAGCATTTGTTTTGCACAAAAAACATTCCTTGGGCTACAAATGGCCCCAGAAAACGATGGTTTAGTGATGAAAAGTGATGAGTCATCACTTTTCAGAGTTTTGTGGGTGTTTTCTGGAGCTGTGGCGACCCCGAAGTTTGCCGACTCGCCCAATCATTAGAGCATGCCCTGGGCTACATCTGTGCAAAATTTGGCGCTTTTAGACTGATTAGCACGAGAAAAAAAAAACCCTAAGGCCTCCGACTAACATGAATGCTCATTGCTCACCCATACATGCATCGTTTTCTGCGGCCATTTCTAGCCCAATGAATGTTTTTTGTGCAAAGCAAATGCTTGCAAAGGATTCAGCATCATGACAAACCCCTAGTTAGACCCCTCAGATCCTACTTAAATACACAGAAAAAAGAACATTTTTCTGGGTATTTTCCTCCTGTATAGAAAGTCAATGGGAGCCCAACTTGATTTGGCCGCTGTGGCCACCCTGAAGGTCGCCGACTCGGGCGCCCTAGCTAAATCATTAGAGCATGCCCTGAGATACATCTGTGCAAAATGTTGCACTTTTAGACTGATTAGCGCGAAATATCCCTAACGCCCCCGACTATCACGCGTGCAAGACACCATTCATGTTGCCATACCTTAGCAACAGGCATGAGGAATTTATTTTAAGTACATTTTTTCCCCCCCGCAGACAGTTGCCATACCTCAATTGACGCCTCTGAGTAAATGTACTTTACACCACTGCAAAGGAGAGAATGTATCTGTGTGTTGAACCTGCTGCTGCCACCTGTGCAGAGGCACCAGATGAAGCATAGTGAGTCCCCTCCACCACCCCCTCCACCCTCCACTCGTCCAGCTCTTGCTTTGGCGGACATATTGGGCAATATCAGATCTGAGCTTCTCTCCCCAGGAGGTGAGAATTGTGTGGGAGGAGGGAGGACATGATAAGAGCAGCACGAGCTCTGCAGTCCTCCAAATCCCATCACGACCCTCTCATATACTACTCTGTGTGTGTGTGTGTGTGTGTGTGTGTGTGTGTGTGTGTGTGTGTGTGTGTGTGTGTGTGTGTGTGTGTGTGTGTGTGTGTGTGTGTGTGTGTGTGTGTGTGTGTGTGTGTGAGGGACTGCAAAGCAAGAGGGGACAATAAAGCAGGCAGCATATACAGCACGTACTTCAAAGTAAGTCACGATTCTCTCGGCTTGCCGAAAACGAACAGGTTCTCCTGCGGACCAAATATATATATATATATATATATATATATATATATATATTTTAATATGTTTTGGGTCTTTTTGCCTTTATTGATAGGATCGTAATCAGACAGGAAACGGGGAGAGAGACGGGCACCTATATCTGGTCGGGCTCGGGATTCGAACCAGCGACCCGTTGCAGGCTACACAAAGCCTATAGTGGTATGCGCCTGGACCAGTAGGCCAGCGGGCGCCCCGGACCAGATAGTTTTATGCTGCGCAGTGGTGGAACGGCGATATCGCCAGCTGGATCCTGACTTTGTTTTCAGCACGCCCACCACTGGGATGCCATATTCGTTTTCTGGTCTCTGTGAATTAATCGCCATCTGGTTTTGGTGTTTGTATCTCCTAACATCCTCAGCCAACCTGTCTACAAAACTGTCCATGGGTTGGTATGTTGTTGCAGGCAGATTGCAGAAATAAGGTTTGTGTGTGTGTGTGTGTGTGTGTGTGTGTGTGTGTGTGTGTGTGTGTGTGTGTGTGTGTGTGTGTGAGTGTGACACACACCAACAGTGCTTCCAAATATTGATTGTGGGACTGGAGAAATTCTTCAAGCACGTTCAGTACATGTGTGTGTGTGTGCGCTAGGGCATTCATCGAATATTCGAATATTCGAATATTCGAATATCAAAGTCACTATTCGACGTTGTTCACCAAAGTCGAATATTCCCTTTTTTTAATTATTTTATTGTTTTCTCTTTAAAAATATATATTTCTTCATGGTTTATTATTAAGTTTGGCTAGATAGGAAGTCATAAGAATGAGTTGTCAATTCTCAAACCTTTTTAGGCCGTGACCCCCAAAATAAACTTATTTGAACTAGGGACCCCCACCCTGACAAGCACTTGTAATTGTAAGTATTACATTTAATGTGACTCGGTTCTGCAGATAAATATTGTGAGATGTTGTGAGCATGTAGATCTGCTATTTCACAATGTTTGCCTCTTGCTTATTAATATTTGACAGTTTGGCCAGTCCTGTCGAATATTCGACTATTCGAATACTTTGAGGTCGAATAATTCGAATACAAAATAAATCACTATTCGTGAATGCCCTAGTGTGCGCACGTGTGAATGGCCCTGTATGCTCCTCAACCGCATCACTTGAAGGTACCGCATGCTGTACTGAATACATAGGGACATGACTATATGGCGACACACAAAGTCAAACACTGGAAGCAGTTAGCACCGCTCCGAAAAAAAAGAAAGTGTTACCCCACATACTGTACCAGAGCAAGACAGCTGTCATGTATCACTGTTTAGGTATGTCTGCACATGGTGATTATACCCATAAGTAAGACTTGACGAGCCATGAGGCCCATAGGGCAGGAGCATATCTCCTGTTTCTGTAGCGTGAGGCAGCTTGATGTACAAGTACACCCCCTGGACATGATGCTGGTATGTCGCAGGGATCCAAACACTTGGTGCTGAGTGCCAAGCAGGAGGCTGGGTCCCATTTTTTGAGCGGTGGTAAACCGCTCCATAGAGTGGCTGTGCGTGTGTCTTCAGCCACTTTTCCTCAGCGTTTTGCCATAGCAATGTGTTTTCCTCAGCGTTTTGCCATAGCAATATGTGTGTGTGTGTGTGTGTGTGTGTGTGTGTAGCCATATTACATCACCAATTACATCCTAGACCTATCTGTAGCCACTTTTCCTCAGTGTTTTGCCATAGCAATGTGTTTTCCTCAGCGTTTTGCCATAGCAATGTGTGTGTGTGTGTGTAGCCATATTACATCACCAATTACGTTATGCAAGCACGACCACCGCTCACTTCACATTGGGTGTGATTTTTGTCTTTGGTATGACGGGGTTCGAACCCCGATAGGGATGGGTATCGTCTGTGATACTTTTAATGATATCGATTGCATGACGTCGATACTATCGGGTATCGGTTCACGTAAAAACGAACGATACCTCGTTTCGATACTCTGGAAGGCACCCCTGGCCGGTCGCATCTGTAACAGTTGGGCTGAGAGTTTAATGACTGCTTTAGTAGGCTACACTCATTACTGTGGAAAATAGCCGACAATAGCCTATAATGTTTATTATTATGATGATTATCCATCGTCTATACTCTCCGCTCCGCCACACTGTGTGATCGTCATCATCACCTCTGCGGTAGAGCAGTTAAACTTAAATAAAAAGTATCGCAAATGGTATCGAAAAGGGTATCTTATAGATTCCCAGGTATCGAAAAAGGTATCGTATCGATTCAAAGGTGAACGATACCCATCCCTAAACCCCGACCTCCCAGTCTCAGGGCGGACACTGAGCTGGCTTGACCATAAAGTCCTCACTGCACGTAGATTGCTATATTCCCAGATGCCATTTTAAGGAACTCGCAGTGTAGCTGTGAGGTTGCTGCAAAATACTCGAAAAGTACAAGTCTATAGTTGTCGATGTCACCAGGGAGGTACGGTACTTACGTACAGTGCTTTTACTTCGATGTGAGAGAGGGGGAGAGAGAGAGACAACCCAGCATGCACTTTGTCTTTCTCCCTCCCTTCCCCTAATTATTTTTTTATTAATTTGTATGAATTATTTTCTTAGGGGTTAAGGACGGCAGGTTGCCAGAAATTAGTCCCGTAAATGTTGGGAAACTTGATAATGAATTGAATTCAATGAGGTGGAGAAATGCAAGAGTGAATAGCTCCTGCTAATATTATATTGAATCCTCTCTCTCTCTCTCTCTCCCTCTCTCTCTCTCTCTCTCTCTCTCTCTCTCTCTCTCTCTCTTTTTCTTTCTTCTCTCTCTCTCTCTTTCTCTCTCTCTTTCTTTGTGCTAGAACGCTGCACTGGATCCTTTGGGATTACTCCCAAAAGAAGTTTGTTTGTGGTGCACTGCAGTATTTAAGCCATAAGTTAACGCTGTCATTCGAATCGTTCACAACTCTGCATCTGTATAGTGACCGCCGTAGTGTGAGGCCAAGAAGAGTAATGCAAACAAACAATATATGTTTAGTTTATTTGAAATGCATCGGATGGGGGAAAAGGACAATTGAGGATACAACACAACAAAGTCCAGGACTTATTTCCATTGTTGTCCAATGTCCTCTCACAAAATATCGGGAACATGACAGTCCACAGAGTGCCAGTCAACAATAATAAATAAAGCCAATTTACATGATAAAACATCACACAGTGGCATTAAATAAAACATTACTGCAACAACGCCTGATAAAATGATACATTCCTCCGGTGAAAATTGTACTGAATTCACCGCTCAAACCCTATAGCAGGGTTTCCCAAAGTGGGTACTGTAGCACCCTAGGGTGCCATGATACCAGTCCAGGGGTGCCTCAGAATAATTTGATAATATTTGGAATTCATCAATATCACTTCACTATGCTTAAACAGACCTGATTTGCACTGTGCTTGAGTTCTTTTCCCATCTACGCCCAACTCTCCTCACCAAAAATTGCAGATCTGCAAGCTCACAACGCGTCACGTTGTGATGCGTTGTGAGCTTGTAGATCGCCTATTTTCGGTGAACCTTCTCCCCAGAATAGGGATACTGGTGTTAAGTGGTTGAACATCAAGTAAAAAGTTACTTTCAGTCCATTCTGATGGAAACGGATATTTCTCTGTGACATAGCCTACCGTATCTCTGGTGGAAAGATGTGCTTATTTACATCACGAAATATGATGCAAGATTCAAGTCAGAAAAATTCGAGTCAGAAAAAAGAAAAAAAGAAAACCCCTGTCCTATACAGTACTTCATTGACGAGGGTCTATAGGCCTACTTCTTCAAGGCCAGAAAGTAGTTTTTTGCCTCTCAGTACAGCGGCACTCGGTGCTGCGCTGTGAGCTTGTATATCTGCTATTTTTTAATAGTTAAAGTAGAAAATAATTAAGGCCCCTCCACCTTGGGCCCTAGTAACTCAGTCCACACTGGAGGAGGCTAAGAGGGGGCGTAGTGGGTGAGCTAATTGATAAACTAATTACTCTGCTTATGGCATTTCAGCTGCGGTCACGCTTCCTCTATGTGTACACGTCTCTATGTTCCTGAGCGTGTGTGTGTGCGTGTGTGCACTTGTATTACTATAGTTGTAAGGGCCAAAAAAAGTCACCACAAGTATTTAGTACCAGTAAGACTCCCTAATCGGGAGATAAGCGACCGTAGGTGGCTTATCTCCACAAATAGGGCAAAAATGTGTTTTTCCAAAATCTTCCTGATCCATGTTGATGACATGAGTGTAGACATGCTGTGTAGTGATATTCATTAGGGCAAAAACTGTAGGAGCAGTGTCCAAAAATGTGTTTTAAAAATCGGCCTGAAGGTGGCGCTAGAATAGGGCCATGTGAGAAATGAGGGGTGGGGTCTCCGCGTTGCCTTGGCGGACGAATAGGTACCGGCCCCGGCTCTCCCGGACGCTCCTAGCCCGAGTTACGGCATTTTATGTGCGCTGCAGTGGCAGGGGGTCCTCCACTGGGGGCGCCACCACTTTTGCATCCGTTCTGGAGCACCAGGAGTCGGTGGTCCCCGGGAATTCCCCATGAGCAGCCCCGTTGGGGTGGTCATTTGGTCATTTTTGCACATTTGGTCATTTTTTACATCTGGGGGTCCCCCCTGGGGCTCCGGGGGTCCTTGGAGGTTGTAGTTTGGCAGGCAAGGAGTGTGTGTGTAAAATCTGGCATGGATCGGGTCAACGGGTGCGGAGATATAAGCAGGGAGAAAGTGTGACGTGTGACGTGTGAGCACATTTGGTCATTTTTTACATCTGGGGGTCCCCCAGGGACCTGGGGGTCCCTGGGACTCCGGGGGTCCTTGGAGGTTGTAGTTTGGCAGTCAAGGAGTGTGTGTGCAAAATTTGGCATGGATGGGGGCAACGGTTGTGGAGATATGAGCAGGGCAAAAGTGTGACGGACTCACTGACTCACTGACTCACTGACGCACAGACAGCCGGTGGAGGTTTTGGTAGTAAATGCGACCTACGGTCGCAAAAAATAGACATTGTGAGGACAATTTAACTCGTCTTCACGTGAGAAATTGCTAATATGGTTAAGAAAGAAAAGACTTACAATTAGGAAAATATTCAGGCTGGTGTTAGGAATAGCATTGGACAATTAGAGTTTGGTTTAGGGGTAGGAGTTGGAGTTATATACTGTATATGCCTGATTTAGCAGTGGTCTCCAAACATTTTAGCTCAAACTCCCTGGGACCAAAACTACAGTATAGTGTAAATAGCGTTGCAACGCGTTGTGGATCTGCTATTTTCACTACTTCTTAAATTATTAGGCCTATATATTTTTTAAAATAATTTTCTTACATTTTGTAAAAGCTTAGCTCTTAGCTTTCCTTAAAAAAAAAGAACAGGGATATTTACCCATGATGACCCATGAAAAAGGATCCGCAACCCACAGATGGGTCCCAAACCTACTGTTTTGGCAGGAAACGGTTATTTAATGTATGCGACACCAACGCAATTAATTATTAAGGGATAACGAGTTGCAAAAAAGCTATAATCGGTAAAAAATGTATTCATAAAACTGCTGTCCTTGTCCTCAAATGTCCCTCAAGTCCTCACAAGTATAGCGTGTGTGTGTGTGTGTGTGTGTGTGTGTGTGTGTGTGTGTGTGTGTGTGTGTGTGTGTGTGTGTGTGTGTGTGTGTGTGTGTGTGTGTGTGTGTGTGTGTGTGTGTGTGTGTGTGTGTGTGTGTGTGTGTGTGTGTGTGTGTGTGTGTGTGTGCGCATGTGCATGTGCGTGCGTGTGTGTGCGGATCCTGGACCGGCGAAGGTTTTCCCTTTGCCATGACGCTACAACCCCCATCATGACTCTACAACCTCCTTACATGGAAATATTGTCTCTTTATTTACAGTAGTTTAATCAAGATGGTGGACGGGGCGACTTTAATTAACCCAAGTCGGTGATGAATGTAAATGCCAAACGGGTGCCACGGCTACAACATAAAGCTTTTACAAGAGGACATAAAGCACCAGCTCCCTGCACCAGGCCTGCTCATTATGGGATGGCTTCAGGGCAGCGGTGCCGTGGAACAAGCACACACACTTTTTTTTTTTTTTTTTATCCCGTTGAGACTCGAGGCTGATGCTATACAAATGCCACTAGTTTTCAAACTTTTTTTAAGTGTCAAGGACCCCCAAAATGATATATATTTGGCCTCGGACTCCCATCTGGAAATGTTTTGCGCCGGGGCGGGGACCCCCAGAAGAGAAGATCTTGCGTAGAAAATATCAAAATTATTATTTGAGGGGTCCCCCAAAATTACATGCATTTCTAAAAAAAAAAGAAAAAAAAATCCCGGGGACCCACAGAAGCAAAGTTAAAATCTTTTTAACATGCATTATGTATTTTGCCTATATAACGCCAAATGACGATTATATGAACCTATAGTTTCTATGGGAACACTGTGCTATTTAGATGTAAAATATATAGTGTAATTTATCTGACTAATAAGTAACTAAGTAGATTTACTTAAGTACTGTACAATTTTGAGGTGAAATATTAAAAAGTAAATACCCTTTTAAAATATCCATGTTGTGTCTGTAGTACATGTCTGTCTGTCTTATTCATTGTGTGGGAGAAGGACGGCAATCGGACTAACTGAAATTCAAAAATGTATTCATATTGATAGGATTATTTTTTTCTTTTGCGAGGAGAGATCTTTTCTATGTTGTTTCTGAAGAATACGAGGACAGATCAAGCCCAAATGCATGTTTCACGTTGAACAGGGATTTGCAGCTACGTTGGCCAAGGACTTGAACCATCCATGCAGTAGAATCAACTCTCTCTCTCTCTCCCCCCCCCCCCCCCCCCCCTCTCTCTCTCTCTCTCTCTCTCTCTCTCTCTCTCTCTCTCTCTCTCTCTTCTCTCTAGGGATGGGACGATATGAACATTTCATATCACGATTATTGTGACAAAATAAATCGCGATTTACGATATTATCGCGATAATCAAAATCCATTATCCTGGGGCGGAACATTTGCCAAAAAATTGCAGATCTACAAGCTCACAACGCGTCGCAACGCGACACGTTGTGAGCTTGTAGATCGGCTATTTTTTGGCAAAGACATTTGATAGAGTGAAAAAAAGACTATCAAGTACATATATGTACATATATATATATATATGTAAGCAATTTACCCCGAGTGAGAGGACATTATGCTCTCATAATGTCCTGAGTGCGGGTGTTATCGGACGAGGCGCAGCCGAGTCCGATAACACCCGCACTCAGGACATTATGAGAGCATAATGTCCGACCCCGAGTGGTAAATAGCTTTTCTACCACTTTTTCCCGTATACATGAAAGAAAACACATAGTTGTAACTTGCAAGGATCTTAAGTTACAATCATTATTGCCTATAAAACTTCCGCGACGACAGCAAATAGTTCCACAAACAACATCTTCTACTCACCACCAGATGACGCCAACTCCATGCAGAGAAAGATGTCTAGCATACAGCTAAGCTAACGTCAGTTAGAAGGACCGTTCCGGCCGTAAATAGAGGCTGTTCGCTTCCAGAAAGGCATAGGTTCAGAGAAAAGGGGCTTTAAAGTTGGCGGATTGCATTGGATCCAAATAAATCGGCGACGATAGTACGCACGTTAGTAAACATAGGACCGCTGCGACCTTCATTTGTTGGTTGGGGGAAAGTCCCCGGATGTACACTGAGGCGCATTGATCTCGGACACACAACTTTGCGGCAGTGGTCCTCTCATAACCTCCGGAATTTAGCCAATCAGAATCCAGTATTTGAACACGTGACTCGAAAAAGTGGTAGAAATATATATATATACCTTTTACCAATTATAGAGGGTTTAAGTGGTACCGGATATGCAACTCGGCAAATAAAATGTGAATTGATCCCAGTGCATGACGGAAGATGATATCATGATAAATAGAATCTTGACGATACAATTATCGTGAATGTTTTTTATCACGATAAACGATAATATCGCGTATCGTCCTAACCCTACTTCTCTCTCTCTCTCTCTCTCTCTCTCTCTCTCTCTCTGAATCTCTCTCTCTCGCTCTCTCTCTCTCAATCTCTATCTCTCTCTCGCTCTCTCTCTTTCACTCTAATTTACCCGCGTCTCACAGTTTTTCTTTTCTTTTTTCTTCCCCCTCTCCTCCCTCTCCTCTCCTCACAACAAAACACAAAACATTGTCACTGGACCATCACTGACTCGGCTCAAATGACTTCTGAAATTGCTTTGTTTCCCCTCCCTTGCACACACATGTCACAGTTGTTGTTTGGACGGGAATGGCTGCACGCCCAAATCAACCGTAACGTGCCATTAGCAATCGAGCTGACTGTGCGCAGTTAGTTAGTTTTTTTTCCCCCTTTTCTTCCATTATTTGTTTTGTTGGAGGGTGAGGCGTGATGCAGCGTGGGTAGTGCCAGTGTATTGCTGTGGCAGTGTTGCCTCTGCCGGGTGAAGAACCTGGACAGTGGGCGATGTTGTTTTTGACAGCAAATTTTTTTATTTAGTTTTAGTCTTATAGTCTTTTGAATAAAATGTCATTTAGTTTTAGTCATAATTTAGTCATCTGAAAAGTTTTAGTTTTAGTCAAATTTTAGTCGACTAAATATCATACGTTTTTAGGTGACTAAATCTACAGTTGATTTAGCCAACGAAAATGTATTTTGGCAGACCTTGATGGCATCGTAATGACTGATTTTAAACTTGGTTGTGTGCTGAAAATAATGAATCTACAAGCTCACTGTTTTCAGCACGCAACACCTGAGAGCAACCAAACATAAAATGACTCTCTTCTACACTAGTCCCTCCCTAACGATTTAGTCTAGTTTTTATTTTGTTGACGAAATTGTCAATATATTTAGTCTTAGTTTTAGTCATCACAGCTTAGTTTTTATTTCGTTTTCGTCAATGAAAAACAATGCAGTCGACAGACATTTTTTAGCATAGTTTTAGTCGACGAAATCAACACTGACAGTGGGTAATGGCGCTGTCTGTGGGGCTGCCTCCGGCTTGTCTGGGTGGATTAGACCCACCACTCACCACCCACTCCGTTGCTTAATACTCAGTTAAATCATCAGTGCTAATTTAACTAAATGGAGCAGGGGTCTTCAATGTTTTCAGGCCAAGGACAACTTGGTTGAGAAAGAGATGAAGCAGGGACAACCCTTTCATAGATTCCATGTTCTGTACTGTACTGTACAGTACTGTTTCATCGTTTGACAGCACAATCATCAGTGTATTTTAGATTCATGTCAATCTGTGTTTTCAGATATTTAACCACTTGAACCGTCAATACTCTGTACATAGTCTACTCTTTTCCCCCTCTACACCAAACCCCAGTGGCGAAATTAGACCTTATTCCCCATGGGTTTTCGGATCAGACGACTAAATCTAATCCTGATCAAAGGGGCCAGGGTCTGTTGTCTTTGCGCGATTTAAGCGCAAACTACAATGATTACCCCTAATGTATTGGAAATGACTAGTATGAATTTATGTAGATATGGGCGCATATTTTTATTTAGGCCTATTAAAAACAATTTTTATTTTCGCCACTAGGGGGGGCCCTTGGGTTTTTAAAACCCAAAAACCCTATCAAATTACGCTTGTGCTAAAAATGTACGCTTTGCCTAAAATAGCCGATCTACAAGCTCACAATGCCTCGCACTAGCTTGTAGATCTACTATTTTTGGCAGGTGTTTAATATAAAGGAGAAGTTTCTATCACACAAAGATTTTGGAGCTCCTGTTGAAGACCCTTGAAATAGTGCCTACGTTGCACCGCCGATCTGCCCAATACGTCCAAGTCCAAGTGTTGGAGGATTTGTCAGAGTACCCATTGAACCCGGCTGTCTGTGTCCCTATTGTGCCCATACATGGAGATGTCTGTTTCTGTCTGTCCATGTCCCTGTATGTGTATGCCAATATATGGAGATCCCTGATGTCATCAGTGTATGCCCATATATTGGAATGCCCATGGGCACATATTGGTTGGATCTGCAGTTCTGGACAACTGGATATGGCACCGCACTCTCTTGAGTCCTTGCCACTGCGGCTGTGACATTTTAAGTCATTATGGAATACTTTATAATGTGTAATGATTATTGTTATGAAGCGTTATGAGTATGTTGGAGATCTCTTATAACTATAATTATAAAGTGTACAGTGTTATTATAAGCAAATAATAATGCATTAAAAGTATTGTTATAGGGAAGGGACGATAAGCGATATTATCGTTTATCGTGATAAAAAAACACTCACGATAATTGTATCGTGGAGATTTAATTTATCGTGATATCGTTCTCCGTCATGCACTGGTATCAATTCACCTTTTATTTGCCGAGCTGCATATATGGTACCACTTAAACCCTCTATTGGTAAAACGTACTTAATATAATATATGTACTTGATTCAGTCTTTTTTCATTCTCTACCAAATCTCTTTGCCAAAAAATAGCTGATCTACAAGCTCACAACGCGTCGCAAGGCGACGCGTTGTGAGCTTGACAACACGTTGTGAGCTTGACAACGCGTCGCAAGGCGACGCGTTGTGAGCTTGTAGATCGGCGATTTTTTTTAGCAAATGTTCCGCCCCAGGATAATTGGATGTTTGGGATATTTTGATTAGCGCGATAATATCGTAAATCGTGATGTCTTTTGTCACAATAATCGTGATATGACATTTTCATATCGTCCCATTCCTATATTGTCTTCATGCCTTATAGACATGGGATCGCGAAAGCAAGTGTTAACGTGAAATGTACGGTTGTACGATCTCTGTGTCCAACTTTGGAACTCTGAAGGTGACAGTTTTGTCCAAATTAAGTCCATACTTTTGCAGGACTTCCTCTGTAAAGGTGGCCAAGGGTAACCTTGGAAAAGCGCAACGATGTGTGAAATTGTGCACATAATAAGTATTATAAGTTTAATTATAAGTAGTAAAGGTGCTCAGGGTGGGCAAAGGTCAGCAGAACTGTGTGCTCGCTGCCGTGAGGAGCAGCCAAATTCAAGCACTGTCTGTAAAAACATTATTGTTGACAAATGGTCTTGTTTGCAGACAGCCTAATTTAAAGACACATTTCACTGCCATCTGCTCAACCAATGGACTTCAGTTTGGCATGGTAGATCAAATATAATCTTCAAAATATAATATTTGTGCAAAAGAAGGTTAAATTGCTAGTGGCTTATGCCTCATTCACACTACAGATATATAGTTGAACGTTTAGCTTGGTAATTCAATGTAATCTCAATGGAAACCAGCTTTAAAGATACAGGAGACGCTCCAAGCAAAGCTTTGAAAACTTTAAAGCTGGTTTCCATTGAGATTACATTGAATTACCAAGCTAAACGTTCAACTATATATCTGTAGTGTGAATGAGGCATTAGTCTATGAACACATGAACACAATTGTCCATTTTCGGACTACATAGAAAATAGCAATCAGACACAAAACGAGGGCAAACTGCACTCTGTTGCAAAACGTCATGGCCATTTTTGTGCCTGTATATCATTATGGTATCTCTTTGTGAACCGGGCCTTAAGACGGGGAAGATGGCAGGCACAATTGATGCGTTGTCCTATCGGTGGCCGCAATCCATTGTTGTACGTTTGTCAAACATTTACTCAAACCGACCCATCCATGGAAGGATGGTAACTCAAAAAAATCGAAGTGAATTGTATAATCCATCAAAACCGAGAATTTTAGATTTTTTCGTCGGCTATACAAAAATAGCAGATCTACATTACATGTCACTTTGTGCCATGCTGCAAGCTTGTCCATCTGCTATTTTCGAACATTTAAATAAAATCTTGTTTGTTTTTCATGTTGTTGTTTTTTCTTCTTTTTAAAAAGAATTCTGGTTATAATGAAACATAAAAAAACTATTTGAATAATTTCACTTTTTTAAAAACACAAATCCTCTCTTCTCTGAATCTCCCTGACACAAAACATTTTCATATTTGGGGGGGGGGGTCAATTTGGCCTCGATCAGGACTTATATAAACGGGTTCATATGAGAACAATGTTAATTCCTGTATCGATGCAAGTCTTCTGTGTTCTTCGGCGAGTGTGGAAATCTTGTGTTGTGGAAGCCTCTCCTCCCCGAGTAGCCTCAGAGGTCAGCTCCAGATTAACTGAGGTGATGTATCCCCCTGCCACCGCGCGTTAACGCACACATTGTTCTCCCGGCTCCGCGCGGCGCGGCAGGCATTGCTTTCAATTACGCCCTCAACTTTTCTTTTAATTAAACGTACGGGCAGATTAATTACTGGACACCTTAAATGATGAAAAAATCAGAGGTGTCCTGAAACGTTTGCCGTTTGATGTGAACGTGCGCCCGCCGTTCCCCCCCCCCCCCCCCCCTCGCCGACCCTCGCCACGGCCGGCCAGCCAGCCTGCCAGCCCCGCCTCGCCTCGCCTCGGCTGTCACGCCCGCTGTTCAATAAGCAATCTGGGCGAGGAGGCACGCAAACGAGCGGAGGCGTGCGGGGCAGTTTGTTTCTGTTTGCCAGACAGGTTCGATTCTCACTCAGAGAGAGGGAGAGAGAGAAGGAGAGAGAGAGCGTGCAGAAGCAGACAGACAGGGCTGGAGGGCTGGGTAAAAACTAATTATGGCGGTGTTAAAAGGCACGCTCAATGAGCCAGAGAGAAGACAGACATATCCCCAGCACCTCTTGAACTTCTGCTGCGTGGGCCAGACAATGGGAGTCGGTGTGACCGAACATTGTAAAAAGTATTCCTGCTGTTTATGCCTATCTGCTTCGTGTACAGTATGTACCGTTAGTGCTTATTGAGATTGGCAGATTTCACCAGTTTTTTTTTTCATCTGACCTCACTCAGCAACGACATAAAAAGACAATAAACAAAAATTTAAATAAAGCTTTTCACAGGAGGCAAGCAGTGATCACCCCATGAGGTGCACTGCAATGTAGTTTCAAATGCACTACATTGCAGGTGCTTTTTTGAGAGTAAAAACAAAATAAGAAGACATGTGTGATCTTGGCAGGTTGCCCCAGAAAATGTGTCAATCTCAACAGGCACCAAAGGTATGTGTGCGTGTGTGTTGGTTCTGAAATTGTCTTCATAGCTATTTTTCGATTGATATATTTTTTTTAATTAATAGTATAAAAGTGTTTTTTTTTCTTCAACTAATCAACAGGATTTCCATTTACTTATTCTTTGATAAACCAGCCTTTTATTAATGCTAGTTTACATTTGTGAAGAGTGCCTTGGGATTATTCATATTTTCAGTTTTTCAACCATACCATTGTAACAAAAGAGAATTTCCATCCCAACCATGTTTTGTCTTTAGAACAAGGGTCTTCAACAGGGGGTCCGGGACCCCTAGCGGGTCCTCAGAGTGACTACAGGGGGTCCTCCAAATCTTTGTGTGATAGAAACTTTATTCTCTTTTTTATATTAACCACTTGAACCCTAGCGTCCATATTCAGAGAACTTTAGCCAAAAATAGCAGATCTACGAGCTCACAACGCCTCGCAGCGCGAGGCGTTGTGAGCTTGTAGGTCGGCTATTTTTGGCAAAGAGTTTTGGTGTAGAGGGGGAAAAAGAGCACGCTAAGTACAGAGTGAAAGGTCAAGTTTATTATGTATTGACGGTTCAAGTGGTTAAATATCTGATAACACAAATTGACATGAATCCAAAATACACTGACGATTGTGCTGTCAAACAATGAAACTATATGGAATCTCTGAAAAGGTTGTGGGGGTCCCTGCTTCATATGTCTCCCAACTAAGGGGTCCTTGGCCTGAAAACGTTGAAGACCCCCCTTGAGAACACTCTTTTTAGTCAAGATATTTTTTTTCCCCCTCTTTCTTTCTTTCTTTCTTTCTTTTTGTGTGTGCATGTGCAGGAGATTGTATGGCCAACTGACAAATTGATTGCCATAGAGGAAAAAAGGGGGAGGTTGCCTGTAAGATATGAAGCATCATCACTCAGGCATTCAATCTCAGATATCTGTGTCCAACGCCAGTCGACAGATATCCATCACAGTGGTCCAGATGATGGCCATGGCAGAGCCTGGCTATATCTGGAACCCACCGGAGAGCCTTTAAGCCTCAAATGCCGGGAACGTGCCCGAGTTAACCATTATTATGTGCTTTAGCTATTGAAAAATAGCAGATATACAAGCTCACAGCGCGGCACAGAGTTTGTAGATCTGCTATTTTTGAACATTTCGTGAAAATGTGTGCAAGTCTTTGAATATCTTTGACCCGACTTCTAAATCCTTCCTCTTAATCAGTTGTTCTCAAACTTCTTCATGTCAAGAACCCCCAAAATTACATTTATTTGGCCGCAGACACCCCCCATCTCAAAATATGTTGTTCCAGGGGACCCCCCAGAAGCAGAGATTTGAGTTACAAAAGTCTGCTTTGAAAAAAATATATATTGAAAAATGTGCACACATTTTCACGATTTTTTCAAAAATAGCAGATCTACAAGCTCGCAGCCGCGCTGTGAGCTTGTATATCTGCTTTTTTTTTCAATAGTTAAAGCATTGAATAATTCTAGGCCTCAACGGGTTAAAAGAGGGAGAACAGCGGATACGTGGGTATCAGATGAAGGCATTAGGGAGGAGAGTCTGAGTGACACAAACATGTTAGGATGATGAGCAACATCTGGTGCCGTGGAGCTGATCCAATGTACTTCCTATAATGTAGTCGCTGGGGTGGAAAGTAACGAACCTTTTACTCAAGTATTGTACTAATCTTGAGGCATTTTTTTTTTACTTCTACTCCACTACATCTCAAAGGCAAATATTGTACTTTTACTCCACTACAATTTTGAAAACTTTAGTTAATTTGCAGATTTTGATTAATCTCACAAAACGTAGGCCTACAGTAACCACTTCAGCCCTACATACCGTATACTTTGGCTGTTCGAAAATAGCCGATCTTCAGACTCACAACGCGTCGCATCTGCAACACATTGTGAGCTTGTAGATCTGCTATTCTTACATATAAAAACTTGTGAAACTCATTCTGCTTAATAATCATGTGCATAATGTGTTTACTTTTGGTACTTTAAGTATATGTTGATGCTAATATTTTTAATACTGGACTTTTACTTCTACATGATGGTATTGATACCTTTACGTAAGTTAAAAAATGTAGTACTTTTTGCACCACTTCCTATCGTCACCACAGTACGAGGTACATCGCAAAGCCACCCCTGTGCTTGTTTTTCATACTAATCTTGCCGTATTAAAAACAAATCTACAAATGCCTTCTAAATCAGTAGTTCTCACACTTTCAAGATTTTTCAAAAATGTTTGTATATCTGCTTTTTTTTGAATAGCCAACTCAAATAGCTAAAATGACACGGATGCTTTCCAGGTTTTAAGGGGTAATTAAGCCCTACAGTATACTGTATGTATTGTAAGACAAATAGACTATAAGCTCACCACCGCAATTCATCATTACACATTGTGAGCATAAATGGTAAATGGTGCATTCATATATCACTTTTATCCAAAGCACTTTACATAGATTGTGCATTACATTCACCCATTCACACGCACATTCATACACCGATGGCAGAGGAAACCATGCAAGGCACTCGATTCAACACTAACTCTGGGGGAGCCCGGGATCAAACTTCCGGCCACTCGACATGTATGTATACTATTATGTCAATGAATATGAGTATAAATAGTCTATCAGCAGTAAATTGAATGAGCAAATATGTAGGCCTACATAGTACATAGTCTATTAACAATGCTATGAGTGTAAAAGTGAGTCTCACAATAGCTATATCATCGGGAGGCATCGGCTATGGTTCTGTAGGTTACATCCCAGTAGTCCATGTGCAAGTGTGCCAGAGTGGAGCAGGAGTCGGTAATCCAAAATGAATACACAGCACCAAAGTCAAGCAGGGTTCAGTAATCCCAAAGAACAGAACAGTACAGAACAGTACGGAACAGAACGGAACAGACAGTGCAGGTCTTAAGCCCGCGGCGTACTCCAAACGAGGTCAAACTCTTTAAGAACAAAATGACATCATTGCGGAGCAAACGAACAAACACGCCGCCTTGCCGAAGACCGTTTCGGCAGTTCCTCCTGGACGTTATAACTCGCAGAGAGGCATCGTGATTGGTCCGTAACTCGATGCAGTCGTGATGTATTTTGCTTTATTTCGGCAATGTACCAGCCAGCGACGTAATGTACCAGGGACAGTTTTGAAGAAAGGTCGCCCAAGGACAGGGACGTGCTGGGCCCCTGATTCAGCCCGGGAAAAAGAGTTGGAGAGGCCCTCATTTTTTTTTATATTTCGTCGTCGTCGGGTGGAAACCTTATATGTCCAAAACCGTTTGTTTTGTATTTATCATTTTAAAAATGATTTAAACTAGTGAAAACAGCCGATCTACAAGCACACAACGCCTCACGGTGCGAGGCGTTGTGTGCTTGTAGATCTGCTGTTTTCACTACTTTTGTGCAACGGCCTTGTATGATGAAGCAGGGCTTTGCTTTGCGAAAAAATGTATAAATTTGAAACTTGGAGATATGAGGTTTCTGCCCGACAGTGACGATTTACTTTGTTGGCCGCACAGCCCCCAAAATGGAACGAAGGCCGAATTTCTTTTTTGAATTTTTTTCCTAATGGCCGGCCTGGACCGGCCGGGAATGAAACGGCCATTCGGGAGTTGTCCCGCTTTTCCCAATGGCCAGCACGTCCCTGCCCAAGGAGGTTAGCAGGTACAAATCTCTATAATACCTCTCTGCGGGACTGCAAACACAAGCTGACGGCGATTAATTAATAGAGAGAGAAAGAACACACATTGTCCAGTCTGTCGCCTGAAATGGCATCAAATTATGTCATAGCACATCAAGGGTTGTTGTACGGCGGAGATCCAAGGTACAATCACATTTACGGCACTGTATACAGAGGGAGGGGTCGAATGTTCAGAATTCACAGCGGAGCCGCAGCGAATGAACAGTTTGGTGTTCAGAGAACTTTGCTCATTTCGGCAACACCTGCTGAAGCCGAAAACATTTCGACATCATTTGGAGCAAGCTGCCAGATTCAAGTTCTCATTGAGGGTCAAGGTTAATCCTCCCCCATGTCGTCGTTGTCGGGTGTTAACCTTGTATCTCCAAGTTTCAAATTTGTCCGTTCTTTCGCAAAGTAAAGCCCTGCTTCATCATAGAAGGCTGTCGCACAAAAGTAGTGAAAACAGACGATCTACAAGCACACAACGCCTCGCACACTAGTTTAAATCATTTTTAAAATGATAAATGCAAAACGAACGGTATTGGACATACAAGGTTTTCACCCGACAACGACGATATATTCCTCAATGGCCTGCTAAGGGTGTTCACGTCTCAACTTTTTCCTATCTGTCTCTGGTGTTCTCCATGGCTAGTATTTATCTGCAACGCCGCTGTGTTCATTTATAGAGAGTGTAAGAATTGCGCTTTTTGCAGCGTGTCTTTATTATTAAGTCAATGTTTGGTTGTTTTTTCAGAGCAGGGAATAGGCTTTGTAATTGTTTGTTCAACTTGAGAAGCATTATGTTGGATTTCGAAGAACATCTTGCTCTAACATCGCTATTAATTCCATTACAAACATGAAAGAAAAGTCAGTTTGGTGAAATGTGTTGCTGTGGTGGTGTTACACATTTCCATTTGTACTGTACCATAATATAGCCTACTATACATAACCAGGCTGGTATTGTCTGGAACAGTTGCATTTTACATTCATGCAATACATTTAGGTATTTTTACAGTTTGTACGTTCTTAAGCAAAGTAAAGCCCTGCTTCATCATACAAGGCCGTCGCACAAAAGTAGTGAAAGCAGCTGATCTACAAGCACACAACGCCTCGCACCGCAAGGCGTTGTGTGCTTGTAGATCTGCTGCTTTCACTAGTTTAAATCATTTTTAAAATGATAAATGCAAAACGAACGGTTTTGGACATACAAGGTTTTCACCCGACAATGACGATATTTTGCTCCCTGTTAAAATACAAGCGTTCAACGGAAGAAAAGGGGAAAAAGGGAGAGCTACCGCTCTCTCCCTTTTTCCCCTTTTCTTCCTAGGGGCCAGCCAGGCAAGCACCGCGGAGAGACTGCTTCTGACAAAATGAGCAGGGCCCCTGAACTAAACCCCCGGGGGATTGAAAGTGGATTGAATGCATCTGACTATATATAGACGGCCATTGGCGCAGAGGGGAGAGAGAGATAGGGAGCAGGAACGAGAGAAGGGACTTGGAACGAGTCAACGAGCGGGACCGCAGAGAAGAATGCCA
This sequence comes from Nannobrachium achirus, assembly GCF_963921795.1. Classification (NCBI taxonomy): domain Eukaryota; kingdom Metazoa; phylum Chordata; class Actinopteri; order Myctophiformes; family Myctophidae; genus Nannobrachium; species Nannobrachium achirus. The sequence continues at coordinate 33,645,052 of NC_137821.1, read as the reverse complement.
GTACCGGGCGGGGAGACAGGACAAGAGCAGTGGTGTGTTACCAGCTAAGAGCTGGAGCTTTTAGACAGCACCACCACCCACCACCCACCACCACCCTTATATTATACCATTATTGAGACTCAGGGTCCTCCTTTCAGCCATGCCGGGGCCAGAGGTGGGAAGTAACGAAGTAAAGTGTCTCAAGGACTGTAATTTAGTAGTTTTGAGGTGCTATTTTGCAAGCACGTGCACCCATAGACGTCAAAGGGGGCTTGAGCCCCTGCCATTCTACCCTGTCTGTAAAAGGTGCCCTCTCCAGACCATGGATGCAGTTTTTACTATGGTGAAATCTCCAGTATTCACTTGATTATGCTTAGTTCAGTGTGGTATCAAGTACCAAAAATAGCCGACCTCCAAGCTCACAACTGCGACGCGTTGTGAGCTTGGAGGTCTGCTATTTTCGATATTTTCACCAAAAGGCCCTTTTAGAAATGTCAGCCCCTGCCACTCTAACATTCTCTGCACGTCCCTGCTTTTTTGCTTGAGTGTGTCCATTTTTCAATACTTTATACTTCTACACTACATCTCAGATAGGCAAATATTCTACTTTTACTCTGCTACGGTTATGATTTAGATTAATATGGCAAAACAAAAGCCCTATTTTGTGTGTCAGCTACAGTATTAGCAGATCCACTAATAGCGGATTCTGCAAGCGTTGCGACACTACACTCTCAAGCTGGGTTCAAACCTGGTAGGTTTGAGCGTCGCGATTACAAACAAAGTCACTGCAAAAAGACGAGACGACACAGGACCGGGCCCGGCACGAACGATCCGAGCGGGGCGGCGCGAACGTCGCGAACGGTTGTTTCGGTATCTTCGCCCCCACTTGGAAAAATCCAACTGAAGCGACGTTCGCTTCACCCCTGCTTAGGGATGGGTATCGGTCACCTTTGAATCGATACGATACCTTTTTCGATACCCATGGGAATCGATACGATACCCTTTTCGATACCATTTTCGATACTTTTTATTTAAGTTTAACTGCTCTACCGCAGAGGTGATGATGACGATCACACAGTGTGGCGGAGCGGAGAGTATAGACGATGGATAATCATCATAATAATAAACATTATAGGCTATTGTCGGCTATTTTCCACAGTAATGAGTGTAGCCTACTAAAGCAGTCATTAAACTCTCAGTAGCCCAGCTGTTACAGATGCGACCGGCCAGGGGTGCGTTCCAGAGTATCCCCGATACCCGATAGTATCGACGTCATGCAATCGATACCATTAAAAGTATCGCAGACGATACCCATCCCTACCCCTGCTCCACCCATCGCGTCCTGACAGCCAATCAGCGTTGATGTTGTTCGGAGACACGGACATGTTTTTGGTATTTTGGTGTCCGGTGTGTTTCGCCTTGATTCCAACGGGACATGATTTTTTACCAAACCCAGATTAAGTATATTTCACTCTATACTTAATCTGCTCTTTTCCCCCTCTACACCAAACCCCTTTGCTGAAAATAGCCGATCTACAAGCTCACAACATTCCAACCCGGACCTGCGCGACCAAAGTGAAGCGATAGAAGCGACTAGAATAGAAGAAATAGCTTTAGGTTTGGACGCAGTTTACGTGTGTAGTTTTTTCTGCATTGTGGCATTGATACTTTTTAGTGTCAGTTTGAGTTGTTTTCCTCCACTGGCTAGGCCAAGGGTCTTCAACAGTGGGTCCGGGACCCCTAGGGGGTCCTCAGAGTTACTACAGGGGGTCCTCCAAATCTTTGTGTGATAGAAACCTTTTTCTATTTGTTTTTAAATTAACCACTTGAACCATAGCATCCATATTCGGAGAACTTTAGCCAAAAATAGCAGATCTACAAGCTCACAACGACTCGCAGCACGAGGCGTTGTGAGCTTGTAGATCGGCTATTTTCAGCAAAGGGGTTTGGTGTAGAGGGGGCAAAGAGCAGATTAAGTATAGAGTGAAAGGTCAAGTTTATTAAGTGTTGACTGTTCAAGTGGTTAAATATCTGAAAACACAAATTGACATGAATCGAAAATACACTGATGATCGTGCTGTCAAACGATGAAACTATATGGTATCTATGGGTTGTGGGGGGTCCCTGCTTCATCTCTCTCAGTCTCAACTAAGGGGTCCTTGGCCTGAAAACGTTGAAGACCCCTGGGCTAGGCCATTTCCAAGCACGCCAGACCCCCCCGAGTAGTAGACTGCGCTACCATGCAGTCGTGCCATCAGTACCAGGAAAAACGGATACGATTGTAATTCCTGGATGGTTAAGCGAGAGGCACTGCAGGCTCCCCCCCCCACTCCCACCCCCACACCCCCACCCCCCGGGGTTAAAAAAAAAGCCTTAATCTCTTTATCCTGTGCTAGACGGGACTATTCACAGATTTGATACACACACTCTAAATCCTTAACTCATTTAACGCTGATCCCGAGTATACTCGTGAAAAATACTCGAGTATTTAGAGTGCCGATCCCGAGTATACTTGCGTAAAATACTATAGAGTAACGCCGGCACCCTTACCCTACGGTCCGTTGGAAAGCCCTGGCACGATTGGACTCGCCGATTCATCATCATCACGGATCCACGTGCACAAAATAGTAATCCCTTAACATGGAGGCCGACGGTGGATCTCATCTTTAATGTCCATTTTCTCCAAACAACACTTTTAAAGCCAAGGATGGCATTAGATTCTCGCTACAATAACGTAATAACAAAGGCAACGATCGGCCATTACAGCAACGGCATGGGGTGACGAGCGCTTCCGTTGAATGACGTCATGACGTCAACCCGGAAGTGTTTACGCTATGGACTTCTGGCCTTCAAAATAAGAGAATGGCAGCGTTGGAGCCTGCGAGAGGCACGCTGGACATTTAACCTGTTCATGTCTGGAGCACTAAATGGGTTAAGTGGCATGTGAGGGCAAGGCTGAGCGGAAGGCCACGCACACAGATGAGCACTGGCAGCCAGCCGAGGCGGACTGTTATAGGGGGACCACGACTAGGAGGAACTGGCAAATCTCAGCTGTTTTAAAGATAAGAATTTACATCTGAACTTTCCCCCCGGGTTTGCCCTTGGACGGCGCGATGTTGTCAAAACGGAGGTGTGTTGCGAAAAATGGAGAGGCCAGATGCGAAGAATGAACGGGTTGCGTTCTTCCCCTCTCTCTCGTCGTCATTATGATGTCAAATGTGATACGTGCGTATCATATTGATACACTCGTTTCTGATGAGTGAATAATTCCCCCTCCTGCAAGCAGGCGTGTCACAAGGGGGGGGAAGAGTGGGACCGAGTTACTAGGGCCCAAGGTGGAGGGGCCTTAAGGCTAGGGCTCCACCAAAATGACGGCGTTGTGCCGGCGTCGGACGGCGTCAAACAATTAACCGGGCGAATTTGAGCGTCCGACGTTGACGTTGACGTTGACGTCGGCAGTGGAGCACCCTTCATTGATTAAAACGGGAGCGTTCCCAGCGTTGACGTTGACGTGACGCTCGTCGTGCCCGGTGGAGCCGGGGGGTAATTATTGTATACTTTAGCTATTGAAAAATAGCTGATATACAAGCTCACAGCACGGCACCGAGTGCCGCGCTGCGAGCTTGTAGATCTGCTATTTTTGAAAAGTCGTGAAAATGTGTGCAACTCTTTGAATACATGTATTTTTTTTAGCGAACATTTGTAACTCAAATTTTGCTTCTGGTGGGTCCCTGGAACTAAATATTTTGAGATGGGGGTCCGTGGCGAAATACATATCATTTTGGGGGTCCTTCAAGTGAAAAGGTTTGAGCACCACTGACATGGAAACATAGGTTTTTTAAAAAACCTTAGAAGGATTTGAAATATTCAGACTGCAGGAATCTTCAAGATTTTTCAAAAATAGCAGATCTACAAGCTCGCAGCGCGGCACTCGGTGCCGCGCTGTGAGCTTGTATATCTGCTATTTTTCAATGGTTAAAGTACCCAAGCAAGCATGTATTCCTTCCCCCGCCCCCTTTGCTCTATCATTGGTACACTCCGGCGCGAGCGCGTGCACCCTCTGCCTCCCCTGCTCCCTAATGAGGCGTGATCACTGTGTTAAACTGCTAATTAAAATCAGATATTAAGCCTACTACCCATAATCCCTCTTGGCTTGCGCTGCAAACACTGGGGCTGGCTGCCGCACGGGATTATCCTGTTTTTTTTTTTTCTTTTTTTCTTTTTTACTCCAATGGAGCCGACCGGGGCTGGTGGCGCGACGCGTCACGTCACAGGCCTCGCCTTCAGAGAGTCGCCGCGACGTTATCGATCGGTGGCTAATCTTTAAACTCTGCAATCAAAAGACCGTCATAAGTCAAAGGCTGCAGTGCAGGCAACCTCTCTCCATCTGTGATGCAATCCCGACTCGCGTGCTGCGAGGCGATGATTCAACAGATCCCGAGACTTTCAATCGTCACTTAACTTTGTACAGTACGTACGCGTACGGTATGTGAAATGGGACGGCCGTCGTTTAATGGGTAGAGAGGCCGTCTGGGAAAGGTCCCCAGTTAGTCTACAGCAGGGGTCTTCGTTTTCAGGCCAAGGACCCCTTAGTTGAGAGAGAAATGAAGCCGCGACCCTCACAACCTTTTCATAGATTATAATTAAACCGTTTGACAGCACAATCATCAGTGTATTTTGGATTGTGTTTTCAGATATTTAAACACTTGAACCGTCAATACTTGACCCTTTCACTCTGTACTTGGTCTGCTCTTTTTCCCCCTCTGAACCAAACCTTTAAAGTTCCCAGAATATGGTCAATGTAATATGGTTCAAGTGGTTAAAATAAAAAGGAGAAAAAAAAGTTTCTATCATCATACAAAGATTTGGAGGACCCCCTGTTGTAACTCTGAGGACCACCTAGGGGTCCGGACCCCCTTTTGAAGACCCCTGGTCTACAGCATGTGTCGAAGTGTCCTTGACCAAGACACTTAGACCCCATGACTGCACTGCTTCTGAAAAATAGGAATGGTTGAATTGAGAGGACACATTTCACATGACGTGGAAATATACTGTGACAAAGAAAGCCCCAAAGGAGTGAGTCTATAGATCTGCTACTTTTGCTACTCTTTTAATTTGAATCCCGAAAACTGTTTTGGACGCAAGAGGCCTACCGACAGAGACGATATATCTCTGCTGTCGGGCCGAAACCTCCTAACTCCAAAATGATCATTTTCGGGAAAATGAGCTCAAGTGGAGTTAGGAAGTTTTGACCGACTTAAGGGCTTCTTACTACTTTTCATTGGTTCAATGTTATTTTAACCAACATGCAGACGTAAAGGGTGTTCAATAGCACATTATACAACAGGTAGTCGGGCTCTCAATGGAAAACAGGCGCTCCAACCGTGCATATAACGAGCACAGATGCACTGTCTCTCATCAAGTAAATAAATCAGCTGCGTTGGTCACAAAAGACAGCAAGCGCGCCTCTCTCCCCACACTATGCTAGGCGGCTAGGCTAGCGGTTTTCATGTGACATAGTAGCTAAATGTGGCATTAAAAAATTACAAATTCCTATCGAATATCTTAATTACAATGAAATAAAGTTGACGTGTTTTTTTTTAAGGGCATTTTTTAACAGATGCCCGCGCGTGTGCCCGGGCTAATGAGGTGACGGAGCAAGGTCCAAAGTTCGCCCCCAACTCTCCACCGCGGAGACGCGGATCTACTCAGGGCCGTGCCCTCTGCTAGGAGACGCATTGAGCAACGGAGAAGGAAGATCATTGAGGTCCCGACCGCTCTGCGCTCCAGAATATTAAAGCCGCGCAGTCAAGCGGTTTAGCAGCGTAGCATATAAGAGTGGTTTCGCCTTTGTGCCTTGGCTATAGTTTGTGTACACACACACACACACACACACTCGAGGGTCACTCCAGCCCTACCTACGGAACTCGCCTGTCGGCTCGTTCCTGCGGTAAGGCTGTCGTGCAGGATAACCGTGTTATATGCACACCCTCTCGTGTAATATTGCTTTATTATTTATGAAAAAAGAGAGGGCCAATCGGTTAGCTGGTTTGGCAGAAAGTGTGGAGTTAGGAGGTTTTGTCGCAAGCACTTTTTACTACTTTCCATTGGTTCAATATTATTATTATTATTAACACTCAGATGTAAAGGGTGTTCAATAGCCCTGATTTATGCCAAAAAAATCAAAAACCTCAAAAATGGAGTTAAGAGGTTTTTGCCAGACAGTGACGCTATATGAGTTGGCATCTGCTCAATAACGGACGTACAGGAAAACATGTTCGTGTTAGGTGTACATATAGCGGAACAAAGCAGCTCTCATTGGAGGGTTAACAGGTCAGCCAGCAGTACATCACAGAGCTGCCACCAATGAGTGATCAGGGCCTCGGCGGAACAGCTGTTCGCCCATTATGAAGCATACACTAATTATGAGCCATGCACAATTGATGAGCCATTGATCTTTTGGCCCGCGTCACAAGGTTTCAGGGCATGCAGCACATTGCATATGCATGTTGCTGCCATGAGGGAGCTATCGTCGCAGAGAAATACATTAGTACAAGGGACTTCAACAGGGGGTCCGGCCGGGAGCCCTAGGGGGTCCTCAGGGTTACTACAGGGGGGGCTGCCAAATATTTGTGTAATAGAAAGAAAAAAAAGAAAGAAAATCTCCTTTTTAGCCAGATACTTAAAGTTATACCATGTAACTTTTTTTATAAAACAAATCTTAAAATGGTCCTAGCTGTTAAATCGCTAAAGTTTTAGAACCCCCACTCCGTTATTTTCAGCTTCTAAAGCCTTCTCTTTATATGTTTTCTATGATCCCTGCCCGGGCCCGGTTTTCGCGGAAAAATTGCGTCATCACACTACCGGCCAATCACAGCGAGGGTTATACACTGCCGGCCAATCACAGCGCAGAACATACACTGCCAGGCTCCCTGGTGGGTTTAGGAAACACGCCTTCAGGAAGTACACTGCAGTGTTTACACTAGCATGTAACTCCCCAACCGCTGCTCGTAGAAGGACACGGGAGACCTCATTGAAAGCGTCTCGGCGAGGCGAGGCGGACGCGGTGGTCTGACGGCCCGGTCCGCGAGCGAAAAACGGACGGAAAAACGGACGAAAAAAGCAAACGCGACCGCGGTTTGCTATACTGTTACAGACCAGCAGTTGAGCAACTTACACAGTATAGCTTTAACCAGATTCTGAGAACTTTAGCCGAAAATAGCCGATCTACAAGCTCACAACGCTGCGAGGCATTGTGAGCTTGTAGATCGGCTATTTTCGGCAAAGAGGTTTGGTGTAGAGGGGAGAAAAGTATTGACAGTTCAAGTGGTTAAATATCTGAAAACACAAATTGGCATGAATCCAAAATACACTGATGATTGTGCTGTCAAACAATGAAACTATATGGAACCTATGACAAGGCTGCGGGGGTCCCTGCTTCATCTTTCTCTCAACTAAGGGGTCCTTGGCCTTAAAACGTTGAAAGACCCCAGCATTAGCAGACTGTCTGTGCACGTGTGTGTGTGTGTGTGTGTGTGTGTGTGTGTGTGTGTGTGTGTGTGTGTGTGTGTGTGTGTGTGTGTGTGTGTGTGTGTGTGTGTGTGTGTGTGTGTGTGTGTACACAAACTATAGCCAAGGCACAAAGGCGAAACCACTCTTATGTGCTACGCTGCTAAACCGCATGACCGCGCGCCTATAATATTCTGGAGCGCAGAGCGGTCGGGACCTCAATGATCTTCCGTCTCCGTGGCTCAAGGCGTCTCCTAGCAGAGGGCACGGCCCCGAGTAGATCCGCGTCTCCGCGGTGGAGAGTTGGGGGCGAACTTTGGACCTTGCTCCGCCACCTCATTAGCCCGGGCACACGCGCGGGCATCTGTTCTATTATGGACCCTAATAATTTGACCACTATGAATCCTGAAAAAGAAATAACCCCGGCTCCCACTACGGACCGTGTTCATCGGCCCGGAGGTCGTCGACCCGGCGACCTTGATTAGTTAGTCAGTTAGTCGAGGAACCCCATTAACCAAAATGTTATAATGTCTTGCACGCAGCGGGAGAGTGGAGTAGAAGAGAGGGCTTGTCACGGCAGTGGCGTCAGTTCATGGCAACATGACTGGTGTCTTGCACGCGCGCCTTTCATGTTGCCATGGCATGATACATTTATTTTAAGAAGTACATTTTATTTTTTTCCCCGTTTCTACCGTTTCTTGTGCTGGATATGGCAGCCTGGAATGGTTGTTCAAGTGCAGCTAAACTTGGCATGTTAGTAAACGTGCCACAATTAACAATAATGCATAGCACCTGTGTGCAGCTGACCTGCGGAACTTGGGAATATACCATTTTATCAAGATGGGGAGAATACAAGTGTGGAGAATATAATTATAATACCTTTTTAAAGTGACCATTTTGTTAAATTTTGCATTTGTAGTTATTTTACTGTAATTTAACAACATAATAACCAGCACAGATAGACACAGAGACATTCATGGATTTATATTTAAAAGTAACTTTTATTTCCCCCCCTGGACCAGACCCAGGGTATGGCAGCTGCATACCCCTGCCATACCCAATTCACCCTTTGTTAGCCTCCTGGTTGGTCCCTGACTGACCAACCAGCAGGCTCTATCTGCCTTGTCCCGCCCTGGTTCCGCCTTTTTTATGTTGAATTAGCTAAAACATAATTTTTTGAGAAATAAAAACATTTAAAAACATGCTGATTCACTATGCTGCCACTGAGCAGTTCCAATTGACTGAAACAAAGTTTAACAATATGAAGCAACTGAATTAACATGGCAGTGGATGGAATGTCCCACTGAATGTCCCACCAAGACACAGTAACCAATGGGTGTGGAGAGGGGCAGGACAATGGGCGGGACTTGACAAAGGGTGAATTGACGCCCCTATGTCACAGCATTGGTGGAAGCAGAATTCTAGAAACGGAACAGGGGAAAAAAATAGAGAAGAGAGACATGGAATAAAGTAGTGAACTACATTTTCATATATAGTAACAGCACAAGTACTCCTGTGATGGAGAGAGACCATGGGAAGAAAGCAGAAAGGTAGAACTGATGGAAAGAGGAGAGAGAGAGAGAGGGAGAGAGAGAGAGAGAGAGGGGGAAAGAGAGACAGGGGTGTCGCACCAAATTCTGGGCCCTGGGTACAAGGATTCACTGCGTTAGTTTGTGCTTTAACTATTGAAAAATAGCAGATATACAAGCTCACAGCGCGGCACCGAGTGCTTGTAGATCTGCTATTTTTTGAAAAATCGTGAAAAGGTTTTTGAAAAACCTATGTCTCTGTGTCAGTGGTGCTCAAACCTTTTCACGTGAAGGACCCCCAAAATGATATGTGTTTGGCCACGGACCCCCATCTCAATACATTTAGTTCCAGGGACCCCCCAGAAACAAAATTTGAGTAACAAATGTTCGCCTAAAAAAATACATATATTTATGTGTGCATAAGATTTGCACACATTCTCACGACTTTTCAAAAATAGCAGATCTACAAGCTCGCTGTGAGCTTGTATATCTGCTATTTTTCAATAGCTAGAGTATAAAATAATTAAGGCCCCTCCACCTTGGGCCCTAGTAAATTTCAGTTACAAATGTTCGCCTAAAAAACACATATATTCAAAGATTTGCACACATTCTCATGACTTTTCAAAAATAGCAGATCTACAAGCTCGCTTTGAGCTTGTATATCTGCTATTTTTCAATAGCTAAAGTATAAAATAATTAAGGCCCCTCCACCTTGGGCCCTAGTAAATTTGAGTTACAAATGTTCGCCTAAAAAAATACATATATTCAAAGATTTGCACACATTCTCACGACTTTTCAAAAATAGCAGATCCACAAGCTCGCTGTGAGCTTGTATATCTGCTATTTTTCAATAGCTAAAGTATATAAAATAAGTAGGGCCCCTCCACCTTGGGCCCTAGTAACTCAGTCCCACTTCCCCCCCCCCTGTGACGCCCCTGAAGAGAGAAGTCGACAGTCAGAGCGAGAGAGGGGTCGCCGAGCACACCGGGAGAACACGAGCCCCCCCCCCCCCCCCCCCCCCCCCCCCCCCCCCCCCGCTCAGCTGGAGGGACTCTGGCGGGGACGACGAAGCCACCTATCTTGCGGTGACAAGCGGCAAATGGGGGCCCATTACTGGCACGGAATGCTAATGCCAAACTTTGGGGCCCCGGGGACTTTGGGCCCCCCGTTCCCCAAACACAAGGAAGGAGAGAGAGAGAGAGAGAGAGAGAGAGGGAGAGAGAGAGAGAGAGAGAGAGAGAGAGAGAGAGAGAGAGAGGGAGAGAGAGAGAGAGAGAGAGAGAGAGAGAGAGAGAGAGAGAGAGAGAGAGAGAGAGAGAGAGAGAGAGAGAGAGAGAGAGAGAGAGAGAGAGAGAGAGAGAGAGAGAGAGAGAGAGAGAGAGGACCTGCCAGGAGGTGCATGCATGACGGCCTCCATTCACACCCACAAGTGCACGAGATAATAGCCGTATAAATCACAAGAGACTCTCATGCACTCACACTCTTCTCTCTCAGGGGCGTCACAATTGGGGGCGGGAAAAGTGGGACTGAGTTATACTATAGGGCCCCAAGGTGGAGAGGCGGGGGCCCTCAATTATTTGATACTTTAGCTACTGAAAAAATAGCAGATATACAAGCTCACAGCGCGGCACCGAGTGCCGCGCTGCGAGCTTGTAGATCTGCTATTTTATATTTTTTTATAGTCATGAAAATGTGTGCAAATCTTTGAATATGTGTGTTTCGTAAGCGAACATTCGTAACTCACATTTTGCTTCTGGGGAGTCCCTGGAACGAAATATTTTGAGATGGGTGTCTTTCATGGCCATTTTATTTTATTTTGTTTTTGCCAAATACATCATTTTGGGGGTCCTTCACATGAAAAAGTCTGAGCACCACTGACATAGAAACATATTTTTTTTTCTCCAAAAAACCTTAGAAGGATTTGAAATATTCAAAGACTTGCACAAAATATGTTCACAATTTTTTTATAGCAGATCTACAAGCCTGTATATCTGCTATTTTTCAACGGTTAAAGCACAAAATGTGAGTGAATCCTTGTACCCAGGGCCCAGAATTTGGTACGACACCCCTGATCTCTCTCTCTCTCTCTCTGTCTTTTCTCCGCTCCTTCTCCCACTTCCAGCTCGCCTCGTTCCCTGCCTCGCGATGCACTCTTCGCCGGGCGCTCAACCCTCGTTGCTCCTCCATTGTTCTCTCGTCATGTTCCTTCCTCCGCTCCTCTTCACTTCTTGTCTCTCGCCCACCACCGCCGCCACTCCTTTTTATTGTACTTTTATTGTACAACCTCCCCCCACCCCCCCCGCCCCCCACCACACACGCACTCACATGCACTCGCCAGAGTCTCCTCTCTCTCTCTCATCGCTCGCTGAACTCCCTTTCATTTCGGCTGAAGACAGCTGAAGAAAAAAGCTTTCACATTGATTATACCATGTCTGATCATCTTGCCGCTTCCACGAATAGTCTTAGACTGTGGGTTAGGGATGGGACGATATGAAAATGTCATATCGCGATTATTGTGACGAAAGAAAACGTGATTTACGATATTATCGCGTTAATCAAAATCCATTATCTCTGGGGCGGAACATTTGCCAAAGAAATTGCAGATCTACAAGCTTGTAGATCTGCTATTTTTTTGACAAAGACATTTGATAGAGAGTGAAAAAAAGACTATCAACTACGTATATTACAGTACAGTACATTTTACCAATAGAGGGTTTAAATGGTAGTTGTACTGGATATGCAGCTCGGCAAATAAAAGGTGAATTGATCCCAGTGCATGACGGAGGACGATATCACCATGAATTAAATCTCCACGATACGATTATCGCGAGTGTTTTTTATCACGATAAACGATAATATCGCTTATCGTCCCATCCCTAACTGTGGGCCGCGCATCCCGGCCTGCTTTCACATCAGATGCAGACTACTGTAGCTATGGCTGCAAACAAGCAAAAGCCATGCTGATGATGAGGTTGAGTGCGGACGGGGGCGTTAGCACAAACACACAATCATGAGATTATTAATTACGTGCCGGTCGGATGCACTCTCGGGTCTTGTTCTGTTGACATATGTGTAAGTGGAGTTTTCAAATGTATTTGGCCCAATATGCTTTTCTTTCTTTTTAACCCATTCAAACTGGGAAAGCCATTTTAGATTGTAACCACTTTAACCATATCTTATACTTCTGAAATGGTAGATCTACAAGCTCATAGAACTTCACTTCATGCCACGCTATGAGCTTGCTGCTATTTTTTAGAAATCGTGAAAATGTCTGCAAATTTTAAAGCGAACATTTTAAACTCAAACTTTGCTTCTGGGGGACCCTGGAACAAAATATTTCGAGATGGGGGGGGGGGGGTGGCCTTGGTTTGATTTTGGGGGGTCCTTGACATGGAAAAAGTTCGAGAACCAAGGCAAGTTTTTCAGAAAACTTGTTTTAGAAGAATCGGCCTTGGGTTAAAGACTGTTGTGTTTGAATGAGTGAGAGAGGGATATAAGGCCTTCAGGTATGATGTGGCCGCAGATTATTTGACATTGAGATGCGGCACTGATCAGAGGCCCTGTGCCTTCGGGGTTGGTGTAGATATGACTCATTTCATGATGATGATGGGGGGACTTGGTGGGAGTAACGTCACCCATAGAAGCTCCATTTCATCAGAGCAGTTCATATAGTTTTGACTTTGCGCTCTGCTCTGCGGGGCGACACGCCGAATTGAATCACCTGGATTTTGCTCTGAAAAGAACAAAGGTGAACTCATCAAAGGGAGTTTTGAAAAATCTCGAGGCGCGAGAGGTACAGGTGCACTGACTGTAGAAATACAGAGACTTTTGGCACCAGACTTGGACGGTGGCCCTGAAAAAAAGAAAAAAGAAAAAAGAAAAAAAGTAATCTACAGTAATAAGATGCTGGGAGCATACAGCATGGCGGCACAAGCTATAGTACACTGTGTGCGCAGTACAAACCCATTTGATAGGGTCGTACCTTTGACACGCACACAGACACACACACACACACACGCACACACACACACACACACACACACACACACACACACACACAGACACACACGCGCAGGCACACACTTTTGCAACACCGAAACAACAATTTCTATTTCCAAACTGCTTTGCCAACCATGAAAGCTAGCATGTAACCTGACTTACCCTCGCCGCGGCAGCTTGTCGCACACGGTGGCAATATACAGTATGAAACTTGTTTTCTCCCCCCAACCCTGACCCTCAAGAAATCACGGCTGAATGCAACGCTGAAAGCGAGGAGGACCGGTGTGAGCCCGTAGCCTCGCGCAGCCAGGGGCGTCACACCAAATTCTGGGCCCTGGGTACAAGGATTGACTGCGCCCCCCCCCCCCCCCCCAACATGAATGCTTTAACTATTGAAAAATAGCAGATCTACAAGCTCACAGCGCGGCACCGAGTGCCGCGCTGCGAGCTTGTAGATCTGCTATTTTTTGAAAAATTGTGAAAATGTGTGCAAGAAACCTATGTTTCCTTGTCAGTGTGGTGCTCAAACTTTTTCACGTCAAGGACCCCCAAGATGATATATATATTTGGCCACGGATCCCCATCTCAAAATACAGTATTTAGTTCCAGGGACCCGCCAGAAGCAGAATTTGAGTTACAAATGTTTGCTTAAAAAAAATATATATATTCAAAGATTTGCACACATTTTCACGACTTTTCAAAATGTGAACTTGTATGTCTGCTATTTTTCAATAGCTAAAGTTCCTAGGGCCCCTCCACCTTGGGCCCTAGTAACTCAGTCCCACTCCCCCCCGTGACACCCCTGCGCGCAGCCTTGTAGAGGCCTGGGACGAGGAGACTATTTGGGGGTAAATGCACTCCCGCACAATGGAGTGCACCTGAAAGGAGAAGTCGGCGGTGTGAATTAAGCAGCAGCGCATTGCGGCGTCGGAGAAATGGCGGAGCTTTGTGCCGGGTCACTGGGTATCATTTCAACCCTCGCTCTTGTGAATCACAGCTGAGGGAAAGCATTGACCTCCAGAGCCAGATCAGTGAGATATAATGTACAGTGATGTGTGGTGTGTTTGTCAGTTTGTCAGAGATCTATGTGGGTGCAAGGTATTTTACTTTAGTAAAAGTAGCAATACCACGATACCCAGTACGCTGTTACAAGTAAATGTCCTGTACTTTAAAAATGTTACTTAACCATTTTGTTTTTAAAGGTGCGAGGCGTTGTGTGCTTGTAGATCGGCTATTTTCACTAGTTTAGATCATTTTTTAAACGATAAATACAAAACAAACGGTTTTGGACATACACGGTTTCCACCCAACAACGACGATATAAAATAGGGCTTATATACTTAAAGGAGCTATAGTCAGCTTTTTGATTTTAGGGCAAAGTGTCGGTCTGACAATGGCCAAAATGATTATTTTATCATTATTTTACGCTTTTTGTGGTTATTTTTGAATAGAAACACATATATGAAGCTTATTTTTTTATAAAAAAAATTATAAAAAAATATTTTCGAAACATTATTTTTATTTTAGCATCCGTTTTTCAAGAAAAAGTTGACTATAGCTCCTTTAATGTATGTTTTGTAAAAATCAAAGATCTACAGAGACAAAAAAAATAAAATGTGGAGTAAAAGTATAAAGTATCAAAACGTGGAAATACTGAAATAAAGTAAAGTACCACAGTTATTAAGTGCAGTACTTGAGTAATTACTATGTAATTACTTGATGTAGCAACAACTGCAATTTATCATGGGAGTATTATTGCTACACTTTCCACCACAGGCCCCCCACCTTGTATGTCCAAAAATGTTCATTTTGTATTTATCATTTTTTTAAATTTTAAAAACTAGTGAAAACAGCCGATCTACAAGCACACAACGCCTCGCACCGCGAGGCGTTGTGTGCTTGTAGATCTGCTGTTTTCACTACTTTTGTGCGACGGCCTTGTATGATGAAGTAGGGCTTTACTTTACGAAAGAACGTACACATTTGAAACTTGATATATACAAGGTTTCCACCCAACAATGACGATATACAGATGTTACGTTTGTGGGCTACAGTCGGGACTGCTCTCTCTGCTCTCCGTGTTTGATAGTTTGCTGCTGTGCCCCCTTTGGCCCCACATAGAAGGCTTGGCATTACAGTACAAATCCCTCCTGAATTTCCCAGCAAAAGGGTATTGAGCGCCCACCTTCTGACCATACACATAAAAACCAGTGGGGTTCCCCCTTTGATATCGGCCCAGAGAACAAAACAGCAGCGTTCCTAGCGCCTATAAGGTGGCATTTTCTATCAAAGCAAAAGGCCATAATCCAGACTTATACGCTAAATCCTGTGTACACTGACATAATGCCCCCTAAGCTGCCTAATTCCTTCTCAAAACCTCAATGTTTTCTACACTGTCTCCCTTTCCTCTATAATGTTGTTTCTTTGCCTTCCTTGCACATACGCGCAGGGGGGTCACAAGGAGGGGGGGAAGTGGGACTGAGTTGCTAGGGCCCAAGGTGGAGGGAGCCTATAGCAACTTTAGCTATTGAAAAATAGCAGATCTACAAGTTCACAGAGCTTGTAGATCTGCTATTTTTGAAAAGTCGTGAAAATGTGTGCAAATCTTTAAATATAATATCTTTTAAGCAAACATTTGTAACTCAAATTTTGCTTCTGGGGGGGTCCCTGGAATAAATATTTTGAGATGGGGGTCCGTGGCCAAATACATATCATCTTGGGGGTCCTTGACATGAAAAAGTTCAGTGAGCACCACTGACATGGAAACATAGGTTTTTTTTGCACACATTTTCACATTTAAAAAAAAAATAGCAGATCTACAAGCTCGCTGTGAGCTTGTATATCTGCTATTTTTCAATAGTTAACATTCATGGGGGGCCCGCAGTGAATCCTAATTGTACCCAGGGCCCAGAATTTGGTGCGACACACCTACACAGTACACACACACACACACACACACACACACACACACACACACACACACACACACACACACACACACACACACACACACACACACACACACATACACACGTGTACACACACGCACGCATGCACTGATATCCATGTGAAACTCTATCCCTTTTCATATGCTTGTCAGTGCACCCACGATATTGTTCTAGTCCATTGCTGCACCCTTTTCATCTCTGTCTTTGTCTGTGCAGCACGTATTCTCTCCCTCTCTCTCTCACTCCTTAGAAAGGAAAAAAAAAAGACATCCCCACATTATGTGTTATTCCAGAGTAAATAACAACAACTCACAGCACTGTACATAAAACGTCCGATCTAAGAGCCTCCGGTTGCTATAGTTACCCTACGGCCATTGTGATTGGTTCTCATTATAGCCGGGATTTGCCGTTTTAATCCACGCTATGTAATTGGCCCGCTCCCCGGCGCTTCAGACGAGTTTAGCTCCTCGGGTGAGAGCGGTCAGGGGTGTCGCACCAAACCTCCTGGGCCCTGGGTGCAAGGATTCACTCACATTTTGTGCTTTAACTATTGAAAAATAGCAGATATACAAGCTCACAGCGCGGCACCGAGTGCCGCGCTGCGAGCTTGTAGATCTGCTATTTCTGAAAAATCGTGCATGTGTGCAAGTCTTTGAATATTTCTTTTGAAAAACCTATGTCTCTGTGTCAGTGGTGCTCAAACCTTTTCACGTGAAGGACCCCCAAAATGATATATATTTGGCCACAGACTCCCATATCAAAACATTTAGTTCCAGGGACCCCCCCCCCCAGAAGCAAAATTTGAGTTACAAATGTTCGCTTAAAAAACAAACACATACAGTATATTCAACGATTTGCACACATTTTTACGACTTTTCAAAAATAGCAGATCTACAAGCTCGCAGCCACGCTGTGAGCTCGTATATCTGCTATTTTTCAATAGCTAAAGTATAAAATAATGAAGGCCCCTCCACCTTGGGCCCTAGCAACTCAGTCCCCCCCCCCCCCTTTGTGACACCCTTGCTTACAGTGTCATCGATGCAGCGCTATAATGTATTAACACGTAGAAGCTGGCCAAATTAAAAGCACTTAATTTCGACTCCTACTTTCTTTCTCTCGCTCTCTGCAAAAAAAAAACGGAGAACGGCACGAGTATAACCACTCAGCAGTTCACGTTATTGAAGAAACGACTGCAGATGTGCGACTCATCGCAAACATTTATGAACATCTTCCAACTGATTAATTTAAAACGGATGAACGATAACGCACTGCGATGTGAGTCGATTATGTAATAACCGTAACGGGCATATCCATCAACTAACCTTGTTCACTGCCCTGGCAACGATGCAGTAAGTCTGTGTGGGGGCCTTCAAGGCATGTGCTGACACGCTGTCAGATTGTGCTAAGGGGTGTTTGCCAGCAGCACTCGCACCTTGCCAGGCTCGGCGCTAAGCGCTCGGTCACACCGTCTTACAGTACATCAACCACAGCAGAGAGCTGCAACTTTTTATGATGCGCACGACTGACTGCATAATAAATTATGTTCACTTGGGTTAGTTGAGTCCATTTCAGAGTTACACCTTAATATAGTCCCGATTTGATTGCGTAAAGCTCAACTGTCATCTTGCAATCTAGGCAATAGGCTACTGTAGTTTTGCCTTTATTGTAGCGTGATGTGAGATTATTAAGTCTGACGGTATACGAATGTCATGGAAATAAATACCTAATGTAATATATATATATATATATATATATATATATATATATATATGGTTAAAGAATATCTTTGTAAACAATGTATGGGAACTATGTATTATTATCAATATTACTCTAAATAGGCATGTGAAGGTGGTATGTGTGTGAAAATGTGTGAATGTGAATGTCTTTGTCTTTATGTATTATATGTAAATAAAAATTAGAAAACATATTTAAAAAAAAAAGTCTGACAGCATTTCTGGATAATTGATAATAGATGGATGGTGGATATTGATAGTATTTATCTGGGATGCAAGCACGTCTCCCTGTAAATGATTTTGAGTTAGGGTTACTATTGGGTTAAGCATTTATGGTGAGAGGTTAGGGTTAGGTGTGGTTATGGTTTAAGGTTAGGGATAGGTTGGGCCAAGAGGGCTAAGTAAAAACCTATTTTTAGGTGTGTGCGCGGTGGTGGCGGTTAGCAGATGCCAGGAGGTGTGTCATATGTTGGCCATAACTCCACGCCATGTAAACAATCTGTTGGATGTACGGCGAGAAATCATCAGCACGACACGCACGCACGCACGCACGCACGCACGCACGCACGCACACACACACACACACACACACACACACACTGATATGGAAATTGATCTGTGACGTGTACTGTACAAACGTGTATCAATTGTGTGTCATCTATATGATGTAAATAAGAATTGAAAGCTTTTCACATGTATGAACACACAGAGACTCATACGGTATGTATTTGAATAATGCATAGTGTACATATTTTGAGGTTTTGGCTGAACAATCTATAAACTGCAACCATACAGCAGTATTGATTATGAACACGTAAAGCTAAGCTGTTCTGTACTGTATTGTAAGGAGCACTTCCTTCAGCCTCTCCTTTGACAGACACGCAATCGCACACATAGACACACGTGCACGCACACACACTTGCCTACATACACTCACGCACAAATGCACGTACACGCACGCAACACCATTTTCAAAGCGTCCTTTGTGCTCTGACAAGTGACCGTGTCTCATCATCCTGTGCATGCCAGCTACCATGTCACACATGCACGCGCGTGTGTGTGTGTGTGTGTGTGTGTGTGTGTGTGTGTGTGTGTGTGTGTGTGTGTGTGTGTGTGTGTGTGTGTGTGTGTGTGTGTGTGTGTGTGTGTGTGTGTGTGTGTGAGCATGATGTGTGTGCATGTACGTGCATGATGTGTGTGCATGTACGTGTACGGTATACGTATGTCTGTCTGTGTATACAGGGGTGTGGCACCAAATTCTGGGCCCTGGGTACAAGGATTCACTGCGGGCCCCCCATGAATGTTCTTCATAGGGGGCATTTTTGTGCTTTAACTATTGAAAAATAGCAGACATACAAGCTCACAGCGCGGCACCGAGTGCCGTGCTGCAAGCTTGTAGATCTGCTTTTTTTTTTTTATCATGAAAAAGTCTTTTAACTCTTAGCCAGCCAAATCGCCTTCCATCGCCATTTTGAGGAGGGTGAGGCAGCCAGATCGCCAAACGTCGCCTTGGGGATCATTTTCTGATCATTTTGGTATTTTTTTGACATTTTTTGAGCTATAAATGACCTTTCTAGCTTAATTTTAGTCTAAAGTTACATATTCGAAGGAAGTGACATCATCGATGACGTAACCCGGAAGTCGTTCGGCCATAACATAGAATGGGCCTTTTTACAGCATTGAATGTTGACGTTTTTCTTATCAAACTTTACCATATTTAGACCGATTTTCATTCGGAAAAAAATGGCTGGACTGACAGATTGGTCACTCAAGAGCAAAAACGAGTGTAAATGGCGTGCGCACGACGTTCGGATCGTGTTTTATAGCTCCCGTTCGGCGGACCGGGAGACATAATGGCCGCCAATGGGCGCCGCCATTATGGGTCTACTGCTGTCCACTCGCTAGTCCAGACTCTAGGAGATTATCGTTGGGCACACTCTAGTGGATAGTACTAGTACTACATTCTACAACAATATGATCCCTGTTGGGTTAGATTAAAGCTAACTTGGAAATTAATAAAATTCCTGGCAGTATAGGCGCACAAGCCTATTGTAAATGGCTAAGATATTTCAAATCGGTCTAAAGGTTTTTTTGAAAAAAAATATGTTTCTATGTCAGTGATGCTCAAACCTTTTCATGAAGGACCCCCCAAAACTCGGTGCCGCGCTGTGAGCTTGTATATCTGCTATTTTTCAATAGTTAAAGCATGAAATAAGGCCCCTCCACCCTGGGCCCTAGCCCCTAGTAACTCAGTCTCACTTCCCCCCCCCTCGTGACGCCCCTGTGTGTATACATGTCTGTGTGTGACGTACTGTATCTCTCCCATCTCCCATCAGGACTCGCCAGCTCATCCTGATGTGACAGCGTGCCTCGATGTGGCACGTGGCGTGTCACCAGGGTGACCACACACGCCGCCCCGCAGAGACAGTGACACAGAGCTGACAGCTCTGAGAAGGAGCATGGCGAGGAGAGGTGGGTCGCCTTTAAAACCCATTTAGGCCTAGGATTATTGACTGCTTTAACCATTGAAAAATAGCAGATATACAAGCTCACAGCGCGGCACCGAGTGCCGCGCTGCGAGCTTGTAGATCTGCTATTTTTGAAAAATCGTGAAAATGTGTGCACATTTTTCAATATATTTCAAAGCAGACTTTTGTAACTCAAATCTCTGCTTCTGGGGGGTCCCTGGAACAACATATTTTGAGATAAGGGTCTGCGGGATTTTGGGGGTCCTTGACATGAAAAAGTTTGAGAACAGCTGATTTAGAGGAAGGATTTAGAAGTCGGGTCAAAGTTCGGGTCAAAGATATTCAAAGACTTGCACACATTTTCACGATTTTAAAAAAATAGCAGATCTACAAGCTCGCAGCGCGGCACTCGGTGCCGCGCTGTGAGCTTGTATATCTGCTATTTCTCAATAGTTACAGCATAAACTAATGGTTAAAGTGGTTCAAATCTAACGCGACTTGGACGCGTTCCAGGTATTTGAGAGTTAACCTGTCAACACCAGGAACGCATCTGTGTCACACAACCATTCTTTTTTTTTATACTTTGGCTATTCAAGAATTAGACCCTCTGCATAATCAGCCAAATGCCGCAGATTATGCGGGGGACACATATTTTCAAAAAGGCAGCAGGATCGCATATTTCCGCCCGCATATTTCGGAACCGCCTGCATATTTCACCGCATAAAATCACATAAACGCCCGCATATTTTGCATCTTTTCGCATATTTCGCAACTTTCTGCATTTTTAGCATGCCACATATTTCGCATATTCCGCAACTTTCTGCAATTTCACAGCATAAAATCACTTAAAACCCTTAAAGCCGTGAAATTTCTATTATTATATTATGATCTGAACCGCAATCATTTTACAAGACCTTCAGCGCTATATCACGTAGTCTTCATCCCCCATAACCATCACGCGATCCCCGTTGTATTCTCACCACAGTCCACAGCGAAATTCCTCAGTCTGCATTGGCTTAGAGTGGCGGTTTCGGCCGACGCATCTTCTCCCCGTGCGTTTCGCGTGCGCGATCCGTTCACGTAAATGTCGGCTCAAATAATCCATGTATGACTCTACAGTAGATATGAACATTTTTGCTAGCTTAGCCCCCAGCACTCCAGCTATGCTAGCACTAACGTCTAAACAGAAAATGGATGGGAGCTGGGAAGCTATTACAGGGAAAGGACCTGACGTCACTTCTGCTTCATGTCAGACGAGCCATGCGCTATCGATGGACGAGCGGTGACTAGGGAAGGTTAGACGATCGCCGATTTTCAGATAAAAATCATTTATTTCGTTTTTAATGACCCAGTACAATAAATTACAGCGCGGCTGAGACATCCTTGCTCAGATGTCCGGTATAAAACGGTTTTAATATTAAGTGGCTCCCTGTGGCTTGGAAAGTGTTAAAAATAGCAGATAAACAAGCTCATAGTGCGGCACCGAATGCCACGCTATGAGCTTGTAGAAAAAACGTGAAAATGTGTGTAAATCTTTGAATATATATATATTTTTTAACTCAAATCTTTGAGCACCACAGATAAAGAAAAGTTTTTCTGAAAACCATTAGGATTTAGAAGAGTTTTTAATGTATTTTTTCAGCTCTTAATGGGTTAATTTCACTGCAACAGCAGTGCACCTCACATGCTGTATTCATTATACTTTTTGCACATGTTTTGTATCCCGTGTGTCCATGCCA
The DNA here is from genome assembly GCF_963921795.1 of Nannobrachium achirus. Lineage (NCBI taxonomy): Eukaryota > Metazoa > Chordata > Actinopteri > Myctophiformes > Myctophidae > Nannobrachium > Nannobrachium achirus. The sequence continues at coordinate 33,623,148 of NC_137821.1, read as the reverse complement.
TCTTTAGGTCTGGGAGTCCCAAAAGTTTCAATGCCAATTAAGAACCCCCAAATAGCCGTATACCCTCTGGCTGCGTGCATGTTGAGCTGGTAGAACAGCTATTTCTGCTATTCTGAACATAAATTGACAATAATGACCCAAAATAGGGACGCTATGCCAAAATGGCACTACACTAATGGAGTTCGTTTAGTGCCTTAAAAAATCACACATGTTTTAAAACTATAAATACAAGTTGCAAATCTCTGTGGATCTTAAAAAACACAAATCATTTTGGCACCATGTTACCAGGTAAAATGTGACAAATCATTGGCTCGTGTATGGACCAATCAGGGGATGGGGGGCAGGGATTTTAGCAGCTTCCCAGTAGTTCCCATCGGTGGAGAGTACGAGCATATATGTCTACGCTCGTACTCTCCACCGATGGGAACTACTGGGAAGCTGCAAAAAAAAAGGTAGACTTGGTAAAAGAGGACTTGCAAGCTTCCGGAACTCTGAAGGACACTTCCTTGTGTGTCACAGAATGGGATGCTCGGTAGGCCAATCTGATGCAGGACTCCCTCTTTCCCACTGCAGGGGGCAGTAGAGTGCCTTCTACAGTTCCACAGTTCCGCACTTCCGCCAGTCCTGTTTTACCAGTCGCGCCAATGAACTGCAGCGGCGGATGAGGTATCTAACTTTTTATATCTGTGAGTACGAGCACATGGAGGCCGACACAGGACCCCCAGGTACGTGCTGTTTTGAATTGTTTGAACACACACACACACACACACACACACACACACACACACACACACACACACACACACACACACACACACACACACACACACACACACACACACCTATAGCCCCATGGGTAAGGGTTAGGAACATGCATGGGTATACATGGTCCCCTTTGAAAGCGTCTCATTGGGGTTTTAGACTCTGCCGTGGAATTCTAGAACACTACTTCAGAATGTATTCCACGTCACTGTAGTAGGCAAAGACATTCTGTATTATTCCATTCTTTATTGAATAGACAGAATACATTTGGTATTCTACAGTCCGTTCTTGTGCTAGTGACTAGTGCAGAATACACAGTATGTGTGTGTGTGTGTGTGTGTGTGTGTGTATCAATTATGGATGATGCATGATCTCGGTTCACGAGGCTTAATTTAGGAATTAGGCAGCTTATGTCTTAGCCTATGTCAGTGTATTATCCTTTCTTATTTGGAAACGGTGAAATTGATTTGATAAATTGTATGGGCAAGATGAGAGGTGAGGAGAAGTCTGACTGGCAAATTATTATAAATTATTAACAAGTAAATTAAATTACCTCAAAATGCTATTGCAATTTTATACCTTGCGTTTGTGCTATTGATTGCTCACTTTTAATTAGAATTGTAAGTCAGATAAGGCCACCACAGATAAACACATTTTGTAGAACATAGGCGTTGTTGGGCAGAAACCTTGTATGTCCATAATTCGTATTTTTATTTATTCCCTATGCTAAAGTAACAACAAAGGCAGATCTACAAGCTCACAACATGTCGCAATACGACATGCTGTGAGCTTGTAGATCGGTTTCTTTCACTTTTTAAAAGAAATGAAAGTGGTTTAAGAGTCTGTGGGTTTTGTGAATTTAACCAATGAAAGGTTTTAAGAGATTTTGACTAAGTACTTTACTTTGGATCCAATGGAACACATGTTCTTTATTCGATATGGTGAAAAGTAACTGTTTTGGACGTTTCCACCATACGACAATATGAAAATAAGTGAAAGAGCGTACTTTGTACAGACTACAGTACATGAATCAGTACATCAAACAGAAAAACTGAGCATACAATGTGAGAGTATAGGCCTTTGTTAACTTGGATACAGGCTCGTGTCTATACAGTAGCTTTTGTGGTACCGTATAGGCCATCATCTGAGGAATGTGAAATGTTGCAAACGCTCGGGAGGGTGTGAGTGTTTGTCAAAGAGAGAGAGATGGAGGAAAAAAGGTGTAAACGTCAATAGGGGTTTGTACTGGCATCCCTCAAGTTTATGAGGGCCCTGTTTCACTGCTGCTACAATCCTGAGAACACTGCTGAACAACGTTTCACCAATATAAACCGCAGACATTCGGTAGCGTGTTTAGCTAGCGAGCTGCCCCAAAAGGTTGGTTCCAGCTTAAAAGTGTCATTGCGACCGTAAGGTCGCAGTTTAGTATCAAAACCTCCACCGGCCGTCCGTCCGTCCGTCCGTCGGTCGGTCGGTCGGTCGGTCACACGTCACACGTCACACCTTTGCCCTGCTCATATCTGGGCTCGTTTGTGTATTGTATGACATCACGCCACATCATCGGCTGAGGACTGTGTGATGTCATCATATCTCCATATATGGAGACATAAGTTGCTCATGCCCAAATATGAGCTGGTGAGGTCAGACTTAGTGTGATGCGTAGGTTATCTCCATATATGGAGATTCAACTTCAATGAGTAACCATGGCAAATCACACCGTACACAAATGACCCTTATATAAGACCGGCATTATCTACCGACAGCTGCTATAAGCCAACCCTGGCGATAAGGTCTGAGTCGAAGAAATGCTTCTTTCCTGGTATAAGACCGCCATTGTCTGTCGTACATTTCGGTCAATTCCAGTGGGGATGCCATTGAAAAGTTAATCTAGTTGTACAAAGTAATCAAAGAATGGGTTGACTGGTAGGCTGGTTGACTGCTTTATCTGTGGAGAGTGTATGTCACTGAGAGTCCTTTTATAGCGATTGAAATCATGATGAGGTCACGATGAGTCATCTATGCCCAAATATAGATTTCTAGGTCAGATGGCCCATGGAGTTTGTGATGTCAAACCTAGCAACCCAATATAAACAAACCTGATGTCAGACCTGAAGTATCCTTTTATACCCATATATGGAGATACAGAGATCTCCATATATGGGCATATTAGAAAGCCCATATATGGGCACATACGGATGACATCAGGGATATCCATATATGGGCATAAAAGGGACAAGGGCTTACAGTTAAGAGATCTCCATATATGGGCATATCAGAAAGCCCATATATGTTCATATACTGATGACATCAGGAATATCCATATATGGGCATAAAAGGGACAAGGACTTACAGTTAAGAGATCTCCGGGCATAAAGGGACAAGGACTGTTACAGTAGATATAGAGATGTCCATATATGGGCATAAATGAACAAGGACTGACAAACACTGAGATCTCCATATAACCTATGGGAATATAAGGGACGAGGACAATGCGTAGCATTGTGAGCTTGTAGACCTATTTTCTAAATATTGTTGTACATTAAAAACTTGAAATGGGTCGTTCTGCATAGTACTTGGGATTTGTTGATGTAAATGTTCACATAGAGTGTAATAATTGGTAAAACAAACTTTTGGCCTATTTGTGGAGATAAGCGACCAACGGTCGCTTATCTCCCGATTAGGGAGTCTTACTGGTGTATTGAACCTATCCCGTAACCACTCTGGACTTAATAAACTGGACCTGAGTTGACTCGTTAATTGGACAGCTGTTTTCCGTTTTTTTTTAAAAACACAAGCGTTACCAATGCTACCGATTAAAGGGGAACACACACCGGACGCGGAGGTGACGCGGAGGCGACGCGGAGGTGACGCGGAAGTGGCGCGTCAAAACATACACCCCCATTATTTCCAATGAACTAACCCACACCGGCGGCGTCAGACGCACGCAGTTGCGGGTATGACGCCTCGCCTGCTGCGCCGATACGACGCTGTTCTATATGACACTGTTCTATACGACACTATTCTATTAACCACGCGTTGCCGCGTGGTTAAAATGTTCTCCCCACCGGGGGAAATGGATGCGCCGCGCGGCACCGTGCCGCATTCAGTTGGTGTTACCATGCGGCACTTCACGTGCGTCAATACCACGACGCTGCACATACGCCCGCATCCGTTGTGTGTTCCCCTTATGGCTGTGTTCCGTCACTAGGGTTACCAACCGTCCCGTAAAATACGGGATCGTCCCTTTTTTGGAAACTAAAAGACGTGTCCCGTATTGAACTGAAACGGGACGCTCTTTGTCCCGTATTTTAAGGTTGGGGGATAAATATGAATGACGGGATGATTTAATTGAGAAATGACAGCGATTCTGCCTGTCAGAGAGCTTCCACTTCCACTCTGCTCTCTCTCCTCTGAGACAAGTGCTGCATCCCATTGCTGTGAGAGGCGCTGCGCTGTTTGTAAGCAGCTGATTGGCTTATTAACATACGGCTCTGAGTGTTGCTAAGACACAGTCTCCGCCCCCTACACACTCCCTTCCCAAGCATGGGCTGTAGGTTCACTCCACACAAGTTGCCTGCGAGAGACGAAACGAGTGCGTGCGAGCGACCATACGACAGTGCTCGGCTCAGAACATTGTTTAATAATGTCTTAAAAAAACGTGTGACAGAAGATTGTGTACAAACATATTAGACATGAATCCATGATAGGTGATAGGCTAAACAAAAAGGTGAAAAAGCAGGCAAGCAACAGAAAATAAGCCATGGATATTGGTATTCCTGGGAACACTACAGTAATCTTGTCTGCCAACTAAAGCGACCCCAGACAGGCTGGTATGTGAAATAACATAAGCATGCGTTGATTTTGTTTTTAAAACCTAATGGTTATTGTTGTATGCCAATATGATTAAACTAGTGTTGGGTAACCAGAGAGTGGGCACATAAGGACCAGGTAGACCTAGGCGATATGTTTTGGAAAATTGAGAGACACCCGAATTAATATTGTGAAAGGAAAAATATGATTTAATAGAGGAAAATACACATTTTAGCCAACGTTATAACCGAAAATATCCGATTTTTCGGCCCAAAGACACCCGAATTATTATTGTGAAAGGAAAAATATGATTTAATATAGGAAAATGCCCGTTTTAGCCAACTTTATAACCGAAAATATGCGATTTTTCGGCGCCGCCTTCGGCGGCGCATGTTTCCTTAGAAAGTGTCCCGTATTTGAAACTCTGGGAGTTGGCAACCCTATCCGTCACACATGTGCATATTGTGCATGTTGGCTCACTGTAAAGACCCTGCTAAGCTGCTTTCTCATTTGAGCAATGGAAAATGTCCGGGGAATCAGATTGAAACATGTAGCACGCAACAGGATAGGAGAACGTCTGTTTCAGATGCGTTCACACAAAATAGCCGTTCGATAAGGTGAGAGGCTGAGTCTGGGAAGTAGAAGCACACTACTCCCACTCCAATACAGCCTGAGGGAGATGTGAGGATCAAATGCGATCACTTTTATCTTTTTTTTTTAACTCTTTTTCCACAGACTTGCGGACTCCCATTGACGCACCATACAAAACACAAACATAACTTCCTTCCTAAGCAGACGGGCTACAACCTGCTTTTCTTTTTTGTATGTGTAGCTCGTTGTCTATAATCTACTAAAGAGATATTCATGTTTTATTTTGCTTAATTATGAGCCATTTCATTGAATATTTCCAACTATATTTACTGTATCTCTCTCGCCACGCCCTTTCATGCATTGAGCCGTTTTGGGCTCAATTGACATTAACCCCGACTTAACTCAAGGGTCCCGCCAAGTACGTTGCATATCCGATCCTACACGAGCCGGAATATCGTGTTCAAACATGCAGCACCTCCGCTTAAAGACAAGTCTGGAAAACTTCCATAATGCAGTGCACGTCTGAAAGTGACTATATTAAATGTAGCAGAACCTTCATTAGTATGCTTTCTTAACACCTGTCTTTGACATACCTTTTTTATGACATTATGGCAGCCTTGTTTGATTGGTCTATAATCATCTCTGGAAATAACTGTGGAGGGAGAGTGTTTTGGTAGTTTAGATGGTGTTTGTGCATGTTAAAGGTGTTAATTTACTGGAACGTATATGTGTGATGTGATAGAACACAGTACTATGCAGTAGATATAGTCAGGATTTTTTTAAAATAAAAAACAGTGCAAAAAATATACAGTAGGTAAATACAATTAAGGGTCAGGGGAGGGTAAGGCTGGGCTAGGTTTGTATTTACCAGTTGCGAACGGGTGCCGCCTGTAAGTGGTTTTTCAGGGCGATTTTAAAGGATATTAGGGATCCACACTTCGGTAATGCGTTCCACATTTTGTTGGTATAGCAGAAGAACGAGTTTGACCCTTTCACTGACTTGACTCTGGGTTGAACGTGATCTGTGGCGCTGCCTCTGGTGTTGACTGTATGGTCAGGGGCGTCACACCAAATTCTGGGCCCTGGGTACAAGGATTCACTGCGGGCCCCCCATGAATGTTAACTATTGAAAAATAGCAGATATACAAGCTCACAGCGCGGCACCGAGTGCCGCGCTGTGAGCTTGTAGATCTGCTATTTTTGAAAAATCGTGAAAATGTGTGCAAGAAACCTATGTCAAGGACCCCCAAGATGATATGTATTTGGCCACGGACCCCGATCTCAAAATATTTAGTTCCAGGGACCCCCCAGAAGCAAAATTTGAGTTAGACATGTTCGCTTAAAGAATACATATATTCAAAGACTTTCACACATTTTCACAACTTTTCAAAAATAGCAGATCTACAAGCTCGCAGCGCGGCACTCGGTGCCGCGCTGTGAGCTTGTATATCTGCTATTTTTCAATAGATAAAGTTACTAGGGCCCCTCCACCTTGGGCCCCAGTAACTCAGTCCCACTTTCCTACCCCTTGTGACGCCCCTGTGTATGGTTGACGGTATGGGGGGAAAAATAAGCCTTTTATGATGTCATTGATATGTTAGTAAAAGGAAGTATGGTCTGCAGCTCACTGGAAATCAGGATAATCCTGATTTCCTGTCCTGACGAAGATCTGATTGATTGAAATGTTGACGCAATAATATACAGCTTTTTCCAGTGTTACCAGTGTGCAAACTATACTTCCTTTTGTGATGTGCTTGTCCGCTTTTCTTGCACCATGGGCCACGGATGTGCGTGCAATACAGTACCTTTTTCATTGATACGTTTATAACCTGTGACCAATATGACCAGACATCTGAAATGGTTAAATGTTCCATTTTTCTATTTTAAGTAGGGTCGTGACAATTAATTAAAATGATTTGATACGATTCACGCCATTGAGTTCACGTCACAATACGATTTTTCAATAAAAAAATTAAAATGGTTCAGGTTAACACTAGTATACAGTATGTTATGCACGAAAGCGTCGCACATCGAAAAAAAAAAAAAAAGCAGATCGACAAGCTCACAATACATGGGTAGCCGTGCTATTTTCAAGCATGGTCAGGTTCATGCGTGTAACTTTCATTTTTGTAGTCTTCTCTTGGTGACACCGGTGGTTGTCTGCTCCTTACAACGATCCGTTACAACTGCGATTCCCAGAAGTCCGGTGGAAATGGAACGTGAAGGAGCACCTCCCCAAAACAAACACAGCATGGTCTGAACCGCGGGGCTCCGTCCCTGCCTGCGGGCGGACATACCGCTCCACCAGATTAGAAACATCTAACAGTAGGAGCATTTATTCCCAGTCATGTAAACTGTGCACACAGTGCACTGCTGCGTTCACAACCTGACCGCCGAAGCCTGTTAATTTATACTCCATGGTGCGATGTTTGGACGTGCGAGTGAGCGCGTGCGGCGCACAGGCAAACTCCAAAACTAGATTAAGCTCTTAGAAAAGAGCAATTCATTGTTTAGTTCGCCAATCATCATATTTGAATTGACTTTTAACTGTCTCCCTAGGCATCGTTACATAACCCATTTAGACCTGAGGCAGATTTTAAAAAAAAGTCTTCTAAAGTTTTCTGAAAAACGTATGTTTCTCTATCAGTGGTTTTCAAACTTGTCGAGGACCCCCAAAAATATGTATTTGGCCGCCGACCCCCCATCTCAATATAGGCGACTACTGTATGTTGTTCCAGGGACCGCCAGAAGGAAAGATTTTAGTTTAAAATGTTCGCTTAATATATATAAAATATAGAAAGTTCTATATTCAAAAACATTTTCACGATTTTTCAAAAATAGCAGATCTACAAGCTTGTATATCTGAAATAAAACCCCATGGTGGGGTTGGTTGTCTGAATTTGTCACCCATGCTCCAGCTGTATTTGGCAGTCCATATCTTTTGATCAGAATCAGCTTATAGCGAGAACAAAGTAGCTCCATTCCTAGCTGACACCTTAAGCTCCCATTACACGGTGAAAATAAATAAATTTGCCTAGCTTAATGATATATTCAAATAAAAAAAGTAAAGAGCGTGACAGACAGCCCAACGCTGTTCCCCCCCAATTCTTAAAATGTCATGAGCGGAGTTTATCTCAAATGTGAAAGCTCAGGAAATAAGGGATAAAAGACATTCTTGACAGCCTGAAAGTGTTTTGTTTTGGTGGAATTCCCCATTTAATTAAAGCTTTGTCTTAAACCCTGACTCTTAAAATCTGCTTAAAATCTTTCGCAAACATGACGGCAAAGTTATCAAAGTTATCCGAGTATGAAAGGGGAGAGTAATCTCTTTTGTCAACATCCTGTGTATGGGCCATACTATTCTCTGGTTATTAGATTTTGTGTTTGTGAGCATATTATAGGCTATTATCATCGTGTGAATGCAAGATGTACGTGTCTAGTGTTTACCTTGTGTGTGTGTGTGTGTGTGCAGGGGCGTCACACCAAATTCTGGGCCCTGGGTACAAGGATTCACTGCGGGCCCCCCATGAATGTTAACTATTGAAAAATAGCAGATATACTGTACAAGCTCACAGCACGGCACCGAGTGCCGCGCTGTGAGCTTGTAGATCTGCTATTTTTGAAAAATCGTGAAAATGTGTGCAAGAAACCTGCTATGTCAAGGACCCCCAAGATGATATGTATTTGGCCACGGACTCCGATCTCAAAATATTTAGTTCCAGGGACCCCCAGAAGCAAAATTTGAAATGTTTGCTTAAAAAATACATATATTCAAAGATTTTCAAAGATTTTTCACAATTTTTCAAAAATAGCAGATCTACAAGCTCGCAGCGCGGCACTCGGTGCCGCGCTGTGAGCTTGTATATCTGCTATTTTTCAATAGATAAAGTTATTAGGGCCCCTCCACCTTGGGCCCCAGTAACTCAGTCCCACTTTCCTACCCCTTGTGACGCCCCTGTGTGTGTGTGCAAGTAAATGTACACATTTCATGCATGTGTGCACACAGTAGACTGCGTTTGTACACGTGTGCTCAAGCCTTTGTGTGTTTGTGTGAGTCGCACATATGCACCCAGAGGCATCATGTCATGAAACGCTGGAGGGTGGCAAAATTATGACCACACAAGCAGATTTAAAAAAAAAATAGCAAAAATAGCCGATCTACAAGCTCACAAGCGTATTATTGCAATGCGATGTGTTGTGAATAAATCGGCTATTTTGGAAAAAGATGATTTTTTTTTCACCTGTAATTACATGCTCAAAATAGTGAGGCCAGTTTTGAAAATGAATAATGAATGCACTGTATAGTTGCAGAAAGAAAACAAGTGTCAATATGTGTATCTAAAAATCAGATGAATCTGAGAAAAAAAAAATGAAAGAATTAAAATAAAAATGATGTGAGCTTGTAGATAGTCTAGTCTATAGCCAAAGTTTAAATAGGGCTGCTGCTGACATGGTTAATTTATGTTTTGTAACAATTCCAATCTACAAACTAAAGTTTTCAAATAATTGTAGTGGAGTAAAAGTACAATATTTGTCTCTGAGATGCATGTGGAGTAGAGGGAAAAGTACAGGCATTTTGAAGTACTCAAAGTAAAATTGTACAACCTTAGGCTACAGTACTTGAGGAAATGTAATTAGTTACTTTCCGCCACTGGAGGCGGGCGCTACATCATGCGAGGCATGTCGCCACGGGAGATACGGGGCGAAACACACGGCCCACAAAAAAAAGCGGCCTTTATCTTGCTTTCTCTCTCTAGCTCTCGCTTCTGACTCTCCGTGGAAGAGATAAGAGGTACACAGCGGAGGACCCCAGCCTCCCTCGCGTCTGTTCTGTGTTTGAGCGGAGCGTGCTCGCCGCTCACGTGCACGCGAGTGGGAGGAGGAAGATCTCCTTCCGATGGACAGAGGAACAAACAACACGTCCGCCGCGTGTGTTTGAGAACAGGGGGCGGCGAGTCAACAGAGTGATTGAGGCTAATGAATGATATCTCACGGTTAGGGGGGGAGGCGGGGGAGGGGCGTGGGACCCGCGAGGGTCCGTCTGTAAACTCTCCCGAGTTGAATTAACAATCAACACGGTGATGTTTTGTTAGATCGTGCAATCACTGCCAAGGTTGTATGGTCTTCGTTGTCATCATCACTGATTGTCATCGTCTTGTGTGAGTGGTGGTGGCCGCAGGCTTGAGACAGGAAGATCGAATCCCTGCAAGCCAGACGGGGACATTTTGTGAATGTGCTCGTCATGATCTATACCGTCAATATAGAGGGCCATTGAGCAAGGCACATAATGACTCGACTAGAACCCCTGAGCGGCCATAGGCTAGAAGAAAATGAATGTTGGTGACTGGTGAACGGGGTCACTGCATGCGTGGAGGAAGCCTTTATGACCAAGGTTGTCAAATACCAGCCACTCCTACATACCATCTCAGAGCTATGTTATAGGAGCAGACTATTTGTTTTAATATTTGGCAGCCTAGATAGGACATACAGTACCTACAGACTTGTTGTTAGAAGGCTTCAACAACTTGGGATGCCCAAAATGGAGGCGCAAAGGCCGGCAAAGTATTGTGTAGTCTCTGCAAATATGGCGGAGACTTATACCCATAGAGTGCTGAGTGATGATTTTGTGAATTTAACCTTACAACACATATAATACTTGTGTCCCTGTATGTTTCTCTTTATGTGGACATAAATAACTGATGATGGATAGCCGAAATGTTTGTCCTTCAAACATTTCCCATTGCCTTTTAAACATTTTAAATTATTGTTAAACATCTCCATTACTTAATTTACAAGAAGTCTACACACTTAGAGAATGTAGAAGAATTGTTATTTTGTTCAACGTTTGCCTGTTATCTCTCCTATTAGTACCACACCAATACAGCTTGGAATTGTGGACAAAATCTTATCCAAAGATAACAAAACCGTTTTGGTTCTGAGAGGCTAAATCTCATCAAATGGTGGTCCGCAGCTCAAATGCTGAATGAATAGTCGACCTTGATATGAAAAAGTATGAAAACCACTTGTATAAGAGGATATCGCACCGAAGAAGTCAGAGTTCGGTGGTAACAAAAAAGCCTATTTATGGCCATAAATAAATGGTTAAAATGTGTGCGCGCACCACTGTCGGGCAGAAACCTCGTATCTCCAAGTTTCAAATGTGTATGTTTTTTTTCGCAAAGTAAAGCCCTGCTTCATCATACAAGGCCGTCGCACAAAACTAGTGAAAACAGCAGATCTACAAACACACAACGCCTCGCATCGCGTGCTTGTAGATCAGCTGTTTTCACTAGTTTAGTTCATACAAAACGAACGGTTTTGGACATACAAGGTTTCCGATATATATCCCAGTAGTAGCATTGTGCTCCCATTGCGTGCTGCTTCAGTTGCCTTGTTCATGTGTCTGCCTCATGTTGTGTTTTGTTGTTGTTGTTGTTCTCTCCTGTGGGCTGAGTTTTACACAGCCTGTCAATCTCCTGAGCGTCACACATTAGAAGGACCAGTGGACTGAGACACCAAGACTCTCCCTCTGGGGAGACACTCTCTCTCTCTCTGTCTCTCTCTCCCTCTGTTTGTTTCTCTTTACCTCCCCCTGCTCCCTTTGGGGTCACTGTCTCTCTTCTTCCCAGTGGCGTCAGTTCAGAAAAAGCTAAGGTATGGCAACATGACTGGTGTCTTGCGCGTGCAACACGCATGATACATTTATTTTAAGAAGTACATTTAATTTTCTAATTTCTTGGGCTGGAAGCAGCCTGGAACGGTTGTTCAAATGCAGCTAAACTTGGCATGTTAGTAAACGTGCCGCAATTAACAATAATGCAATGCACCTGTGCAGCTGACCTGCGGAACCCGGGAATATACCATTTTTGTCAAGATGGGGAGAATATAATTTTAATACCTTGTTAAAGTGACCATTTTGTAACAATAATTTGCATTTGTAGTTATTTTACTGTAATTTAACAACATAATAACCAGCACAGACAGACAAAGAGATATTCATGGACCCAGGGTATGGCAGCTGCATACCCCTGCCATACCCAATTGACGCCCCTGCTCTTCTTCCTCTCTTGTCTCATCATCTCTCTCTCTCACTCTCTGAGTGTCTCTCTCTCTCTCTCTCTCTCTCTCTCCCTCCCTCCAACACCAGCTCCACTGACTCTGTCTCCCTCCAACACCAGCTCCACTGACTCTTGGACCAGGTCTAAGATGCCCTAAAGGCTAGGCTGCATCTGCTTACCGTCCTCCTCCTCCTCCTCCTCCTCGCCACTCGAGTTGGTCGGTCAAGCCACGCGGACGTCGCGCGCCATGGTTCACACAGCAAGCGCACAACTAATGAAGCCGGCCGAGGGAGTTCTGTGTTGTTGTTTTATTTTTATTTTACAAGCAAGTGGTGGAAAAAGTACTAAATAGTATCACTTAAAAGTAGAATTCCGTCATGTATTCAATATAATCTTTCCAATTCCGGTATTAAAAATGTACTAAGTGCAAAAGTATTGTAAGCTAAATATACTAAAAGAACCAAAAGTACAAGTGCTCATTATGCAGAATGTCCCATTTAACACATTTTTTTAATATATGAAAATACTTTGAAAATCAGATCTACAAGATTGATGCGACACGTTGTGAGCTTGTAGATCCCTGGTCTATTTTCAAATAGCCATAGTATTATAGGGCTGAAGTGGTTAGTGTATGTTTTATAATAATTATCAAAATCTACAAAGTATCTAAAATAATTGTAGTTCAGTTAAGAAGTACAATGTTTGCCTCTGAGATGTAGTGGATTAGAAGTAAAAGTATAAAAAAAAAAATACTCCAGTAAACTTAAAGTTATACTATGTAACTTTTTTTATAAAACATATCTTAAAATTGTCCTAACTATTAGATCGCTAAAGTTTTAGAACCCCCACTCTGTTAATTTCAGCTCCCAAAGCCTTTTCTTTATATGTGTTCTACTGAGCCCTGGTGGCCGTGACCGGGGCTGTTTTTCGCGGCAAAATTACGTCATATGCATCATTCTGTACACGTGTCTCCCTACCGGCCAATCAAAGCCCAGATCATACACTGCCGACCGAGCTCTTCAGGAAACTACACTGCAGTGTTTACACTGGGCTAGGACTCTAGCATGTAGCTCCCCAACCGCTGCTCGTAGAGGGACACGGAAGACCTCTATGGATAGGTCTCGGCGAGGCGAGGCGGACGCGGTGGTCTGAATGCCTGGTCCGCGGCGAAAAACGGCCGAAAAAAGCAGACGCGACCGCGGTTTCCTCTACTGCTACTGACCACTAGTTGAGCAACTTACACAGCATAGCTTTAAAATAACTCAAAAGTGCTACTTAAGTACAGTACTAGAGTACATGTACTTTCCATCACTAATGAACGTGGCCGAGGGGTTCCATGTTGTGAATCGCCCGCCCTCCGCCTCATGTTTGCTTTTGTTTTATAAGTCATGGCCCCCCACACGCCCATGGCTCAATAGGACCACTGTTTATAATGACCTGGTCTGGAATGGGAGCTGGGGATATCGCGTCGGAATCACAGAGACACCGGGGCTTTATAGCGGAAGCTCTCTCTCATGTGCAGTACAAATGGAATGCCAAATTCCCCTCCGCGCCGAGAGAGAGGAAACGGAAGAGAGAGAAACATGAGGATCTCACGTGGGGAAGACACAGAGATAGTTTAAGTTGCTAGAAACTTTGAAAACGGTGAGATCGCCCTGACCCCGTTAGAAGCGTGACTGCGGAACAGAATTCTGAACAGTGAGGTGAGGTGAAATGCAAGGAAAGGAAGAAGAAAAAAAAAAAGAAAATCCACAAGCCTGATTTACCTTTTTTTATTTTGTTCTCTTAAAGGTGACTTGTGTGATGGATCGTGACTTGAGGGAGCATGGAGGTGCAGAAGCGTTAAGGCTTTTAACTGGAGTCTCAGTGTGAATAGGCCCCGTATTCGTTTGGATTTAATGAGGTCCCAAAGTGAGTGAAAGGCCGAAATAACATTAGGTGGCACACAATGGCAGCCTTAACTGTAGGTATTAAACCTTAACAGCCGAGACCTAATTGGCTGGCGGATGAATAGGCCGCAGGGCGGCCGACTCTTAGGCGGCAATGTCAGCCCTTACCTGACCGACGGACGGGCTCCTCTTGTTTCCTTCTCTCTTCCCCAAATGAGAGAGAGGGGGAAAAGAAAGTTGTCCATCCAATTTGATAGAACTTTACCTATCGAGTTCGCATCTCCAGCTGTGCTCAATCCTTTGTTTGGGGACTTTTCCCCCCTCCCTCCCTCCCGCAGAAGACCTTGTGAGCTCCAATCCGTGATTAAACTTGTGTGTGTGCCTGCGGGAATCCGAGAAGCATTTTTTTCAGCGGCACTTAGAGAAGCATTACACGAACGCATGCATTCGCATATACGCCAAGATAAAATGTCTTGCACTTGTTTGTAAGCTGTCTATCTGACACAGATCTCTGCCTCTCAGCCTGCACTGTGTGTCTGACGAGTTCAAGCAACGCTGTGTAAAAAGTCTTCACGGTGAAGAACAGAGGTGGAAAAAGTGCTAAAATGTTTTACTTGAGTAAAAGTATCTATACTGCAATGTAGAAATACTCTGTTACAAGTAAAAGTCCAGAATTCAAAATGTACTTGAGTAAAAGTACGAAAGTATTGGCATCGAAATGTACTTAAAGTACCAAACGTAAAAGTACACCATGTTTGAAAATAGCAGATCTACAAGTTCACAACGCGTCGCAATGCGACGCCTTGTGAGCTTGTAGATCGGCTATTTTCAAATAGCCACGGTATAGAATAGGGCTAAAGTGCATTAATGTATATTTTAGTAACTAAAGTTTTCAAATAAATTTAGTGGAGTAAAAGTACAATATTTGGATTCGAGATGTAGAAGTAGAAGTACCGAAAGCTGGAAAAGCTCAAGTATAGTACAAATACCTTAAAACTGTACTTAAGTACAGTACTTACACTGTCAAGCGATGTGTAAAAACTCTTTGCGGTGAAGAAACCTTAACCATCAGACTCCTTACCCACCGGAGGTGTGGAGGTGGATGCGTGTAGGGGGAGGGGAAGACACCCAATCACTGACTCCAATGAAGTGATGTGCTCTGAGACCAATAAGGTGGACTAGGGTGGAGTACAATCACGCGGCAAAGAGCCGCTGTTATCTGGCCAACGAGCGTGCTAATCAAAACCCAGAGGGTCTGATCAATAGCGGTAGAAAACAGATTGCACCCCTGGGTCTGCGGACTGAGGGTGTATCAAAGACCAGGGGTAGGCTGGGGGGCGGATAAGGGGGAGGGAGTCAGGTGGGAGGGGGGGGGGGGGGGATGCGTTGCAATTGCCATGGACAAGATGAGTGATTTGGTGAGATAGAAAGTGAGACACTGCCTGACCTGACGGAGGGCGGGCGGGGTGATCACACACGCACGCACGCGTACAAGACTGCTCACGCGTATACATGGGCAATCGGAGGCCCAGGGCCCACCTTCACTTAATGCGGCCCGCAGGTTGATATTGGAGTTTTGATTGATTGAAGACTTTATTAGAAGTTTGCATAGGAAAAGGTACAGTTTCATGACGGTACAGTTCACTGGTACAAGGTCTACTAAAAGGAGATCCATGAAAAGACTAAGCTTATTTCCACCGGAAACCATTAAAGTATCTCATATGTACTGATATATTATTGATTTCAGCTGTTACAATTGCAAACATGGAAAAATGACCCGCATTTAATTACTTCAGTCTATATTAGTAGCTTAATGACTATTAAAATGTTATTGTATGTTTCATGTCCAATGTATTTGTATTTAAGTTCTTAAAGTTAACATAAGAACATATAAATGCATTTGAAATGAACAAATAAAAAAAAGTTACTTTTCAGGATTCCACTTAAAAAATAGCAAAACGTTTTGAGCTTGTAGCACGGTATTTTTGCTATGTGCATTGTGGCCCTCTGGAGTGAGTGTGAAAATGTAGTGGCCCTCTCCATCGTCAAAGTTGCCCACCCCTGCTTTATGGGGATGTCATACGTTGGGAAGTCATAGAGCAGTGGTTTTCAACAGTTTTCAGGCCGCGACCCCCAAAATAATCATATTTTAACTGGGGACTCGCCACCCCACCCTGATGAACACTAAGAGTTCATTATATAACATGGTTCTATTTAGGGGTGCAGGAATTTGAATCGATTTTGAATTCGAATCGTGTTTCTAACATGGTAAGATTCAGAATCGATTATTTTATTAGATATTATTTATTAGATATTATGTTGTTTTTGTACAAGTTGAAAGAATGTGTGCAAGCATGAATAAATCAGACATGTCTTGGATTTACCTTTGTGTGTTTACATCATTGCAATAAGTTGATAAAACCTTTACAATTATATAAAAGCTACGTACTGTAAATGTACTCTGCTTTCATGCCAGCAGACTGGAGTAGATCCTGATATATGAATTGAATAGAGAATTGTTTTGAATAGAGAATCGTTTTTAAATGGGAAAATAATCGTTTCTGAATTCGAATCGTTTGGATTTGAAAGAATCAGAAAAAAAATGTGAATCGTGACGCCAAGAATCGATTCTGAATGGAATCGTGGGATACCCAAAGATTCGCAGACCTACAGAGTGCGCCCTGTTATTTATATCAGGTCGCACTTGTTGATGGTGACGTCACCAAGAATTCTGGTCCCTTATTGGCTGTAGATGGTGACATCAGCAAGAGTGCTGGTCCCTGATTGGCCACGCGGACATTGACAGCATTGACGCCACATACAAAATCACCTACTTGCGCAATCTGTGGGCGCAAGTAATAAGTAGAAAGATGCAATTGGAAATAGCGAGTGTGGTTGCTGACGGTTGCTGACTATATTCTACAGTAAGATAACTGTCATGTGAAGTTCGACCAATTGATTCCCTATTGATTCCCTATCCCTGCCATTTCCAATGGCAGCGGAAATGTTACCCTAATAGATAAAGTTCCCCCAAGACTATAATGTGTTGCCAACCACACTAACTAGAAAAAGATGACATTCAGGGAATTGCGAGTGTGGTTGAACTCAATGGACTTACCCCCATAACGGTGACGTCACCGAGAATGCTGCTTCCTGATTGGCTAGTAAGTTGACCGTAATAATTTTTGGCCAGACTAGAACAACAGTCTGGTTGTAACTACTGGCAACCACACTAACTAGAAAGATGCAATTGGAAATTGCAAGTGTGGTTAACGTGACGCGAGTCATTCGATATTTTTTTGCTGCGTCCTGATTGGCTATACGTTTACGCTATGTTTGTTCTGGACGAGAACAAACTAATTGTAGGCTCACTGAAAGGCGAGACCAATATGTTATATCAAAAATGTATGTCAAGTTTATTCTCCTCAAAAAAATGACCGACCGTACAAAAGCAATATGTTGTTCAATTATGCATTTCATGTATGTTGAATGATAGAAGATGAAGCTATCTATCTTCAATGATAAAGGAACATCACACTGACTACTAACCATCCATACATACTAATAATTAGTTATTATGAACATGTGGCCCGAAGCCTCGGTGACCTTGCTCCTCCGTTACGGAGACGCATTTCAATAAGTCCATTCATCTCAGTCATATCACTGGAATGCAACATTTTTCCCCTCTTATTTCCGCCGCTCTTTCAAGTCGTCCGGACCAATGACACGTTGAATGACACGTTCAAAAGACACTGAGCGTTACCACTGACAATCAGGGGGGGGGGGGGGGGGGGAGTGGGACTGAGTTACTAAGGCCCAAGGTGGAGGGGCCTTTACTTTCTGCGAGCTTGTAGATCTGCTATTTTTGAAAAGTTGTGAAAATGTGTGCAAATCTTTGAATTTATGTACTTTTTAAGCGAACAATATTTGTAACTCGGATCTTTCTTCCGGGGGGTCCCAGGAATGAAATATTTTGAGATGGGGGTCCGTGGCCAAATACATATCATTTTGGGGGTCCTTCACACGAAAAGGTTTGAGCACCACTGACATAGAAACATAGGTTTTTCGAAAAACCTCATTTTCACGTTTTTTCAAAAAAGGCAGATCTACAAGCTTGCAGCGCGGCACTCGGTGCCGCGCTGTGAGCTTGTAGATCTGCTGTTTTTCAATAGTTAAAGCACAAAGTAATGGTGGGCCCGCAGTGAATCCTTGTGCCCAGGGCCCAGAATTTGGTGTGACGCCCCTGGCTGACAATTACTGCCCCCACCCCATCCTCCACCTCTCCCCCATATCTTTCCCCATCAGTACAAGGGGCATATACATGGCTAGCATTAGTCACCCCCTGCCCAGCCGCGCAGCCACCCAGCGAACCAGTCACGGCTTAATCACTGACTCGGAGGAGACAAGCGCCTGCCATACAACGCATCCTCGCCGTCCTAACTTCAAAAGGGGGGAATCTCAAAGCGGCCCATTCAGAGACCAATCAATGGGTTTGAGGGCCTGCTGCTGGTTCCACTGGTGGTTGGAGTAAGTTGGGAGCGAATATGCAGTCCAGAGGCGACTTGATAACTTTATAAATGGCGGCGTCTGCATATTGCAAGTGCCGCCAGCCAGCCAGTCAGCCTGCTATTCTTCTCAGTGACCGCAGTTGCCCCCCCCTCCCCCCTCCTACTCCATCCCTTCTCCAAAAGGGCTAGAAAAGTCAGTCTAGTTGAAAGGGGGGGGGGGGGGGGGGGGGGATTCGGTACAATGCCACAGCTTATTCCTCCCCCAAAATTACAGTCTGTACCACAAGCCACATTATTAGGATCTGTCAGAGGGGAGGGAGGGGGAGAGAGAGAGAGAATGAGAATATAACGGGAGGGGGGGGGGGGTATAAAAAGGATGAATTACCCCTTCCCTTCCTGTGGCCTAAAAATTGCAGCACATATTAAATCTGGCCCGTGTCAATGGCTGGCTGTTATTTGCGCGCACGGAAGTGCTGCTGCCATGGCGGGCTTCCCCCGTGACCCACGCTCCTTGCCCGCGGGGGAAGATTGTCACCGATTGTCCCCAATATCCACCACCCTTTTCCCACGGCTCTATAGACGGCACAACAGTGGGAAACGTGAAGGGTAGTCATTTCCAATGCACACTTGCACAGGTACCTCTTCAGTGTTCGCCTCCTCCCATACGTATGCAATAGTGTGTGTGTGTGTGTGTGTGTGTGTGTGTGTGTGTGTGTGTGTGTGTGTGTGTGTGTGTGTGTGTGTGTGTGTGTGTGTGTGTGTGTGTGTGTGTGTGTGTGTGTGTGTGTGTGTGTGTGTGTGTGTGTGTGTGTGTGTGTGTGTGTGTGTGTGTGGGGTGTGTTTGTCTGTCTGGTCTGTCGGTCTGTTTATGTGTTTACGAGCAGCAATGGAGTGTTTGTGTGCACTGTCCCACTGCTTTCGGCTTAAAATAAGAAGACACCTGCTCTGCCGTTTCGGAGCTAGGCTGTCAAAAACAGGAAAGGAAGCGTGGAAAGAAAAACACCGCGGCAGCCCTGAGATATATCTATTCTGGCGCACCGCTTCCCCTCAAGCTGCCGCGGTAGGAGACTTCAAAATGGCTCCACTCTCCGCCACAGAGTGGGCTCTGCCCTGTCAAAAATGTCTTTGAATGGAAAATATATAGACTGAAAAGTTTCTCTCTCTCTCTCTCTCCAACTCTCTCTCCTCTTCATTTGTACTGGTTCTCTCTATCCCTCCTGCCCCTCTCTCTCTTTGACTCTCTCCGCTCTCTGGTTCGCCTCCCCGCCTCGCCTCTTCCCCCCCGTCGACGCCGCACGTGGAGAGGGCATCTCGTCCTCTCTCTACCGGTGAAGCTTTCATTGAACACTGCCCTTGCTCTGGAAAAAAGAAGAGAAAAACAACCTCTCTTTCTCTCCCCCACTTTTCCACTTATCCTCTCTATCCCTGTCTCTCTCCCTCTCTCCTCCCCTCTCTCTCCATTTCTCCTCCCTCCCTCCCTCCCTCCCTCCCTCTCTCTCTCTCTTTCAGCCCCGACAGAGTTCTCTGTCTAGGTGAGGTATCTGCCAGTCAGTCAGGGCCGCATTCTTCACTAAAACATGATGTCTATCTCTTGGGCCTTGTCTTGTAGAACAATCCAGGTCCTGGTACCTTTTGTCAGATGCGATTATGATCTGTGTTGTGAGCGAGCGGAATCACAAAAACAAACCCGGAGAGAATGAAAACGAACCAGACCGGGGTCAATCATCGGTGGACATTTGGACGTTTGCTAAACTCTTCAGGGACTTTTGGGGGGTAGCTGTGGTTTGGCTATGAAGTCGCCATAAGGTATATGTCCAGTGTGAGTAGATCAAACAAAAAAGGGAATAGAAGATGGAATGAAAACATGATGGAATATAAAAAAGAGGTGCTTGACACTGGTCTTGCCAAATGTCATTGCATGCATTGCACATCCATCACTTTATACGCTTATCAATTACTTTGCTAGCAGGGGCGTCACAAGGGGGGGGGGGGGGGGGGGACTGAGTTAATAGGGCCCAAGGTGGAGGGGGCCTTGATTATTTCATACTTTAGCTATTGAAAAGCTATAGTGCGGCACCGCATTGCGAGCTTGTAGATCTGCTATTTTTGAAAAGTCGTGGAAATGTGTGCAAATCTCTGAATATATGTATTTAATAAGCGAACATTTGTCACTCAAATTCTGCTAATGGGGGGTCCCTGGAACTAAATATTTTGAGATGGGGGGGGGGGGGTCTGTGGCCAAATACATATCATTTTGAGGGTCCCTCACATGAAACGGTTTGAGCACCACTGACATAGAAACATAGGTTTTTCAAAAAACCTTAGAAGGATTAGAAATATATATATTTTTTATTATAAAAAATAGAAATATTCAAAGAGTCATTTTCGTGATTTTTCAAAAATAGCAGATCTACAAGCTCACAGCGCGGCACTCGGTGCCGCGCTGTGAGATATATCTGCTGTTTTTCAGTAGTTAAAGCACAAAATAATTGGGCGGGGGCGGACCGCTGTGAATCCTTGTACCCAGGGCCCAGAATTTGGTGCGACGCCCCTGCTTTGCTAGGCGTATTCCAGTAAAATTCCATCTGGTGCTGACCACTGGGCGCTCCAGGCTTCATACATTTATAGTTAATCTAATACCTCTCACATGACAATGTCTGAAAATCCATTCTCCCCATGCACTGTCCTTTTTCCCATTATTTCAGGTGGCTTCATCACCTGTGGCCAGAAGGAACTACCTAATGGCCATTTTCATTTGGTAATTGGTTATCTTGACATTTCGAAGTGGGTCCATAATTTGTTCATCTCTATTGTGAGCGGGTCGTTAATTAGACTCTGTATAGTGCTTAGCTCATCGTTTCCAAAAAAAAAGGATCCCTGGTCATTTATTGGAATTACACAGTTGGCATTCGTGGGGCAGATTAATTAAAAATGACAATTTTGCTTCTCGTGCCGTTGGCAAAGTACAGATGATCCCACTCTCCAAGGAACAGCCACAGATCATAAAGACCTATGGGGTTTAAGGCCTTTTTTTATTAGGGATGGGACGATGATCGTTATCGTTTATCGTGATAAAAAATGCTCACGATAATCGTATCGCAGAGATTTTTAAGTATTCACGTGATGCAGATGTGGGGGAGAAAAGAAGGAAGGAAAAAACTGTCCGATCGCAGACAACATTTCCAGCTGTAATTAAAACATTTAGGCCTGAACACATTATGACGCAATATTTTATGCTTTAAATATAAAAAGAAATAGCAGATATACAAGCTCACAGCGCGGCACCGAGTGCCGCGCTGCGAGCTTGTAGATCTGCTATTTTTGAAAAATCGTGAAAATTAGAATTTTGACCCGATTCTATTTTGAATCCTTCTAAGGTTTTTGGAAAAAACCTATGTTTCTATGTCAGCAATCTGGCCAGCCATCGTCAAAGAAAAGGTCCTTTTCACTTCACTGGAGCTCAGTTAGTCTGTTCTCGAGAGACTACTATGTCAGTGGTTCTCATAATTTTTCATGTGAAGGACCCCCAAAATGATATCTATTTGGCCACGGAGCCGCATCTCAAAATATTTAGTTCCAGGGACCACCCAGAAGCAAAATTTGAGTTACAAACGTTCGCTTTGAAAACACATACATTCAAAGATTTGCACACATTTTCACGACTTTTTCAAAAATAGCAGATCTACAAGCTCGCAGCGCGGCACTCTGTGCCACGCTGTGAGCTTGTATATCTGCTATTTTTCAACAGTTAAAGCAGTCAATAATCCTAGGCCTAAATGGGTTAAAACATATTGGACCAACGTGTGGCAGAACATTCATCAGGGTCTCCGCCACATCGTTGAGACCCCGATGAAATCTACCACTGAGGCTTGTTGTCCAATAATTGCATATTTGAGTTTGTGAATCAACACCTTTTTTTCCCCCAGGAAGTGATCTATAGCCCCCTTTCCACTGCAGTTTTAGCACCACACCACACCGCATCACATAAAAATATCTTCATTTTCCATTACACAAAAGTACCCCTTTTAGCTATGATTATAATACAATATAAATTTGTATTACACCTATCCTAATTATAATACACTATAATGGATTATAACTGTGATTATAATACACTATAAATGATTATAATGTATTACTATGATAATTATAATACACTATAATAGATAACAGTGATTATAACACAATAGAATCTATGATCATGTATTACAACTATATCCTGGTGGTCTAAATGAAAAGTCAGTGAGTGATCACTGATCAGTCATTATGAAGTGTTTGGCCCTGTTTGGCCTAGATCAGACCTACTCTGGATTGGATACTTTTTAGTACCACGTTTAGTACCACTTTCACACTACTCTGCCCAGGTCTTTGTAGTGGAAAACCTGGCACAAGTGGGCGGTGTGGAGTCGTGTGGTGTTGGGCCATGTCAGTGGAAAGGGGGCTTATGTCACTATCAGGCAGATGGGACTGGGGAGGATCCATGGCAGTTGAGTTAAAGGGATATATTATACTTTCAAAAACACTTTTTGTCTTTTTATCGTCTAATCAGGCTTTAGGGAACACCCAGGACAGTTTTAGAATTTCTTCATTCATAATATTGATATTTGATATTCATTTCCCCCCATTTTCCCCCTTCCAGGACCTTCCTATACAAACCCACTATAACTTCAAACTCCATTTTAACCATGATAGATTAAATTAAAACTCCTGTCCTTTTTTCTGGTGACTCCTAACACCCTCCGAATATGTGAGCAGGCCGTGTTTTTTCGATAACCTTTTTCATTTATTTTTTATAATCTTTTATTGTATTTAATAATTTTCATTTCCCCCAAAAATGTATAGAAATCAATGAAAAATGTTATCGAAAAAACACGACCTGCTCACGTATTCGGAGGGTGTTAGGAGTCACCAGAAAAAAGGACAGTTGTTTTTATTGAATCCATCATGGTTAAAATGGAGTTTGAAGTTATAATGGGTTTGTATAGGAAGGTCCTGGAAGGGGGCAAAATGGGGAAAATGAATATCAAACATCTAAATACTGAATGAAGAAATTCAAAAACTGTCCTGGGTGTTCCCAAAAGCCTGATTAGACGCTAAAATGACAAAATCTTTTTTTTTTGTTTTTTTGTGTGTGAAATACCCCTTTAACTCCAGAAGTGTCCTTGCGAGAGTCTAACCGATGAACGATGCCTCCGACTCACAATGCTCATCTCGGTAATAATTCATTCTGTATCCTCAGAAATGGAAAATATTGATTTTCAATGAATAACACACCCCAGACGCCATTACACAGCCCCCCTCCCCCCTCCAAAAGAATACCCAGCACGTTCCTCTAATCACCAACTAAAACACCTCCTGCATCCACGCCGAGCCTGAAAGAAAAAAAAACTAAAAACGTGAGCCTGTCTGCAGAATGCTTGTAATTATCGCCGCTAATTACGAGATAGAGGTCTTCCTTCCTTGCACTCTGGAGGTGAGGCACAGCCTGACAGATGAGTTGGATGCATCGCTGCCGTGTTCACATTCGGCGGGCGGCTGGAAAAAGCCTTTGTGTGGTGCGACGCGGCGCAGGCAGTGACTTATCTGGATTAATGCGATCGTCAGGATCGATCAGGGGGATTATCTCGGGAGAAACATTTGAGCGCCGAGCCGCCTCTCGCGCAAATGACTGATTTTCATACACTTTGACACGCCTCCAGGATGATTACCGCGGTTATTAATTCGGTTTCGCGGAGCTGCATTAATCTCAAATACCCCTCACTCCCAGCGGCACGTCCACCGTGCCCGACCAAAAAGTGCACTGCTTTTGAGTGCCACGCAGGCACGTGCACACACAGACATCAAAGGGGGGCTCAAGCCCCTGCCCTTTTATCCGTCTGTAAAAAGTGCCCTCTCCAGACCATGAATGCAGTTTTTGAAGCGGTGAAAACCGCTTCCAATGAATGGCTTTGTGTGTATCACGCCCATATATGGTCATTTCAGTCCAGAATGAACAGGCTTTTTCAAAAACAGAATGTCCGTTTAATTACCATATATGGTGATCTCAGTCCAGAATGAACAGGGTTTTTCAAAAACACAAAGTATGTTACCTAATGTCCATATATGGTCACTCCAGGCCAGAATGAACAGGTTTTTCCTGTCCCGTACGTTTAAAATATCAGTCCAGAATGAATAGGCTTTTTCAAAAAGCAAAATGTCGATGTCCCTCCCGGTTAGATGAATGGATACTTTGAGGATTGGTCAAGCTTCACATGATAATTTGGCCTTCAGGGTTTAAAAAATGTAGTAAGCCACAAATACATTCAGAATAGAGGTTTTATCTGTCCACCGCTTCACTTCGAACCGAGGTTTGATTTTTGCCAGACCCATGAAATGGGTAGGCCTACATAAGCAAATGTCGGTCTGTCCGGGTTTTCTATATAAAGGGTATATATGATGATGACATGATGATGACATGCCTACAAAAGGCATGATGTCATAAATGATGATGACAGACAGGGGGTCTGGCACAACCAGGTTGACCTGGTCTAGTTACTATGGTGAAAGAAATGTAAATACCCCTTTTCCATGCCATACCTGAAGGCAGCATTCAAGAGAATTGCCTTGTCCAAGCTCTCCTGAACTTGAATGTAGCATCTTACGCTGAAAGAATTGCCCTCTCTGTGTAGAAATCCATGCTGGTACGCCACATCTCCAGTATTGACTTGATTAATATGCTTAGTTCAGTGTGGCATCATGCACTGAAAATAGCCGACCTTCAAGCTCACAACACGTCGCATAGCGACGCGTTGTGAGCTTGGACGTCTGCTATTTTTCGATATTTCCACTAAAAGGCCCTTTTAGAAATTTCAGCCCCTGCCTGTATAACATTCTCTGCACGTCCCTGGTGCCACGAATGGAGAGGGCCCAACGCACGTATCACGTTGGAATATTATTAGACTTGTGTTATGATCAGGGGACGTTATCGGGGATACAAAATAAACAAGACAATACACGTACAATACCACGATGTTATTTGAAATATAAACCTGCGCTTCATTACACAATCTAACAGCGACTTGAAACTGTGCAGAGATGACAGAAGGATTAACGAGCGTTAGTGTTTGGCGTGTTTATGATTGTCAGAACCACGACAACCATTACACTATGTTTAATGCTTAACAGTAAATCGAAAAGAAGACGGAATCAAACAGCTCATTGAAAGACACCACAAAAAAGCGCCCCTCCTCTATGACAGTGGTTCTCAACCTATGGGTCGGGACCTCCAGGGGGGTCCCCAAATTATTTTTGGGGGGGTCCCCAGATGATTAGCTCAATGTGAAACATTGTTTTCTCAATCAACAGTAAACAAACCAACATACAGTTTAAGTGTAGGTATCTGCACATTCTAAAGTGACAATTTAAGGACTTTTTAATACCTCTAAAATTTGGCCAAATTGACAAATATTTCACAATTTCTAGAAATTGTGAAAATAGCCGATCTACATGCAAGTGTCATCACATAACCACATACCCAACACTGATCAAAGTACTTGCGTGCTCTGCTGGCGCACGAGGCGCAAGTTGGCACCTCGACAGACTGCAGTCTGGTCTTTCTTTTCATTGAGATGGGCATCGACACGGACAGATCAATTCATCCAATCTGAAATTATCGTGGTGCTTCTTAATATTATCTAACTCATTTGAAATCCTGTTTACAGTGGTATGATCTGTCTCCAGCGTGGATATGCTGGTGTCTCTTCAGATTACTCTGCACACTGAAACTCTTGCCACAATGTTTACAGAGGAAAGGTTTTTCCCCTGAATGGATACGCTGGTGTACCCGTAGACTGTCCAATATGTTGAAACCCTTGTCACACTGTTTACAGTAGTAAGGTCTTTCTCCAGTGTGGATTCGCTGGTGTGTCTGCAGAGCGTCCATCTGATTGAAACTCTTGCCACACTCTTTACAAATGAAAGGTTTATCACCAGTGTGAAGACTCTGGTGTGTCTTCAAGTGACTTAACTGACTGAAACTCTTGCCACACTGTTTACAGTAGTAGGGTTTTTCTCCAGTGTGAAGACTCTGGTGTGACTTCAAGTGACTTGTCAGACTGAAACTCTTGCCACACTGTTTACAGTAGTAAGGTTTTTCTCCAGTGTGGGTACGCTGGTGTTAATTCAGACAACCCATCTCATTGAAACTCTTGCCACATTCTTTACAAATGAAAGGTTTATCACCAGTGTGAAGACGCTGGTGTGTCTTCAAGTGACATAACTGACTGAAACTCTTGCCACACTGTTTACAGTAGTAAGGTTTTTCTCCAGTGTGGGTACGCCGGTGTTTCTTTAGACCACCCATCTCATTGAAACTCTTGCCACATTCTTTGCAAATGAAAGGTTTATTACCAGTGTGAAGACGCTGGTGTGTCTTCAAGTGACTTAACTGACTGAAACGCTTGCCACACTGTTTACAGTAGTAAGGTTTTTCTCCAGTGTGGGTACGCTGGTGTATCTTCAGATCACCCATGTGATTGAAACTCTTGCCACAGTGTTTACAGAGGAAAGGTTTTTCACCTGAATGGATACGCTGGTGTATCTGTATGCTTCCCATCTCATTGAAGCTCTAAATGAGTAATAATGACCACTAAAGAACAGAAAACTGGAGCTGGAAGAGCAGTCCTTATATGATCTCTATTTTCTCTCTCAATTCTCTCACGCCTCTGTCTCTGCCTCTATCTGTTCTGTGCTCTCTGACTCTCCGCTTTTGAAGCTACCTCTGGGTGTGGGCTTGCTCCTGGTCACAGGTAAATAGTGGATCCCTAAAAGCTTCTTACCCCTTATGTAGGCTGAGCATATGGTATGGTCTAATGTTACACACAAGACAAACCAATGCCATGCATGCAAGCATAGCAACCACAATTTGTGCAGGTGAAACTGCAGCACACCTGAAGGGCTGAGGAGAAATATTAGTAATCTGTGGTTCTCAAAGATTGATTGATTGATGGATTGATTGATTGAATACTTTATTAGAAGTTCCCATGGAAAACTATAGGAAAGGTACAAGACAGGCTACTTCATTTTATGTTCAACTTATTGACATAAGAACTGGACTTTTTTGTCTCTATTTTCTAGTCAAATGTTGTTGTCGATTAAAGGGGTTACTCGGATTCATATAATCAGGAAAAGGGAGTACTGAAGCCCAAATGGTTTCAGGAAGCAGCATTCTCGGTGACGTCACCATTGTAGAGTAAAGGTCCGTACATACCGCCGGCGAATTAGCGTATAATTCGCCTTTTGTTTAAAACCTTATAAAGTCAATGGAAGCATCCACACCAAACGCGAATTTTCAAATTTAGTGAACATTCGCTGGCGAACTCCTCTCTCTCTCTGTATTAAATCAAGCTCACTCTACCCTACTTAAAGAGAGAGAGAGAGAGCATGGTCGAGGGACCTTCCCTTTGCATTGCTTTTCCGTGTCTCTCATCTGTGTGGCTGCTTGGAAAATGTACTCGAATGTCTACTGGTAAAAGCATGGTTTATTTGTTTTATTGTTAATTTGATTTTTGCAGATTGTTAATCTGCAAAAAGACTAATGTTTTAAAATAAATCGCTGGGTATTAAATACAATAGGATCCGAAATGTAGTGGAATAGAAGGAAAGTACTGGGAATTGGACTCAAGTACAAATACCTACACAAGTACAGGCTACTCAAGTAAATGTACTTTTAATTACTTTACACCACTGCTGCTGCGAGCTGCCTGTCTGTGGGGGAACGGAGCGGAGGGGGAACGGTGAACGCGTGTTGTCTCTTCTGTGATGTGAATGGGTTGTGTACGCCGGTGAAGACTTCTATTCTTATTTTTCTTTTTATTATTTAATAGGCTAACAACCACGGCCAGGTCATCATCACTTGAGGATGTAGTTTCCATTGTTTTATTTGTTTCCCTGTCCGTTCTCCTCTCTCCTCTCTCTCCTTTCTTCTCCTTTCTCCTGTGGCTACAGGCAGATATCACCCCTCATTTTTAGGCGAATTAAGCGTATATTATATGCATATTCGCGTCGCTGTGTATGGAAAAAGGCGAATCGCGAATACTTCGCTTTTTTGATTCGCTTATTCACGTCGCTTTCGCTAATTCGCCGGTCTGTACAGAGCGTAAGTCTATTGAGTTCAATGGAGGAGTGGTGCTAGCTTGAGAGTTCTGGCAACCTAGGCAATGAATAGGCAACCACACTTGCAATTTCCAATTGCATCTTTCACCAGTCAGTTGTGCAATACCATTGTATCCATATGTCTGTCTGTGCCCTTTCATGCCCATACATGGAGATCTCTAATCTCTGTCTGTCTGGCTCTCTTTTATGCCCATATGGTGTTCCGTGTCCTCCAGGCCAGTCTGCGTCGTCAGTACTATGACGTCAGAGGACAGACAGACATAACATTTTTGTTCAAAGTCATGTAAATGTGAGCGTGCGAGCACGAGGGATTTCTGCATAGGGCAGTGGTTCTCAACCTTTTCAGGCCGTGACCCCCAAAATAACCATATTTTAACTGGAGACCGCCCACCCTGACGAGCACTAAGAGTTGAGGAATTACATTTTGTAACATAACACGGTTCTATTGTGAAAATAGCAGATCTACATTAAAATTTTAAAGCAAAAAATAGAAAAAATAGCAGATATACATGCTCACAACGCCTCTAAAGTTGTGACAATTTGACCAATATTTAATTTGTCATTTTAGAGGTATTAAAAAAGGTCTTAAAAGTCCAGTCCAGTCTATACACTTCAGATTTATGTCTGTTTGTTTACTGTTGAGAGAGAAAACCATGTTGCACATTAAGTTAAACATCTGGAGACCCCCCCAGAATAATTTGGGGACCCCCCTGCGGGTCCCGACCCACAGGTTGAGAACCACTGGCATAGGGGAAAGAGGGCAGGCGTTAAATGCCATCGCTAATTCCAAACGCATCGGTTCCCCTGTCCTGCGTCATTAGCATGACTCAGGGTGGACAGCGGTCGTCAACCGGGTGACTGCCTGGTGTCAGCATCCTGTCCATGCTCTGACACATCTTCTGGGAGCGCCGGAGCCCTTTTGATCCGTGTGAAATGTGATAATGAAAATGAGACACTTACTCACTATCCTAAGTGTGCCGCTGAGTGGGCAGGGAGAGCGTCTGTAAATGGAAAGGTCACCGGTTCAACCCTCACCTCAACCAGTGTTTGTGTCAAGGTATCGGGGCTGTTAAGTATGACATCATTTTGTAGGCAGAGGAGAATTTCTGCCCCCAGTTTCCGTGAATCTTTTTTCTATTTTTACTATTTACACATTTTTCTTCTCTTTGTTGTTGAAAGGAAAGTGTTAGAATTATACTTTAGTCGTTATTTTTTGTCTCGGATCTGTTGAAAATAGCGAGGGACAGAAAATGCTCTGGGGGCAGATTCTCCTCTGCCTACAAAATGATGTCATGGCTTAAAAGCCCCGGGCGGCATAATATTAATGACGTCATCCACTGCCTCTACTAGTTAAAATCAGTCGTGTAAAGCAGTGGTTCTCAAGCTGTGAGTACGGGACCCCCAGGGGGATCCCCACATTATTTTGGGGGGTCCCCAGATGATTAACGTTGTTTTCTCACTCAGCAGTAAACAAATCAACACAGCGCATTTCTAAAGTGACAATTTAAGGACTTTTTAAGACTTTTCTAAAATGACAAATTAAACATTGGACAAATTGTCAAATATTGGAGGCAGAAAGTGTGAAAATAGCCGATCTACATGCTCACAACGCCTCGCGAAGAAAAATAAATTAACAGGCAACCACACTTGCAATTTCCAATTGCATCTTTTCTACTTCGTGGGTTGTCAGTAGGGCAACCAGACTATTGTTCTAGCCCATTGTTCATTGCATTCTGGATACACAATCTGATGTCATCAGTGATGTAATCAGTGTTGTCATTGATTCTGAGTGTGGTGGAGTTCAATGGGCGAGTGGTGCAAGTGAGGAGTCCAGTGATGTCAAAAAAAGAAGAAGAAAAAAAAAGAACTTTACTGGAGTGCTCCAATTTCCAGCTTGTAGATCGGCTATTTTCAAGATTTTTATACATTTGAAAACATGGGACATTCTGAAGAATGAGTACACTTTCTACTTTTGGTAGGGCCTACTTTAAGTACATTTTGATGCCAATACTTTTGTAGGCCTAATTAAAGTAAATGTTGAATTCTGGACTTTTACTTCTAACAGATACATTTACATAGCGGTATTGATACTTTTACTTAAACATTTGAGTACTTTCCCCCCATTGGTTTTAATGGGAAGTGCCGAATTCACGCCATCAGTAGTTTTCCACTTGCGCATTCTGAGAAACCTGTTAGGCTCACTGCTTTGTCTATGGAGAGTATCTGACTACTGGATGGAGGGAACCCATAATAAAATCATTGAAGATGTCCTAGATTTCTACTTAAAGTATGTTGACCTTTTACCAACAAGCTGCCAGAGATGAGCATCGGGTGTCTGAGCTCTCCTGCCGGCGACTGTGCTGTGATTGAGCCGCTCGGAGCAGCCCAGCTCTTGCTGGACCACAGCTGGCTTACTTACCAGGCTGTGCGTGTCACTCATATACCTAACACAAATAACACAAAATACCCATCTGTGTCATTTCTTTGGGTCGAATACCTCACCATGTGAAACTCTCTGTATTGTGTATAGATCTGTTATGATTTGACAAGTAGGGGTGGGACGATATGAAAATTTCATATCACGATTATTGTGGCAAAATAAATCGCGATTTACGATATTATCACGATAATCAAAATCCATTATCCTGAGGCGGAACATTTGCCAAAAGATAGCAGATCTACAAGCTCACAACGCGTCACTTTGCGACTCGTTGTGAGCTTGTAGATCGGCTATTTTTTGGCAAAGACAATTGATAGAGTGAAAAAAGACTGTATCAGATATGCAGCTCGGCAAATAAAAGGTGAATTGATCCCAGTGCATGACGGAGGACGATATCACGATAAATTAAATCTCCACGATACGATTATCGTGAGTGTTTTTATCACAATAAACGATAATATCATGGATTTTCCCATCCCTATTGACAAGTGACTTGAATTGAACAGCATGCCTCCCCCCCACCACACTAACACGCACACACGCGCACGCACACACAAACATGACTAGTGCGACAATCGGAGTGAACCAGGCACCACTGAAGCAAATCCCCCCCAAACCTGTGTGTTATACGCAAAGCTTCTCTTCAACAGAATTCTTTCTAACGCCAAAGAGAGGGTGTGGGCGGGGTTGGGGGATGTGTAGGGATTGTTGGGGAGTCTCAGAATAGCGAACTCGCCAGAGGGGAGTTGGCGACAACGAGCCACCTGGAGAGAGCTACACTAGCGGAGCTGTCCAGTTCGTCTTGTGTGCAACGCATGCCTGTTGAGTCACTCCCTGTCGATGCCTTTACCCCTCTCTCTCCCCCGTTCAAAGCAGACAAGGCCGTGGCAGTTTACCTCTCAGGCAGTGCTACAAAGACTTATCCAACTGCAGCCGGGCGGGCTGGCCACCTGCCCGTTTCGCCGCCAGCTGTTTTTTTTTTTGTTTTGTTTTTCTTCTCTTTTACATGTTCTTGACGGATCATCGTGTTTCTGTCCTGAGGCATCGCACGCTCGTCGGCGTGCACGAGGCGACGGGCTCCCGCGTGAATAGGCACGCACCGGTGTTTGCCAGATTTTGCGAGAGAAATAAGCAGCCAGGTCTAACCTTGTATCTCCAAGTTTCAAATTTGTATGTTTTTTCGTAAAGTAAAGCCCCGCTTCGTCATACAAGACTGTCACACAAAACTAGTGAAAATAGCAGATCTACAAGCATGCAACGCCTCGCGGTGCGAGGCGTTGTGTGCTTGTAGATCAGCTATTTTTACTATATATATATATATATATATATATATACATTTTATTTTATAAATGATAAATACAAACGTACGGTTTTGGACATACAAGGTTTCAACCTAACAACAACAATATGAAAACGAGCCCACAAGAAGCCACTAGGCTACGGCTCTAATCTACAAGCTCACAACCCGCAAATACCAATATTTACAACCGACTTTTCAGAAAAAAGAAGCCCAATGTCACTTACCTATAATAAGAGGACATGGCACACTGGCAAGCACCCACCCAAGTACAGCTGGCACGCAAGCGCACGTGATAACGCACACGGTCACATACTGTAGACACATAACAATTTCCTAGACACGGACGCACATTAAGGCTGCCTTGAAAAGAGACCTTTTCTATCAGGCTTAGGGATGGGACGATACGCGATATTATTGTTTATTGTCATAAAAAACACTCACGATAATCGTATTGTGGAGATTTAATTTATCGTGATATCGTCCTCCGTCATGCACTGGGATCAATTCACCTTTTATTTACCGATCTGCATATCCGGCACCACTTAAATCCTCTATTGGTAAAAGATACTTATAATATACGTATGTATGTACTTGATACAGTCTTTTTTTCACTCTATCAAATGTCTTTGCCAAAAAATAGACAATCTACAAACTCACAACGCATCGCAACGCGAGCTTGTAGATCGGCTATTTTTTGGCATATGTTCGACCCCAGGATAATGGATTTTGATAGATCACGATTTCTTTTGTCACAATAATTGTGATATGACATTTTCACTCCTAATCAGGCTTATGGCAATAAATACAGTATTGTTTTGTTTGTTTGGTTTGCTTGTTTGTTTATTGTTTTGGTGTAAAGTGTCATTGGGTCCATGAAAGGCGCAATATAAGTTCAAGCTATTATTATTGTTGTTATTATTCTTATACAACAGATGAGATTGTTTCATTTTGCAACACGCCCCCATATAACAGGTGACTCACTTGGCATGCAAACATATACATGCATGGGCAGCCAAGCAGAAACCACAGTGCACGCACAAACACAGGAACGCACTGACACACGCACACACGCATTCACGCACGCATGAACGCATGCCCGCGCACCCACAAACTTAAACACAACATTTTAAACAATTTTATACAGTACTTTTCCAAATGTATAATACAGCCCTACAGTCTCACACATATATGTCTGACAGCTAGTTATGGCAGGGCTGTGCACTACCGCGACACTGATGTCAGACGGCGAGAGAGGCTGGAAAGTTGATGAGACTTGGTGAGTGAGAAAGATTGCTGTAGCGGTAGCAAGTACAGACACCTAACTACCCCTCCCCCCCCCCCTCTCCAACACACGCACACACACACACACACACACACACACGCACACGCACACGCACACGCACACGCACACACCTTGCCAACCCCCGATAAGGCACACTGTCGTTTCTCACCAAGAAGAATCATTGTCCAAAACTTTCCAAGCATATCCTGTCCTCTCCCACTGCTCCCCACATTTCTTTCACTCTCAGGCAGACACATGCTGCTCATCTGCATTGATTGGACTAGTTATAGGACCAAACCCATTTTTATTTTTGCTCGTCGACTATGACTCATCATACCCTTGTTACTACTGCGGAAGCATATGGTTTGTTTGATGTTGAGGGAGCCATTGTTTTCCTTTCATCGCAGTACAGTACGTTAATACATTGGCAGACGCTTGAAACCTAATTGAGGTACTGTAGGTAAATCCAACACACTCGGTTTCACTGCCCTGTTATTTTGGGAAAATCCCAGTTGTCCTACGCCCAGTTGTCCTACGTCCCAGTTGTCCTACTGTGTCCCAGTTGTCCTACTGTAGCCAGTAGCTACATGTAGCCTACCCCCACCTCAGCATTCGTACAGCTACTCAAGTAGTGTACAGTTCTTGCCGAAAATTCGCCATCCTACTGCTGTAATTATTGTCCACGACATTGCAAGCGGCGCGAATGCCAGCGGACCTTGGCCAGGGCGGCGCGAGTTACGAAGCCGTGGTGAATGCAATCGTTATATTTATGCCCAGGCCATAAGGCCTGGGCAAGCGCACGATAAACGCATGAATGGGATGAAGATCGCTTGCTTTACAGTCTGTTCGCGGACTAGCCCATACAGCCAGGCTACAGTAGGACAACTGGGACACAGTAGGACAACTGGGACGTAGGACAACTGGGCGTAGGACAACTGGGACTAGTCCGTTATTTTGCGTCATCCTTGCATTTCAGTACATGCTGCAGAAAGCAGCACTTGAAAAGTCGTGCCAAAAATGGATAGAAACAGAAATGGATTTTTGAACGCGATTGAAATGTTGAGAGAGATGGGGTGAGACATGCAGTAAAGATCGTCGAGAACGGGACTCGAACCCGCGACGCACTGTCAGGCTACTTGTGTGCCTGGGTGCCTGGACCATAGAGCGAGAAAAAAAGACTATCAAGTATGTATATTATAAGTACCTTTTACCAATTATAGAGGGTTTAAGTGGTACCAGATATGCAGCTCAGCATATAAAAGGTGAATTGATCCCAGTGCATGACGGAGCACAATATCACCATGAATTAAATTTTCATGATACGATTATCGTGAGTGTTTTTTTCACAATTAACGGTAACATCGCGTATCGTCCCATCCCTACTCCTATAGGCAGGAGAAGTCGGTGTCAAATGTAAATGAAAGCAACCCCTTGTATTCTTATACACCAGGCAAATAAGTGATTATTATGTTTTTAACAGTAGGTTTGCCCTCACTGCAGTATGCAGCAGCACTATAATTAATTGAGCGAGTTTGCCTAAAGTCCCAAACACCTGGTGGCTTGACAGCAGAGTGAAATAGCGAGCGCCGATGGGATCAGGCAAGCAGCCACATCAAAGCAATGGAGTCCATTTATTATTAACACTCTTAACGGACTCTCCCCCCTATAGAGTGTGTGCTGTAGGTCTTTGGGTATTTTTATACAAGGGACTAGGGAGTGAAGCAGGGACGTGCTGGCCATTGGGAAAAGCGGGACAACTCCCGAACGGCCGGTTCATTCCTGGCTGCGGTCCAGGCCGGCCATTAGGAAAAAAATAAAAATAAAATGTGGGCCTTCGTTCCATTTTGGGGGCTGGGCGGCCAACAAAGTAAATCGTCACTGTCGGGCAGAAACCTCGTATCTCCAAGTTTTCAAATTTGCACAAAAGTAGTGAACAGCAGATCTACAAGCACACAACGCCTCGCGGTGCGAGGCGTTGTGTGCTTGTAGATCGGCTGTTTTCACTAGTTTAAATGATAAATACAAAACAAACGGTTTTGGACGTACAAGGTTTCCACCCGACAGCGACGAAATATAACTCATGTAATTGGCCCACTGGCTTGTCACTTGTCATGATCTGAAATGGCAAATCTTTGAGTAGCAGCAGCAGCGCTATAGAGAGAGATCTCTCTCTATAGCGCGCAATGAGGGCCTCTCCAACTCTTTTTCCCGGGCTGAATCAGGGGCCCAGCATGTCCCTGGAGTGAAGGAGAGAGGGACTGATCTGGCTCTCGTACTATAGCGCTCACGGCTGGGTGCCTGAATGTCTCACAGAAAAGCCCAAAATGTGAGGGTAGGATGAGACAGGGCGCTGTGTCTCAAGGTTGTATTCATCTGGAGCAGGTATTGTAGTAGATTACAGGGTTGTTCTGCATTTGTCCCTGAAACTATAGCCTCCTTTTCCCGTTGTGGGGGAACACTTTAACTGTGGTTTCATAGACCAGTGGTTCTCAACCTTTTCAGGCCGCGACCCCTCCAAAATGATTAAATATCTGAACAGGGGACAAGCACTTTGTCGGAGTTGAGGCGTTACATTTAAGGCTAGAGTCCAGGGTGAAGACCTGTAGTTTCCTAGCTATCACCTAGGCTTTATGTATTTTTAGGTGATAGCTAGAAAACTACACCGCGGTGAAGTGAATAGCTCTTCACCCTGGACTCTGATAGAGGCTTTAGTCTGACTCGGTTCCACGGATAAATATTGTCAAAATAAAGGACTGTGGGGCAATGCGAGGCGTTATGAGCTTGTAATGGTAGATCAGCTATTTTTTATATTTCAAAAGGTTTGCCTCCTCCTTATGTTATTTGACAATTTCGCCAATTTTTGACCAGTTTTTAGATGAAAATTTGAACCCTGTCATTTTCAGATAGTTTGGTCCCTATAGACGGGTTTCTTGTTTACAAACATTGAGACTAAATGCACAGCTGACTGTATCATGTAATCAATTCCGTCCAATCCCCAAACCTGTTGTTTTGGGGAGCGCTGGTTTCATTGGCTAATTTTGGTACGGACCCTGCGCACAAATCTAGTTTTATCAGTGTAACGTGGACCAGAAACCCGTCTATTTAAGCCAAAACGGCAAAGAAATCAATTTTATCAAAATAATTCCTATGGAAATACATAGCTGAATAGGGCCAAAACGAAGTGACCCCCCCAGGAAATGAGGGCGGGGTCTGAACATTTGAACCCCATCATTTTTTGATAGTTTGGTCCCTATAGAAGACAAAACAGAAACAAAATCTATTTTAGCCAATTAAAATCCTATGAGGATACATATCCAAATAGGGCCAAAACTGAAGTGACCACCCAGGAAATGAAAATGTGAACCACATCATTTTCTGATAGTTTGGTCCCTATAGAAGCCAAAACCGTAGAAGAAAAATATATATATATTTTGGCAAAACAATCCTATGGGAATACATAGCCGATTAAGCTGAATAGGAACAATGTTTGACCAGTTTTTAGATGCAGTAAGGGTTTTTCTGTAGGTATTGGGGGCTGCATGACACTAGTAGAGAAAGATGCCTGCAACAAAGCAGAAGGCCCGCAACACTCCAATTTTGAAAAAGTATTTTCAGTGCAAGGCTCAAAAGAACATAGGACCATGAAGAAGTTGCCAGCAACTATGTTATGTTAACGCTGACGAAGACCTACAAGGTCGAAACGCGTCCGTTTTTCCATTGTCCAATGAGGTAAATAAAACCTTTTTAAAAGAGATTCCTTGAGTGCTGGCAAACTTCTTCATGGCTGCATGACACAACAAAGACATGCAATAATAACCCATTTTGACTGGGAATATAGAATCTTTTCAATAGGACTCATCCTCACAGAGTTCTCCTCTGCACAGCAAGGTCCTACCTTATATCTTTAAAAAAAAAACGAAAAAGCTTTGAAACAAAGTTTTGCGCGGGTGACGGATGACTGTTCTGCCGCCGTAAATCACAGTGTGTGTCACAGCTTCATGTGTCATCATAGAGCAGTGTGCCATATAGCTTCCTCTGGCATATGGAGTGCATCTGGACGTCATTAATCCCCCAGGGCTCTATCTTTGGCCTCCTCCTTTTTTCCCCCTCTACACCAGGGGTCTTCAACGTTTTCAAGGCCAAGGACCCCTTAGTTGAGAGAGAGATGCAGCAGGGACCCCCACAACCTGTTCATAGATTCTATATAGTTTAATCGTTTGACAGCACAATCATCAGTGTATTTTGGGTTCAAGTGAATTTGTGTTTTCAGATATTTAACCACGTGAACTGTCGATACTTAACTCTTATTGTGCCTATCCCGAACTAGTTCGGGATAATTATTAACGTCCTGGGTGCCTATCCCGAACTAAACTTTCTCTCTGTTCTTTTCCCCCTCTATACTAAACCCATTTGCCTAAAATAGCTGATCTACAAGCTCACAACGCCTCGAAGTGCGAGCTTGTAGATCGGCTATTTTTGGCTAAAGTTCTCAGGAATAAAAGTATAAAAAAGTTTCTATCACACAAAGATTTTGAGGAACCCCTGTAGTATCTCTGACGACCCCCTGTTGAAGACCCCTGCTCTATGTTTATCCTTGGCTTCCTCCTTTTTTCCCTTTACACCAGGGGTCTTCAACATTTTCAGGGCAACTGGGCAAGGACCCCTTAGCTGAGAGGGAGATGAAGCAGGGACCACCCTCCCACTACGTATTGTATCAAATTTTGTTGCATGCAGATTTTCATTTGACAGCGTTGTTTGACAGCACTGTCATCAGTCTAAGTTGGATTTGTGTTAATGTGTTTTTCCATGATATTTAACCGCTTAAATTGTTGATCGTTTACTTAGTAAATTTGACCTTTCACTCTGTACTTGGTCTGCTCTTTTTTTTTAAACCTCTGCACCAAACCTATTTGCCAAAAATAGCCGACCTACAAGCTTTGCGAGGCGTTGAGAGCTTGTAGATCTGCTATTTTCGGCTAAAGTTCTCGTCAGAATAGGGGTGCGAGGGTTCAAGTTGTTCATTTTAAATAATTATCCTAACACACAAAGATTTTGGTGGCCCCCCCTGTAGTAACTCTGAGGACCCCCTAGGGGTCCTGGACCCCCTGTTGAAGACCCCTGCTCTACACCCAATCTCTTTGCTAAAAATAGCCAATCCTCAATCTCACCGTGCATCACCGGATGTTTTTAATTTTTTTTGCCAAAATGGTCAACTACTATGACATGCCCATAACAGGGGTGCTCGGGTTGACGGGTTCATGTGGTTAAAGTGAACTTTTATACCTTTCCAGCGTGGGCATTGACAGGTGCCTGCATGCGTGCTAACGTCGCTGACTAATAAGTGTCAATTAGTCGTGACAGCAGATGTAATTACAACTTTATTGCACACTGTATGGCAGCCACCTCAAGAGGTAGATACTGACTAATGGAATGGATCGGGACAGGCGGACACTTCTGCTCCCATTATATTTATTGAATGAAAACCATTAATTCAAGGTACTCACTCACTACGCCAAAAATAGGTTTGGTAAAAAGCACATTAACACAAATCCAACATAGACTGGTGACAGTGCTGTCAAACAAGTCTGTGGTCCATACATGAAATCCGTGAAAATTTGCAACACAATTTTATACAATATGTAGTGGGGGTCCCTACGTAATCTCCCTCTCAGCTAAGGGGTCCTTGGTCTGAAAACGTTGCAGACCCCTTGTGTAAAGTAACGTCAACTTTGAATGTCTTGCTTCGCTGAGGGTGGCTCTGTGATGGCGGTGTGCAGGGACGTGCTGGGCCCCTGATTCAGCCCGGGAAAAAGAGTTGTAGAGGCCCTCATTGCATGCTATAGAGAGAGATCTCTCTATAGCGCTGCTGCTACTCAAAGATTTGCCATTTCAGATCATGACAAGTGACAAGCCGGTGGGCCAATTACATGAGTTATATTTCGTCATTGTCGGATGGAAACCTTGTATGTCCAAAACCATTTTAAAAATGATTTAAGAGGCGTTGTGTGCTTGTAGATCTGCTGTTTTCACTACTTTTGTGCGACAGCCTTGTATGATGAAGCAGGGCTTTGCTTTGCGAAAAAATGTACAAATTTGAAACTTGGAGATATACGAGGTTTCTGCCCGACAGTGACAATTTACTTTGTTGGCCGCCCAGCCCCCAAAATGGAACGAAGACCGACATTTTATTTTTTTCCTAATGGCCGGCCTGGATTATCTCAACGTTTTCCTCACAACATAATCACTAAAATATCGTCACTGTTGGGCAGAAACCTTGTATTTCCAAGTTACAAGGCCGTCGCACAAAACTAGTGAAAACAGCCGATCTACAAGCACACAACGCCTGACATCGCGAGGTGTTGTGTGCTCGTAGATCTGCTGTTTACACTAGTTTAGTACATATTTTAGATGATAAATACAAAACGAACGGTTTCCACCCGACAACGACGATATGCTATAAATAACAATTTCTGCCTACGTCTTTTGGCCTTTTCTCGTTTCTTTGCCTTTTATAACCGTGCCCAGAATATCCTCCGTTGGAACCCTAGCCTACTGGACATTATTATTGTGTGGGTCTTGGCATATTATTGACATCCTGTTAATTTCATTTGGCTAATTGCTTGCTGGCTTCCTTCTTGACTCTCACCATGCATGTTGAAATGAATGTGGCTTCTCATATTTGTATCCATTAGAATGTGCCTATTTATGGGGGTTTAATTGGCCCCATGCTAAATAATTGCCCCGCCCTGTGGCAAGACTTTGTTTCTTTCTTTGTATTATTTTGGTAGGCTAGTAGGCAGAATGTCATTCATTGCTTATCACAAAGTAGCCTAATGCAGTGGTTCTCAACCTGTGGGTCGGGACCCCCAGAGTAAAATATTAGAGGCAGAAATTTTGAAAATAGCAGAGCATGTATATCCGCTATTTTCACAATAGAACCGTGTTATACAAAATGTAATGCCTCAACTCTTAGTGCTTGTAGGGTGGTGGGGGTCCCCAGTTAAAATATGATTATTTTTTAGGTCGTGGCCTGAAAAGGTTGAGAACCACTGGCCTAATGTACAGGCATATATGTTTGACATCACATTGATTAAACAACATTTACTGTTCTTATTTGGTAAAATTGTGATTATGATGTCTTTCCTAACAAAAAAAAATAACAAAAAAAAACAATCAAAACCGAAATGATGTAGGCCTAAATAAGAACAGCATTCAGAAAGACTCTTCTCTCCTTCATAATGCATGGAGTGGACTAATTTTGCTTCAACGATAGAGGGCGGTAGTAAGCAAGGATAAAAACCACTGCTGGAATTCAGAGCCGTCTGAAGATGCAGCTGCTGGGACGGGCTCTCTCCCTCCCTCCCTCCCTCCCTCCCCCCCCCCCCCTCTCTCTCTCTACAGCACATGCATGCTCTCTCTATCCCTCCGTGTCCATCTCCATCTGTCTCTGTTTCATTTTGCTGTAATGTTTTCCCTACAGTCTGTGGACGGACAGCGCTGTTGAAGAGAGCAATCCTCGCCGCGCACGTTCACTCACATCATCAATCCAGAACACATAATAACTAACCCGTGTATAGAGCGGGGTTTTTTTTTTTGCGTCATATCTCGCATCTCACCTATAGAGACGTCGTGATGCGGAGGTGACCATGAAAATATATGGCCGTCCATATGTTTCCCATTAGCTGATATTGTGCATTCTCGGAAGAAAAGCCTATATAAGGTGCTCTTTGGAGATGAGAAAAATGTCCCCAGCTCACTCACACACACACACACACACACACACACACACACACACACACACACACACACACACACACACACACACACACACACACACACACACACACACATGGCTCATTAATTTGTGCCTCCACGCTGCATTATCAAATTCAACATTGGCAAGAGAAAGGGAAAGAGAAAAAACATAAATACTTGGATGCTATCACATGCAGGCAGCGCACACACTGTTATCCAGGGAGTTGGATGGATTTGCGCAGTGGTCGGCTGGCACTCGATCGGCAAAGACATGATGCATACAGTATATGGTTTATTCACACATAGAGGCTTCGTTTTCCCTGTTCATGCAAAAATAGCCATGGAAAGGGAAAAAACAGACTATATGGATGAATTGGACCAAAAACATTACAATCTGAAAGAAAAAGAGCATTGGTCTGAATGTGGCTCGCTGCGCCGCGGAGCAAAGCCACCGGCGACCACACGCATAAAACCACAGGAAAACCACACAACTGCGCACACCATTCCCGTCCCGTCTCTCCTTCCCGAGGAGGAGGCTGTCAAGTGCAGTTGGAGGCAAGGATGTGGAATGTTGAATAATGCACGTTTAATACGAACAAAGCCCACCACACCACAATGCGTAAAAGTTTATGCCTGGATTTGGCATTTTGCGGATTCCAGCGGGCGTTTTTCTTGTCACCGATTCAACTCCTTGCGGGCAGAATAAACCACCAGCATCACATAAAAGACCGCGTATAGCCTACGACAACGATATCATTGTGGTCTGTTAGGGATTTGAAATGTGCCCGTTGCACAAACAAACCCAAGGAATATGGCTGGTCGTATTCTTTATTATATTCTCACCATAATGCACTAGTCGGCACCTGCAGGTATAGCCTACGGACCCACACACGAGAAGAACATTAAGCATCCAAGCTGGCCTGAGTTAGGCTTATTTTTCAGATAAAATAGCACATCGCGCGCAAAATGCAAGAGAGAGAGAGGGAGATAGAGGGAGGAAAAAACGTCTGCTTTCACTCAATTTGCTCCTCTGTCCCTTTCATCAAATAGTCGGCTACCCTCTCTCTAGACCTTGCGATCAAGTTGTGCCCTGCCTGGATGCATGCGCTGCCGGGGAGAGAGAGAGAGAGAGCAAGAGGGGGTGGAGAGAGATAGACAGAGAGAGAGAGAGAGAGAGAGAGAGAGAGAGAGAGAGAGAGAGAGAGAGAGAGACTGCAATATCATTTGTGAATCACTCTCTCACAGTGCTGCAGATAGAAGCTGCGAACACACGCGCCGCGCGTCTGCAGGTGAGGACTGAGAGAGAGAGAGGCTGAATATAATGCTGGGCAATATTCGGTCTTTAATAGGAAGAATTTGATTTGAACAAACATTTTTCTTTTGGATTTATATTATTTTTTCGTTGATGGTGCGTGGTGTGGTGTCGTTTCTTTCTTTTTTTTTAACGACCCTGGCATTTTTCTGTCGCTTTGACGTGTCGTGGAGTTTTCTGCTTGCTTGCACGGGGAAAGAATTTCCACTCCAAGTGCACTTGGAAGGGAGCGGGGATCAGGTCCCTCAGATGATGCACAGCACGGATAGAGCGAGCGGATAGCAGCGGCTGGTGTTTTTCTTTTTTCTTTTTTTCATATTCCCCATCATCATCGCAGAGACAGAGAGCTGACGTGATGTCCCGCACGGTCAAGCCCTCCGTGTGATCAAGTTTGGAAACT
Organism: Nannobrachium achirus; assembly: GCF_963921795.1. Classification (NCBI taxonomy): domain Eukaryota; kingdom Metazoa; phylum Chordata; class Actinopteri; order Myctophiformes; family Myctophidae; genus Nannobrachium; species Nannobrachium achirus. The sequence continues at coordinate 33,579,889 of NC_137821.1, read as the reverse complement.
GCGCGGACACGTAAAAAAAAGACCGTCTCTCTGGAAATATATAAACAGAGGAATATTTGGAGCCGCCTCACCCACAAGGATTCTATGGACATTATAAAACAACTGAAAACGGTGAGATTTTGACCTTTTTTTCCCCGTGATATTGTGAGCTGGATCTTTTTTTTTCTCTTTTTTTTTGTGGACGTTTTGCTTTTTACGCGCATTCAATTCTAACGCATTTATGGCACTAAAAGCCCCTGGAGCGCACGCCGTATACCACCGTATACCACTGCGGTTCTACTGAAATAGGGAAAGCGCAAATAAAAAAAATCCCTGGGTTTGGAGGAAAAGCACAAGCAGAGGAAAAAGCCCCGTGCACTTGCTGCTTTGCTGTTCACTGCAGTGGAGGAGAGGAGAGGCGTCCGGAGGATGAAGTCTCACGCATCCCGACACGGAGGACTTCAGATAGACGAGCACGGTATTTGATTCTCATATTAGGACATTTCGAGTGGACCGTAATCACGGTCATTACTGCAATTTAATTTTTAAGAGACAAGTGAACGATTTTTGGCGACAACAATGAGGACTACTGGTGCAGTGGACTATTTATGCTACTGGATGCTCGTCTTGCAGCTCGTATATCAGCCCGCTGCCAAGCAAGTGCTCCGGTATCGGCTGGCCGAAGAGGGACCCGCGGATGTCAGGATAGGGAACGTGGCCGGCGACCTGGGCATCGTCGCCGGGTCCGGCGAGGTGACATTCACGCTCGAGTCCGGGTCCGATTTTTTCAAGATTGACAACATCACCGGCGAGCTCACCACCAACGAGAGGCGGATAGACCGTGAAAAACTACAGCAGTGCCAAATGATATTCGATGAAAATGAGTGTTTTATAGATTTTGAAGTGTCCGTGATTGGACCCGCGCAGAGCTGGGTCGACCTCTTTGAGGGAAAAGTCATAATATTAGACATTAATGACAACACCCCGTCTTTCCCTTCCCCGGTTCTGACACTGTCTGTGGAGGAAAACAGACCCATTGGTACCCTTTACTTGCTGCCCACAGCCACCGACAGAGATTTCGGCAGGAATGGAATAGAGCGATATGAGCTCATCCAGGACGGTGGGGAATCCAGGCGGCTGGGCTCCTCAGCGGGGCGCGACAATGGGGACTACTCGGGCAAGAGGCGATATGAGGAGGGGGCGAGCAGGAGCAGCGTCTTTGAACTGCAAGTTGCTGACACCACCGATGGCGAGAAGCAGCCTCAGCTCATCATTAAAGGGGCCCTGGACCGCGAGCAGAGAGACTCCTATGAGCTCACGCTGCGCGTCAGGGACGGAGGAGACCCCCCTCGCTCCTCTCAGGCCATCCTGAGGGTGATGATCACCGACGTGAACGACAACAGCCCCCGGTTCGAGAAGAGCGTGTACGAGGCCGACCTCCCGGAGAACAGCTCCCCCGGCGCCCCCATCCTGCAGCTCAAGGCGGCTGACGCAGACGTCGGGGTTAACGGTCAAATCGAGTACGTGTTCGGTGCGGCCACGGAGTCAGTGAGGAGGCTGCTGAGGTTGGACGAGAGCACAGGCTGGCTGAGTGTGTTGCACCGCATCGACCGCGAGGAAGTGAGCCAGCTGAGATTCACCGTAATGGCCCGCGACCGAGGCCAGCCGCCCAAAATGGACAAGGCCACCGTGGTGCTGAACATCAAGGACGAGAACGACAACGTCCCCGCCATCGAGATAAGGAAAATTGGACGCATATTCCTGAAGGACGGCATAGCCAACGTCGCCGAGGATGTTGTCGTTGACACGCCTATTGCCTTGGTTCAAGTGTCAGATCGTGACCAGGGGGAAAATGGCATAGTAACGTGTACAGTGGTGGGGGATGTTCCCTTTCAGCTCAAGCCAGCCAGTGAGATGGAGGGCGAGCAAAATAAAAAGAAATATTTCCTCCACACCTCTGCGCCACTGGACTATGAGGCCACGCAGGAATACAATGTGGTCATAGTGGCTGTGGACTCTGGAAGCCCCAGTCTGGCTAGTAATAATTCAGTCATTGTCAAAGTGGGTGACACTAATGACAACCCTCCCATCTTCAGCCAGAATGTAGTCGAGGTGTCATTCCCCGAAAACAATGCCCCTGGCGAGAGGGTGACAACCGTGTTAGCCATCGACGCAGATAGTGGGAAGAACGCTGAAATAGCCTATTCCCTGGACTCATCAGTGAATGGGATTTTCTCTATCGACGCAGACAGTGGAGACATCCGTGTAAACACCATCCTGGACAGAGAGCAAACAGAGCGATACGAATTCAAAGTGATAGCCAAAGATAAGGGCATGCCCATACTTCAGGGCTCCGCCACCGTGGTGCTCCTTGTGGCCGATAAGAATGACAACGAACCAAAGTTCATGCAGGACGTGTTCACCTTTTATGTCAAAGAGAATCTCGAGCCAAACAGCCCCGTCGGCATGGTCACGGTCATCGACGCGGACAAGGGCCAAAATGCCGAAATGAGTCTTTTCATCGAGGAGGAGGAAGAAATCTTCTCCATCGAGAACGACACCGGGACCATATTCTCCACGCTGTCGTTTGACCGCGAGCAGAAAACCACATACACGTTCAGGGTGAAGGCCGTGGACGGAGGCGACCCTCCCAGATCGGCCACCGCCACGGTGTCGCTCTTTGTCATGGACGAGAACGACAACCCCCCGCATGTCACCTTCCCGATAAACAGCTCCTACACCCTCCTTCCTCCGTCCAGCAACGTCCGAACGGTGGTCAGGACCGTCATCGCCACGGACACCGACACGGGCATCAACGCCGACCTGAACTACAGCATCATCGGCGGCAACCCCTTCAAGCTGTTCGAGATCGACGGGGGAAGCGGGGTCATATCGCTGGTGGGGAAGCTGGAGCAGAAGCACTACGGCCTCCACAGGCTGGTGGTCCAGGTGAACGACAGCGGGCAGCCCTCCCAGAGCACCACCACGCTGGTGCACGTCTACGTCAACGAGACCCTCTCCAACTCCACCATCGTGGAGGCCCAGGTGGCCAAAAGCCTGAGCACCTCGCTCAACACCAACATCGCCGGCGACCCCAACTACGACCTGGGCAAGCAGCGGCTGAGCATCGTCATCGGCGTGGTGTCGGGCATCATGACGGTCATCCTCATCATCCTGATCGTCGTCATGGCCCGCTACTGCCGCCCCAAGAACAAGAATGGCTACGAGGCCGGCAAGAAGGACCACGAGGACTTCTTCACGCCGCAGCAGCACGACAAGTCCAAGAAGCCCAAGAAGGACAAGAAGAAGCAGAAGTCCAAGCAGCCGCTCTACAGCAGCATCGTCACCGTGGAGGCCTCCAAGCCCAACGGGCAGCGCTACGACGGCGTCAACGAGAAGCTCTCGGACAGCCCCGGGATGGGCCGCTACCGCTCGGTCAACGGCGGCCCCGGGAGCCCCGATCTGGCCAGGCACTACAAGTCCAGCTCCCCGCTCCCCACCGTCCAGCTGCACCCGCAGTCGCCGACGGCAGGGAAAAAGCACCAGGCCGTTCAGGACCTTGCCCCCGCCAACACCTTTGTTGGCACCGGAGATAACATTTCCCTTGGATCTGACCACTGCTCTGAATACAGCAGTCAAACCATCAACAAGTACAACAAACAGGTAAGAGTCTTCACTTCGTTCTCCGTCTCCACGAATGTCTAGTGTTCCTCCCCCGTTAGCGTGTACTCTCTGCAGTAATGCCTTCTGACAGGGCCTGTCTCAGTAGTTCTATTGCCTTTATGGTGCTAATGTACGTCAAGTTAGTGGCATTGATCTTGTTTTGGTTTGGAGTGCCATTCACGTGCAATGTTGAAAATGGAAGAGGGTGGTTTAGATTACTGTAGGTGTAGTTTGCGCTCTGTCACGATGCGTTCAGTGTTTTTCTGTTAATCTTTTCACGTAGGGCTGAAAGGCAGGGTGTCCTGACCGCTAACCTTCGCACATAATGTGTCAGAGTGCTGTAGACAGCTCACATAAGGCTCTGGTTTGCAGTTATTTCATCTCAGAAGGGAGCATGGCAAGGGAGCAAAACGCCCCTCGGCTAGGTCAAAAACTAGACACCAAGAATGCAGCATTAGACGTAGCTGGCTGTGTAAGGAATGCTAGTTGCAGTGTCCCGTTTTACAGGGGTTTGACTCTGCTTTGACTGGGAACATCTGGGCAGGAGGTTGTATTAACATTCCTCTGCACTCCCGCTCGCCTGTATCAGCTCCCCAGCCTTATAGCGGTGAAACCGTCTCTCTCTCTCTCTGCACCACCACCTCCCCTCCTTCCTTCCATCCTTCCACTGTTGATCTGACTCCCCTCCGCTGCTCTCTACGGTAGCTCTGCTCATATCTCCATTTTACTCTTTTCATCTCCCCGTGCCTTCTCTTCATGGCCAATTCCTTCTCTGCTAACCCTCCAGCTCTCCTTGACTCCTTTCATGCTTCCTCCCCCCACCCCCTCCTCCTCCATCACCCACAGCAACTCTTTGCCATCATTCGCTATGTAAAAATGTGTCCATGCTTCATGTGACTTTCATATTCCAGGGAGTGTGTGTGGATATTTCATATTTTGAACCCTGCAACACCCCTCCCTTCATTCTCTTTCTTTTGGCACGGTTGAACCCAACTGGGGTTAATTCATAATGAAGTCAGACTTCTTGATCTGGCGTTTGCCAGGAACAGAACACTTACTCCATTGTTTCATGTGTTTCTTTTTTCAATGGACGTCTAATGCATTATTGATATCGCTCTCTTTACTTGGTATAGGCAGCTATTTCCTTTAGCATTTGAGAGTGCTGCTCTCTCAACAGTGCACGACAACACAGGACAATATCGTCGTTGTCGGGTGGGAAACCTTGTATGTCCAAAACCGTTTGTTTTGTATTCATCATTTTTAAAAATGATTACAACCAGTGAAAACAGCCGATCTACAAGCACACAACGCCTCGCACCGCGAGGCGTTGTGTCCTTGTAGATCTGCTGTTTTCACTTTTGTGCGATGGCCTTGTATGATGAAGCATTGCTTTACTTTGCAAAAAAAAAAAAACTGCCCGACAGTGACGACATTTTCTGCTTGTATTTGTCTCGCCTATCTCCCCTCCACCGTTTCCCATATTCCATGTCCATCTCCGCCTCCTACATAGTGTACGTCTCTTTTTGGCACCTGTATCCGTCTCTCTGCAGCACCTCTTCCTTTCCTACAAAGTCACATGCATTCTCGCCTCTTATTCTCCATCTGGCTGTCTCTCCGCTCAAATCCCTTCTTCATGGCTCCTCCTGCAAATGGTCGCATTTACATTCCTGCTCTCTGCATTGCATCGTTTTCTTTCATGCATTAAGGCCATTTCTGTCTCCCTCTCCCCTCTCTCTCTCTCTCTCTCTCTCTCTCTCTCTCTCTCAGCCATTTACCTCTGTCTCCCTTGGCCCCTGTCTCTAACAGCTTCTAATATAGTGTGTTCAGCAAAGCTGCTACCCAGAGTGTGAGGAGTGCTGTTGCTTTCGGATGTCTCCTGCATAATTAAAAGGGCACTCTATTCGGCGCTGCTGCGGCAGCAGCATGTATTGTGTGTCACCGTGCGCCCCACTCGCTTATATAATTATTTATTTACCTTTCACATAAAACCGCTGTGGTGATTTTCTTTTTATGGGGGGGGATCTTATTTGTTAGGATACAGTAGGGCCGCTGGCAAACCCCAGTCATGTGCCGAGAAAGGGAAAAAAAGATAATTCTAAATGCACACTGGCGGCTACACCGAGAATTATTACTGCCTTTTCTTGCGATTCCCGGGCTACCTGTGTGAGCAAAGTGGAAGTGATTTATGCAAAATAGCGTCTTTGCGGCATGGAGCACTATCAAATGATGGTGATTGGTGCCAGGTACAGGTACTCAATATACAGCGAGCATTATTCAAATGATCTTTTATGTCCCCCTCGGCCCTATAATCAAATACTCAACTGTTGACATGTTCCGCTCAGGTGAAAGGGGTCAGAACTAATGGCTGCATGAGAGTAACTAATTGAGAAGGTGGCGTGTTCACGCGCTCCAATTATAGCCTTAACACAGCCACCTCTGTTTTAGATGGTTTAATGACACTACTGCGCGTCTAAAAATACTCGTGTTGTCAGGTAAGCGGCCCTATTATGCTAACGCGATCACGACTCACATGTATGTAATACATGCATTATGTACTCAAGGTGGCTTAGATAACGGCTTGGCTTTATGTGTGGTAGGTAGTAGTGTCTTAATGTCTGGTTGATAATATGGTTTCCTGAGCTGTTGGAAGATAGAAGGTGTGTGTGTGTAGCTATAGCTCATTGTGCGTGCACGCGTGCGTGTGTGTTCCCTGTAGAGGAATTACTCCTATAGCTAAATGGCAATTTAAGAACCTGTTAATATGAAACTGATATGACTGAATCCCGTGCTGCAATTCCAAATGCATGAGATTTTCCCCTGTCATTAAGTATACGTTTAAAATCTGAATTTGCAAATTAGGCTAAAACCCTTGAGAGGATGAAGGTTAAGATTTGTGACAAGATGCAGCCACCTCTCTTTCAGTTTTCTCTCTCTCCTCCCACCACACACACGCACGCTAGGGATGGGACGATATAAAAAAATGTCATATCACGATTATTGTGACAAAAGAAATCGCGATTTACGATATCGCGATAATCAAAATCCATTATCCTGGGGCGTAGCATTCTCAAAAAAATAGCAGATCTACAAGCTCACAACGCGTCACAACGCATCGCAACGCGACGTGTTGTGAGCTTGTTAGATCGGCTATTCTTTGGCAAAGACATTTGAAAGGGATTGAAAAAAAAAGACTGTATCAAGTACGTATATTATAGCCTACCTTTTACCAGTTACAGAGGGTTTAAGTGGTACCGGATATGCAGCTCGGCAAATAAAAGGTGAATTGATCCCGGTGCATGACGGAGGACGATATCACGATAAATTAAATCTCCACGATACGATTATCGTGAGTGTTTTTTTATCACGATAAACGATAATATCGCTTATCGTCCCATCCCTACTCTCCTCCCAGCACACACACACGCACGCCCTCAAGCTCTTCTCTTACCACTATCCTCCTATCTGTCTGTGGGGAGACATAGAGAGACAGGGGCACAAGAAAGACGGCCCTGTTAGCGGTGTAGAGAATGGTTCCTACTGTTTCACATGGGAGTTTGGGTTGGATGCAGAGAGAGAGAGAGAGAGGGGGGGGGGGATACTGGCCAGAAACGGTGCGTCGCTGTCGGGTGGAAACCTTGTATGTCCAAAACCGTTTGTTTTTATCATTTAAAAAAATAAAGAACTAAACTAGTGAAAACAGCCGATCCACAAGCACACAACGCCTCGCACCGCGAGGCGTTGTGTGCTTGTAGATCTGCTGTTTTCACTACTTTTGTGCGACGGCCTTGTATGATGAAGCAGGGCTTTGCTTTGCGAAAAAAAAACGTACAAATTTGAAACTTGGAGATAGGAGGTTTCAGCTTCCGACAGTGACGAGTGTGAGCTCTATGGTATCGGCTTCCGCCTCCTCTACCTACCTAATCCTACGATAACCACGTAGGGTGTGCTTGTAGATCTGCTGTTTTCACTACTTTTGTGCGACAGCCTTGTATGATGAAGCAGGGCTTTGCTTTCCGAAAAAACGTACAAATTTGAAACTTGGGAGATAGGAGGTTTCAGCTCCCGACAGTGACGAGTGTGAGCTCTATGGTATCGGGTTCCGCCTCCTCTACCTACCTAATCCTACAATAACCACGCAGGCAGCCTGCTCGCCCAGGTAACTAGGCAACCGGCGGCGTTTATATCGGCAAGGGGAGAGCCTTCTCCTTTCAACCTCCGTCAGACATTTACGCACTCATTAAGCTAAGCGAACTGCGAGGAACAAGCCAGGGTGTCACCGAGCAGCTGTCAAAGAGTTGGAGCAAGACCGTTGACGGACATGACATTTTATCCTCCGCGGCAGCACCCCCTCGGAGCTCCACTGATTGGAATTCTTATCTTTTTTTTCTCTCCTTCTTCTTTTCGTCTTAGTCATCTTCCATTCCCCGTCATATATATATACCTGTTTTGGTGTGTGTGCGTGTGTGTGTGTGTGTGTGTGTGTGTGTGTGTGTGTGTGAGTGTGTGTGTGTGTGTGTGTGTGTGTGTGTGTGTGTGTGTGTGCGCGTGCGCGTGTGTGTGGTGATTGAGGGCTAGTAATCATTGCATCTCTTAAACACCATATCGTCGGGAGGAAACCTTGTATGTCCAAAACTCTTCGTTTTGCATTTATCATTTTAAAAATGATTTAAGCTAGTGAAAACAGCCGATCTACAAGCACACGCGGTGCGAGGCGTTGTGTGCTTGTAGATCGGCTGTTTTCACTACCTTTGTGCGACGGCCTTGTATGATGAATCAGGGCTTTACCTTGTGAAAAAAAAAACATACAAATTTGAAACTTGGAGATACGAGGTTTCTGCCCGACAGTGACGATATAATTTGGTGACTGAGGTCCCCAGGGGTCTATACTTGATCCCCCCCCCCTTTTCCCCCTCTAAATCTCTTTGCCCCGAAAAGAGCTCAAGCTCTGTGAGCGACGCGCTGTTGTGAGGAACACGTTGTGAGCGTGTACTGTACATCTGCTAGTTAGGGGTGGGCAACTTTGATGATGGCGAGGGTCACTATATTTCCAACTTCACTCCAGAGGGCCACATTGCATATTGCTACGTCCTACGTACTTTGTCATTCTAGTATCTCAAATAAAAGAAGCAAAAAAATAGCAGATCTACAAGCTCAAAACGCATCGCAGCGGCTGTTTTTTGCTTCTTTTGAATTGGAATCCTGAATTATTTGTTTTATTTTTGAATTGGAATCCTGAAATATAACATTTTGATTTAATTTCAAACCTATTTAGTTATATACTCATGTTAACATTATGAACCTAAATACAAATACGTTGGGCATAAAAGAAGACATTTTAATACTAGTCATTAAGCTACTAAGATAGACTGACAGAATTAAAGCAGGTCATGTTTGGAATTGTAACAGCTGAAATCAATAATATATCAGTATTCCCGGTATTAACCTGCGGGCCGCATTAAGGTGAAGGTGGGGGGCCGCATGTGGCCCCCGGGCCGCCAGTTGCCCATGTATGTGCTAGTATGTTCTGTTGATTCAACGCTCGCCTGTTATAGGACGTGCCCAGAATACGGACCCCGGGGTTCGTCCCATTAATAGCAGAACACATTGTTTGATTACTTCTGGCAAGTCGTTTCGATTCTGCCCAGTGGTGGGCCAGAGGAAATTATGCAATCCCTCCACAGCGTGGTGCAAACAGAAGGGCCTGCAGGCGCTCGCCGAGCCGCGGATTTCGACACCAGCAGCCGCCCACTTTTTTGTTTTATCATTGCACTTCAAAGGGCTGGCTGTGTCCAGGTGCATGTGCTTTAATGAACGGTGAGTTGAAGCAGCTTGTGTTCCAGCGCTCTCACAGCGGCCGGGCCCCTCTGGGCACGGCGTATGCCCGGTCCGCACGCAGCCAGCAAGCACATCCCTGGCTTGTCTCGCCTCAGGGTCGATGCAGAGTAGGCATGACTGGATTGGATGTTGCCCTCGGCCCGCTCACCTCCCGCAACCCCCCGGCCAGCTGTTCCCCCCCCACCCCCGATGTGTCCTCATAACTGCAACCTTTGCAGTCTGGCCTCGTGCACTCTGCATAGGGGCATATTATTCTCGGCCGCGGCCACAGTGTCCCCAGACAAACCGCATCGCCATAATGCAAATCAGAGGGGGTCACCTCGCTGACGTCTGCCCCGGGCCGTGAGCTCAGCTCGGATGTGAATCTCCTTGCAGGTTTTCATGCAGATCGGGAGACCGACGTGGAAATGTAGACTTTTGACTCGCGCCCCATTTGTTTACGCACCTACAGATGTAGCAGCCTATAAACGCCTCTGAAAAGCCACACTTTGACCTCAGTTTATTTTTGTACGCTAGAGTCTACTATTTCTGTTGTTGGCACACCGAATATGGACGCTAGGGTCCAAGTGGTCTGAGGACCCCCTAGGGTCTTAAACAGGGGGGTCCCCCTGTTGAAGACCCATGCTCTAGTATATATATATATCAATAAGACAAAAGCGTACAATATGGGTGTATGTTACCCCTCCCACCCCCCATTGTTCCTGCTCCAAAAGGGCCACAACCCTGGTATCTTGTCGTATGCGTCACATTTGAACGAACCTGTGGCTGTAAAAAAAAAAAAAAAAAACATTCCGCCACCTGTGTGTGTGTGTGGACCTCTGTGTAACTCCCAAGCTGTGTCTTTGGTATTCATCACTGCTTATGCCCCCCCAGGGTTTGTTTATCGCATTCCCACAGCATTATTTATTAAGAAAGGCATTAAGAAAATAGCATTTGATCAACAATTTATAGCTGCGCCATACTGTAAATAATATTACTGGCAACAAGGAATAGCCCCGGCAAACAAAATGGTATTCTCTCTGGGATTTCCCGGGGGAAGGAGTTAGCTGAGAAAACATGGGCAGCTGCTGCTGGCAGCCGGCCTCGCCATTACCCAGCCCATTCAGTGTTTCCCACTCTGTGTTTTGGTTTCCTTGCGCTCAGATAAACTCTGTTGTCTCCTCAGCCGTGACTTTTACCAACACAAAATGATTTGCAAGAGTATATTATCATGTTCTGTGCATATTAATCAGAGGTGCTGTATTAACAAATACATGATGCTTAATGCTCATGCTGTTGCAACTTGGCTTAAATCAAAGATGTATAGCATAACGCAAAACATTATGTCATTCACACTCCCCGAGACAGAGTTTGAGAAGATTGAGTACATTTAAGACGAGCTGTGTATGCTTTTGGTATGTTGTTGCTGCTTTACCGGCTATAATGGCTAATTTAATCACAAGTGTATTGGATGGCTTAATTTGCTTCATGCTTGCTCAGGCCTCGTTGTTTACGTTTAGAAGGTGGAGGGAGAGTGCAGAGCAATAATACCCATGAAATGGCCACAGCAAGCACTTTCTGGCATAATTTGGTTTGGGCCATATGAATGCATTGGGTGTAGGGGCAATTACTAATCTCATCTGAGGATTGGATTTACCTGATACTCAAGCAGAAATGGCAATAGGAAGAAAACAGAAAGGTCTTCATAAAGACAGCAAGCAGTGCTGGTGCTAGAGCTTATTGGCAAAGGTGCTCCTGTATATTTGATACTGAAGACTTTCCTCACTCCATTTATAGATCATCACTGAACCGTGAACATATTGAATACTGAATACAGTATACGTTTGTACGTGATACATTGTCCTTTCAAATATAATGGCTCCTTCAAACTGTATAGCATTGAGGTAACCTTGGAAATGATACTGTCATTTCTCTGTCTCTGACTACGTTTCTTACTGGCTCTTAGTGTCACTGTCCCCATTGTATGCGAACAATGAATTGTTATTGATTTTGCTGGGCTCTCCTGAAAGACAGTCGTCACAATTGAATCTGTTAATAGCCATGCTGGACATGCTGTCCACAGCGGTTGTTGTTCTTCTTGTTCTGAACGGACGAAGAAGGAACACAAGTGAGGTTACAAGCGAGCTGACAAGAGATGTTAAGTGTGCACCGCCTTGATTGTGCTCAGGTGCCGCTGATTGTAAATCCTGCATCGTTAGCTTGTACATTTGCTATTTTTGTAGCACGACACTAGCGTGCGACCAAGTACAAATAACCCTTTCAGTGGCAGTGATCAGAACTACCTCCTGTCGCTTCAGACAATTTCATACGCGGCAGTAGACAGACACATTACATGGCAGTCGGATCTCAACAGCAGGCACGTGCACACATAGACATCAAAGGGGGCTTGAGCCCCTGCCCTTTTACCTGTAAAAAGTGCCCTCTCCAGACCATTAATGCATTTTTTTACCACGGTGAAAGAAATGCAAATGCCCCCCTTTCCATGCCATACCTGAAGGCGGCATTCAAGAGAATTGCCTTGTCCAAACTCTCCTGATTTAGAATGCACCATCTTATGTTTAAAGAATTGCCCTCTCTGTGTAAACATCCATGCTGTACGTCACATCTCCAGTATTGACTTGATAATGTAATGTAATGTAAAGTTCAGTGTGGTATCAAGCACCAAAAATAGCCGACCTCCAGCTTCGGAGCTTGGAGGTCTGCTATTTTCGATATTTTCACCCAAAAGGCCCTTTTAGAAATTTCAGCCCCTGCCTCTCTAACATTCTCTGCTGCACGTCCCTTCTCAACAGCAACACTGAGACAGTCCTTTATACTGTAGTGCCATCCATTATGGCTGCACTCGTCACACCAAGCTCTTGTTTGGTGCTGCAGTCAGTCAGTGGGGGGGTTTTGTAGAGTGAAATACTGTACTGTACCTCCACAGGCCCAGGGCCTCCTGAGATGTAATGCTAGCCCAGTTTCTGGAGTTGTCCCTCCATTCTGACTGCTTGTGTTGTAGCTCTGAAGCGGCAGCAAACCGAGAACATCACTTAGCTCAAGTGCTGGGTTTACCCAGGGGAATGGTTTCTCTGTCGACGTGCGGGAATGCAACATGCATCAGACATATCGTCGTTGTCGGGTGGAAACCTTGTATGTCCAAAACCGTTCGTTTTGCATTTATGATTTTAAAAAATGATTTAAACTAGTGAAAACAGCCGATCTACAAGCACACAACGCCTCGCGGTGCGAGGCGTTGTGTGCCTGTAGATCTGCTGTTTTCACTACTTTTGTGCGACGGCCTTGTATGATGAAGCAGGGCTTTACTTCGCGAAAGAACGGATACGTTTGGAACATGGAGATACGAGGTTTCCACCCGACAACGACGATATGACGCTCATTGTTTGTGAGCCGTGCGGGCAAAACAACGGCAGTTTGGACCCGCTTCTCCTCGCGTTTGTGTCAAACCTACCATAGCACTGAAGGCAGGACATGTAGTTGACGACGTCTCTGACAGGTTGGAGCCATGTTTGGGCGACGGGTGTCCGAGTCATTTGTTCTTGGGTTTTCCTACGTGCCGTCAATTTGTGTTCTGTCTACTGGGATTATTGTCATGAATTATGGGAAGCAATTGTACAATGTAACAAGACATGTTAGCATGTGCTTGTATGTTTGCCACACTATTAGTCTCTCTTTCTTTGTCGTGTCTCTCTCTCTCTCTCACATGCATGCGCACGCACACGTGTGCGCGCGCACACACACACACACACACACACACACACACACACACACACACACACACACACACACACACACACACACACACACAACCACACACACACACACACACACACACACACACACACACACACACACACACGCAGTGTCAGATGAATCACTCCCTGTCAGCGCATCGCACCGGGGTGCCATGGTGTCAAGGGAACTGCCAACGGGGTCCGTGCACTCCCGTCAGGGGGCCGGCAATTTAAAACCTGTCCGGCGCGGGGCGGCCATGTTGTGACACACGTCCTTCATGAAAATGAGAATAAGAGGCGTGAAAAGGCTGACACTTTGCTCTATAACTTACCCCTAAGTGCCGCGCGTTACCGCGGCGGGCCAATGGCGCGGCTCCTCCGCGGACAGTGAACTTGTTTATGAAGAGAGGAGCTGACAGGTGGAATAAAGAGACATGTTGAGTGATGCGCGCCGCCACAGACGGACAGAGTTATGAGGGGTGGGTGTGGCGTAGGGCTGTCACCATCACCACGCTTTACTTGGCGATTGATTGTCCTTCAAATAATTGGGATTAGCGGATTTAATTGGAACCACGTGTAAGATTACTTTTCTGTTTGCCTTTCAGGTTTTGTTAGCAGAAATAGCAAAGGGCAGATGTGAAAAATAACTTCAATATCGTCGTTGTCGGGTGGAAACCTTGTATGTCCAACACCGTTCGTTTTGCATTATCATTTAAAAAACGGTTTAAACTAGTGAAAACAGCCGATCTACATGCACACAACGCCTCGCACTGCGAGGCGTTGTGTGCTTGTAGATCGGCTGTTTTCACTACTTTTGTGCAACGGCCTTGTATATGATGATGCAGGGCTTTACTTTGGGAAAGAACGTACACATTTTAAACTTGGAGATACGAGGTTTCTGCCCGACAGTGACGATATACTCCTGTATAAAGACTGACATTTGATATTCTAAAACACAGCAGATATAGTCACAACGTGTCACGATGCAGGCTCACAACGCATGTAGATCTGCTATGTTTGAAAATGTATTACTTTTTTTTTCCAACATGGAAAGGATTATGACAATTATGCAAAATAATAATCTAAAAGATTATGCGATTATGTAGTCATTATGACAGGCCTAGAGACGCACCATGGCATATGTATTGTGCAGCTTCATATCGTTGCTGTCGCGTGGAAACCTCGTATCTCTAAGTTTCAAATTTGTACCTTCTTTCGCAAAGCAAAGCCCCTGCTTCATCATACAAGGCCGTCGCACAAAAGTAGTGAAAACAGCAGATCTACAAGCACACAACGCCTCGCGGTGCGAGGCGTTGTGTGCTTGTAGATCGGCTGTTTTCTCTAGTTTGAATCATTTTTAAAATGATAAATGCAAAACGAACGGTTTTGGACATACAAGGTTTCCACCCGACAACAACGATATACTGTATCAGAATATGAGATTCCACAGGAAAACGTTGAATTTAGAATTAAGTAACGTGAAAGTAGTTGTGGATGAACTGGCACGCACTTCGAATGGTAGGAGTTGAGGCCTTACATTTAGTTTGACTCAGTTCCGGTGCTGTTGTGAAAATAGTAATGTTGGGTGTTCACGCAGAGAGCCAAGGCCACCCACAGCACTTCCACTTTGGAAATACAATATGTGCCTTGAAAGTATTGCTCCCAAAATGATTGAGTGCAATAACTGTGTTCAAAGTAATTGGGAAAATAATCATTTCACCCCAACTTGTACCTCCCTAATTGCCTGTTTATATCGACCTTTTTGTTCCCCCAAAGTGCTAAAAGAAAGGTATGATCTCATCGAGATTTGTGTTGAAATGCCATGATTGATTTTACAATATTTTGGGTAAATATTGCGATATAACTTTCTTGCTACTCTGTGATATCTGCATTCATACAATATGTATTGCATATGTATGGGTATGCAAATTACTGTGTGTGTGTGTGTGTGTGTGTGTGTGTGTGTGTGTGTGTGTGTGTGTGTGTGTGTGTGTGTGTGTGTGTGTGTGTGTGTGTGTGTGTGTGTGTGTGTGTGTGCGCGTGTGCGTGCGTGCGTGTGTGTTTGTGAGTGCGCACATATCTCTTCACGCATGCACACACCATGGTGCTGACAGGGAGAAAAAAAGGTAATAAGTTCAACAGTGTATCGGAGCATTTTTAATAGATACAACCTTGACCTTGGGTTCAGGTACACATTGATTTTTTCCCCCTCAAATCCTGACAGAGACACACCTGTTCTCTCTCTCTCTCTCTCTCTCTCTCTCTCTCTCTCTCTCTCTCTCTCTCTCTCTCTCTCTCTCTCTCTGACACGTGTACAGTACACAGCAAGATAGATGATAGATGTGTATTAACAATATTGTCACGATTTTGTATAGTGTGTTTAACTAATGATTATAGGCCTCTTGTTAAGATGCACATAATTGATTTGTCATGCTGATAGCCAACATGACACTGGGACAATTCAGGGAAAGAAAACAAAAGTAAAACAATCATTTGATTCGGCAAAGTGCAGCAAATAGTTTCTGGTGTCTGGCAAGTGCACATAACCAGAGTCACAGTTGATCTTTCATTTTCGTGAAAAAGCTTTAGTTTAGTCTAGTAAGAGGATGACGCCCAGCCAGGACATCCTGGGAACGTTTGTAACTAAAATGTTGCTTCTGGGTGGTCCCTGGAACTAGATATTTTGAGATAAATATCATTTTGGGGGTCCTTCACATGAAAAGGTTTGAGAACCACTGACATAGTAGTCTCTCAAGAACAGACTAACTGAGCTCCAGTTAAGTGAAAAGGACCTTTTCTTTGACGATGGCTGGCCAGATTGCTGACATAGAAACATAGGTTTTTCAAAAAAACCTTAGAAGGATTCAAAAGACACTCATAGAATCGGGTCAAAATTCAAATTTTCACAATTTTTCAAAAATAGCAGATCTACAAGCTCACAGCGCGGCACTCGGTGCCGCGCTGTGAGCTTGTATATCTGCTATTTTTCATTAGTTAAAGCATAAAATAATGATGCACAATATAGTGTACCCGTTCTAAATGGGTTTAAAGAGAGCAAATGTTTCAGTGCCCGTCTAGCCGCTTGTGGAACGCCCTACACCACCTGCTTTCAAATTATTCTTTTTTTTTTACCGTGGCACCGATCCTTTCACCTTTCTTTCTCGTTTTGCACAGAGAAACTGTGCAAAAACTGTGCAGATTAACAATTGGCCGGAAATAAATAATGCATCCCAAAGTCTGGCGTTGTTTTATTCTCTTTTCTTTCCTTCTCCCCCTATCCTAAGGATATAGTTTTTTTTTTTTACCCTTTTTTTGTAGTTTTTATTAACTGGCCTCGTAACACTCATACATATTTGCTAAGCAGCTGTCTCCGAGCTAGTATAATGGATGCGACTTGACTTGGGCAGAGAGGAGGGAGGAGGAGAAAAAAAAGGACAGCTTGACTGCCTCTATTAGCCCTGTTTTGGTGTGGCTCCCACCATGCGCCCCCCCAAATGAGATTATCTGTGTATGAAACAGGAGGTAGAGTGCGCACCGACCATCCATCAAAGCCTGGGGGGTTGGTGGGTGGGGGGGGGAGCAGACCTGTGTGAGTGCGTGCACATGTGCGCGCGCGCGTGTGTGTGTGTGTCGTGCACGGCAAATGGGGGCCTGTACAGTTCAGCCTCTCCATCATCCCACACGCCGGGCACAAACACAGCGACATGCCTGAGAGGGTTTCAATATCCTGTGTGTGTGTGTGTGTGTGTACTGTATGTCTGCATAGGGGTGTGTGTGTGTGTGTGCATGTGCCTGCTGGCATGTGTGTGTGTGTGTGTGTGTGTGTGTGTGTGTGTGTGTGTGTGTGTGTGTGTGCGTTCATGCATACATGTGTGTCTGCATGTGTACGCGTGCATGAAGTGTGTGTGTTCACATAGCATTTTGCAGTTCATTGTACTTGAACGTGTGCTTGTGGTTATTATTACATATCGTCATTGTCGGGTGAAAACCTTGTATGTCCAAAACCGTTGGTCTTGCATTTACCATGTTAAAAATGTTTTAAACTAGTGAAAACAGCTGATCTACAAGCACACGTGGCGTTGTGCTTGTAGATGTGCTGTTTTCACTACTTTTGTGCGACGGCCTTGTATGATGAAGCAGGGCTTTACTTTGCGAAAGAACATACACATTTGAAACTTGGAGATACGAGGTTGCCACCCGACAACGACGACATGGGGCACCTGAAGGTTGTGGTAGCTGCTGCCAGTAAGGTTGCCTGTTCTAATCCCCTTGACATGGCCGATGACGGACCCAGCAGGCCGAGGGTGAAGGCACTCCAAAAAAAAAAAAAAAACGCGACGGCCACCGGGCAAAGTGCCCTTGGGCAAGGCACTTGACCCCTCAGCGGGGGCCCAGCGGAGCTGCCCAGGAGGCGACGGTACAAGAGCACTGCGGTGGTAGCGCGTAACCCCGGATAACCCCCTTCCCACCACACCCACACCCACCCCACCGCAACCCGCTCCCTCTGGGCAAAAAGCTGTAAATAACTTGTTTTTTGTGAACTTGTCTAACACAAGGCTTAACACACACACACACACATACACATGTGTTTGTACCTCGGTAGAAGTTGTGTGAGGCAGCAGAAATATTCATTAGCGCGTTGCTCCGCGGGGCAGGCGAGGCCCCCGTATCGATGAGGCCTTACCTGGGAGAGAGCAGGCTATTAGCCCGGGCCCGATAAATCTTGTCAGTGGCTGGAGGAGTCTGCCTGCCCTGCCTGAAGAATGAAGGTCACTGCTGCCACCGAGTTACGAGCCACCTCCGCAAGACTCGCTGCTACTGTATCAGCGCAGCAAGAAATATGATGTCACACTAGGGCATTCACGAATAGTGATTTTTAGTATTCGAATTATTCGACCTCAAAGTATTCGAATAGTCGAATATTCTACAGGACTGGCCAAACTGTCAAATATTAAGTAAGCAAGAGGAAAACATTGTGAAAATAGCCGATCTACATGCTCACTGAGCATGTAGATCTGCTATTTTCACAATATTTATCTGCGGAACTGAGTCACATTAAATGTAATACCTACAATTCCAAGTGCTTGTCAGGGGTGGGGGTCCCCAGTTCAAATATGTTTATTTTGGGGGTCACGGCTTAAAAAAGTTTGAGAACCCCTGGTATAGAGCATTAACATATTCCTCCACAACACATTCTTTTGACTTCCTATCTAGCCAAGCTTTATAAAGCATATATTTCGAGAAAATAATAATAAAAAAATAAAAAATAAAAAAAAGAATATTCGACTTCAGTGAACAACGTCGAATAGTGACTTTGATATTCGAATATTCGAATAGTCGAATATTTGGTGAATGCCCTATGTCACACTACTAGCCTCTTCAGAAATGCTAATTGCGACCGTTAGGTTGCAAGTTACTATGAAAAGCTCCAGCGGCTGTCCGTCTGTCTGTCTGTCCGTCCGTCACATCACACTTTTGCCCTACGCTTATCTCCGCCACCGTCGTTGGCCCTTTATCGATGCCAGACTTTGCACGCACACTCCTTGAATGGCCCCTGATTTCTCACATGGCTCTCCTCTAGCGCCACCATTAGGCCGTTGGCTGTAACTTGAAACCCATATACCGGGGGGGAATATTGGCCAAAAATAGCAAATCTACAAGCTCACAACGCACTGCGTTTCCTTGTAGATTGTCAGTTTTTTGCAGCAGAGGTTTGGTGTAAATGGAAAAAGGGGTCCACGTACAGAGCCAACTCCATCTCGCTGAGGGTTCAAGTGGTTATAACCAGGGGCGTCACAAGGGGTAGGAAAGTGGGACTGAGTTACTAGGGCCCAAGGTGGAGGGGCCTTAATTATTTTATACTTTAGCTATTGAACTAAATATTTTGAGATGCGGGTCACATGAAAAGGTTTGAGCTCCACTGACATGGAAACACAGATTTTTCCAAAAACCTTAGAAGGATTTGAAATATTCAAAGATTTTCATGATTTTTCAAAAATAGCAGATATACCGCGCTGTGAGCTTGTATATCTGCTATTTTTCAATAGTTAAAGCTCAGGGGCCCCACAGTGAATCCTTGTACCCGGGGCCCAGAATTTGGTGCGACACCCCTGGTTATAACCATTCCCATAACTTCAAATTTCACCTGACCTTGTGTATTTGTGGATGTCGTTCGTGTCAGTAAACATGTATCTTCATCCTCCTATATATCCCAGCAGATTTCCTGTTGGAAAATTGCAATATACCGTGGCATTGACTGTAACGTTATGGCTTCCGCCCTAGACAAATTCTACCGTGGATAGAGCGGTTCCAAGTCACTTAATATGGTTTCTGGGTATTGATTCGCGACACCTTGCCCTTATAGTCTGTTTATTAGCTGGCTTCAGTTTCACCTTTTACTCTTTTTCTCACGCCGGCGTCATGGGGGAGATGGTCCTTATTTCTCCAGCCGCCCGCGCGCGCGCGGCCGCAGCCTTCCTAATAACGGCGACATAGAAGTCAATCAAACACGGGCCACTGGGCAAAAAGAACTGCGGCCATTTTAGCTGTTAGGATTGAGTGGGCGAGCTCAGACCAGAGGTGCTTGAATAATAACAGCTTCTGCACTCTGGCTTTTTTGCTCGGCTTAATGCTTCTATAGAGAGACAGGAGGGGAGAGAGCGGGAGTGTTAGGTAATCAAGACTGAACGACTAGTCTTTGACAAGGTTCATTTTCTCTGGGAGGGTCCACTGGTCCATTGCAACACTTGGGACACAATAGCCAATTGTAAATTACATAGTGGATTCAGCTGGTGAATTGCCTTGAGGGGGCAGAGTCAGCCTGCCGAGCGGGAGAAGAAAACGGGGGGGGGGGGGGGGGGGGGGGGGGGAGAATGTTGTTACGTTTGTTGCCGTTCAGTTCTCTGGCTTGATGAGGTCTGGGATTGGGGGAAAGGTAGGTGTATCAATCAAATTGACACATCCGGGGGCGGTAAAATGATTAGAATAATGGTAAACAAAGCCAACGTAATGCACTCGCCTTACCGCCGCTCTCTTTCTCTCGCACTGCCGCGGCGGCTCCCTCCTCGCCTCAACTTTACTTCAAAGTCAGCGTTTGCTTTCGCTTCACTCACACAATGAGATTCATGACATTAAGCCGTTTAGGCCTAGAATTATTGAATGCTTTAACTGTTGAAAAATAGCAGATCGACATCTGCAAAAATAGCAGATCGACATTTTCACGATTTTGGAGAATCGTGAAAATGTGGGCACATTTTTCAATATATATTTTTCAAAGCAAACTTTTGTAACTCAAATCTCTGCTCCTGGGGGATCCCTGGAACAACATATTTTGAGATGGGGGGGGTCTGCGGCAAAATAAATGTAATTTTGGGGGTCCTTGACGTGAAAAAGTTTGAGAACCACTGATTTGGAGGAAGGATTTAGAAGTCGGGTCAAAGATATTTAAAGACTTGCACACATTTTCAAGATTTTTCAATATTTAGTTCCAGGGAATCCCCAGAAGCAAAATTTGAGTTACAAATGTTTGCTTACATAATATTCAAAGATTTGCACACATTTTCACGATTTTTCAAAAATAGCAGATCTACAAGCTCACAGCGCGGCACTCGGTGCCGCGCTGTGAGCTTGTATATCTGCTATGTCTCAATGGTTAAAGCATAAAGTAATGGTTAAAGGGGTTAAGATCTAACGCGACTCGGGGCACGTCCCCGGTATTCGAGGGTTAAGTCTGCCCACAATGAGATATCAACAGCAGCCTTCATTGCGAGCGAGGTGACGTGCTGTGAACATAAGTACATAATATGAGTACATGGCCCGGTGAAGGGGCTTATGCACTGTTTAATGGAAGGGGGAGCTCATATAGGAAAAGGCTTTGACGAGTGCCGGCGTGGCTGACATTTAACGAGTGTGTCGCGGAGATCCCCAGCTGGACCCTGCCTAGAAGACAGTTACTTGCTGTTTAATCACCATCAGAATTCCGCGGGTGTTTTCGGCGGATGTTTGAGTGTGGAGTGTGGATTGCGGCCCGATCTCTCCTCCTCGCCCCCACTCTGTGAGGCCAATTTTGCTGTCCGTTTAACACAGTGGTTCTCAACCTGTGGGTCGGGACGCCGATGGGGGTCCCCACATTATTTTGGGAGGGGGTCCTCAGATGATTAACTTGATGTGAAACATTGTTTTCTCCCTCAACAGTAAACAAACCAACATAAAGTTGAAGTGTATAGAGGGTATCTGCACATTTCTAAAGTGACAATTTAAGGACTTTTTTCATACCTCTAAAATGGCAAATTAAACATTGGCCAAATTGTCAGAAATTGTGAAAATAGCCGATCTACAAGCTCTGTGAGCATATAGATCGGCTATTTTCGCAATAGAACCGTGTTATACAAAATGTAATGCCTCAACTCTTAGTGCTCATCAGGGTGGGGGGGTCCCAGTTAAAATATGATAGTGTTGGGGTTCTCGGCCTGAAAAGGTTGAGGACCACTGGTTTAACATAGCTGTGTGAACGTGTGTGCTCTCTTTGCACCCACCCAAAAGAATCCCCCCTCCTCCCCTTTACTGCACATTTGAGAGATTTACGTCTGAGTGTGTCTACCCTTTTGAATCTCTTTGTAAAGGCCATTCTTTTCGGCGGCAAGCCTCCCCTCGCGGCGAATTGTGAAGGCGACGCGACAATTTTGTCGACCCTGTAATTTATAACTCGAGTCGCGGGTTTTGTTTGCAACGGGGATGCGCCGCCGACGATCGAGGTTCCGTCCGTCGCTGCTGCTCAGGCCCGCTTCGCCCACTTTTAACTCAGCAGTCCTTTTGTGGGGGGGAAACCGGCGTTTCTATGGCAATATCTCCATCGCTCCCTTCTTTTCTCCCCTCCCGTTGGGATCTCGGCAACTTCTCTCATGGCAACACGCCTGGTGTTTTTCTTTTTAAGGGTTTCCGCCGCTCTCTGTCATGTAGCTTGTACTGTATAATCCAGCACCGTCGTCGTTGCCAAAGAGTGGGCGCTCGGGGGGGCGTCTCGCACACCCCCCTCCCCCCCCAGGACTTCACCGATGATTCTAACGGCGTTTGGCCCCGGTTCACGGACGGAGCCGTGGGAAAGTCATGTTCCACTAAACTCTTTTGATGGAGCCACCTGGACCGGTTGAAGAGCGCTTCCCAGAGATAAAGGGCCTCTCGTACGGTAAATTGGCAGCCATTCATCGCTCCATGACGGCCCGAGCTTGTCTTTTTCTTCCGCGTCGCAACTCTTTTGGGAACCCGGGGTTATTTATTGCGCGCCTGCTCTTTGAGCTCTTGATTCATGAGATGGAATTAGACAGTGAGAGAACATCAGCGGCTTTGCTCCATAACTCAAGTTCCCCATTCGAGTGTTGTTGCGGCTCCGGTGTGTGTGTGTGTGTCTCTCTCGTTCGGCTGACCTTTTCCCTCTTGTTTTGCGAAAGCGCTGCACAATGTTTTGTCGTGGGAGCGCTGTGGGTGGGTGGCGAAGGAGGAGAGCAGCCGTAGACGTCAGAATACGATGCCGCCTTTCTGTGTGGAGTTTGCATGTTCTCCCCGTGTCTCCTAGGGTTGATACCCTCACAAAAACATGCAGTAATCCTGGTCTCAATAATGCCTCCCCCTGGCCAGCCGGGGCGCTTGATGGAGGGGAAAGGAACTGGTTGGAATAACGTGTTCCTTCCACGCGCTACGTCCATCCTGGGGAAATCCCTCCTGTCAGGTGAAAAGAAACAACTTGGACTACCCATGCATGAAGGAAGCATGAGGTCAGTCCGTTGTCTCCCCAGGCGCGGCAGAGGGAGTGCAGAGCCCAGGATTACATAGGCAATTGGCACTGGGTAAAAAAATGGGTTGCAAAATCGTGGGATAAAAAAAAAAGAATACGATGCCACGTTGTTGCAACCCCCTCTCAGATGACACGTGCCAGGCAAGGTCAGGTGCATCGTTGATATGTGCGCCGTGTCGACGTCGGGAGGCAGTGTTGTCAAACAGCCCGCGGTATCAAGCGGCTCACAATCTTATCTCTGTGGCACAACCGGCGAATAGAAAGAAATGTGCTCCGACAGATTAAACACACCGGCGTCGAGGATCAAAACCAAGTTATGTTTGGAATCGTGACCAAACGTCATTTGCGCGTGTTTGCGCCCACAAGCGCGCGCAATTTATGTGTGCGTGCTCGCAATTTCTACGAAGCATTTTTAAACATACAGTAGAACCAGCATGCCAGGCTGAGGCTAATGTTTATAATCAGATAACGTCTCAATCCGTGGTGGATCTTCATCAGTGCAAAGGCGCAAACAACCCATAAATCCACAGCAATAACTGGCAAGTGCTGCTTGCGGGAATGACAGGTATGAGCTACTGCGTTATGAGTTACTGTGTGTGTGTGTGTGTGTGTGTGTGTGTGTGTGTGTGTGTGTGTGTGTGTGTGTGTGTGTGTGTGTGTGTGTGTGTGTGTGTGTGTGTGTGTGTGTGTGTGTGTGTGCACGGGTGTCGCACCACATTATGGGCCCTGGGGACAAGGATTCACTCACGTTGTGTGCTTTAACTATTGAAAAATACCAGATAATACAAGCTCACAGCCTAAAATCCTAAGGTTTTTTTGAAAAACCTAAGTTTCTATGTCAGTGGTGCTCAAATATTTTCATGTGAAGGACCCCCAAAATGATATGTATTTGGCCACGGACCCCCATGTCAAAATATTTAGTTGCAGGGACCCCCCCAGAAGCAACATTTTAGTTACAAATGTTCGCTTAAAAAGTATATTCAAAGATTTGACGCGCTGTGAGCTATCTGCTATTTTTGAATAGCTAAAGACAGGCCCCTCCATCTTGGGCCCTAGTAACTCAGTCCCCCCTTGTGACGCCCCTGTGTGCATGTGTGTGTGTGTGGTGGGGGGGGTGTTATGTGAGCACACATGCATTTGCCTCCCAGTGTACAGTGCCTCTTCACTGTCCCATGACACGCACACACACAGTCTAATGATGTGGAACTGTAGCCCTACAGTATATGATGACATACATGAATGTGCCCGGGGGCATTCTGACAGGTTTGCTCAGTATATTTACCTCCATGTCACCGCCGTGGTTGGCCTCGCATTACCCCCGCACAGGAAGGCACATGCTCATGACATTCTAATCCAAGCTAGGGGCATGGATAAACAATTATTTGTTCGAGGTGACTTATGCGGTGTTAAGCGCCTTTTCCGGGTTCACAATAGGTGTCTGAACGCTGTGAGCTTTGGCTTCAACCACAACAACATACTATTATTGACCGCGGTGTGAGGTGTGTGAGGCAGTAAGAAGCGTGCCTTCAGGTCTGTGTCGTCGTCGCCAGGTGGAAACCGTGTATGTCCAAAACCGTTTGTTTTGCATCTATCATTTTAAAAATGATTGAAGCGAAAACAGCCGATCTACAAGCACACAACGCCTCGCAGTGCGAGGCGTTGCGTGCTTGTAGATCTGCTGTTTTCGCTACTTTTGTGCGACGGCCTTGTGTGACGAAGCAGGGCTTTGCTTTGCGAAAAAAAAAATTACAAATTTGAAACTTGGGAGATACAAGGTTTTCTGCCCCGACAACGATGATATACAGACTCCCGTTTGATTACTAGCCTCACTGCCTCTGTGGGCCACCCTGTCACTATGTCAAATCTCAGAATGAACACTGTATGTGTGTATGTGCGTGCACTGTGTGGGAGGGAGAGACATATTCCTCAGGCTCCCGAACACACAGGGTCCCAGAACACTTACTTCTGACCAAATTTGAACTGCCTGGAGTCGAGTGGGCCAGGCAGCCTTTCATAACCTTGGGAGAGTACGGTCTCACTCCAGATGAAGGCCGAGTTTTCCGAGGTCTGTCTTTTATTAATGGCCAGAAGTCGTACAACGGGCGAGAGAGATCGAGGTAATTCTTTTTTTTTTTCTTTTTTTTTTTAGCAAACAACAGCCAGCGCCACACGAAAACCTGCTGCTGCCGCCGTACGGCAATGTTTACAAAAATGATTCTACTCTCCTACCACCAGCACACGTGCACATCAAAGGGGGCTTGAGCCCCTGCCCTTTTATCCGTCTGTAAAAGAAGTGCCCTCTCCAGACCATGGATGCAGTTTTTATTATGGTGAAAGAAATGCAAATGCCCCTCTTTCCATGCCATACCGGAAGGCAGTGTTCAAGAGAAATTGCCTTGTCCAAACTCTCCTGAACTTGAATGCAGCGTCTTATGTTGAAAGAATTGCCCTCACTGTGTAGAAATCCATGCCACATGTCCAGTATTCACTTGATAATGCTTAGTTCAGTGCATGTCCCTGCCTATAGCACTGCCTACGACTTTCAGCTACCGTGCAATATCCACAACGACTGCATGGTACATCTTTTCAGGGGTGATGCTATTGTCCCGACACACCCACTGACACATGTTTATGCGCACACAAAAGGGAAACATCCTGCCTCCCGTCATGTTTATTGGCACGCACAGGGTGTGAGCTGAGAGCGAGGGGGTGGGGGGGGGGGGTATAGAACCGACACACGTGTGTGTATGAACTACAGTGACAACAACAATTGTAGCGGCAATTGGAGGGGGCAGACGCGCGGCGAGGCGGCGACAAGTTCTTTTTTTTAAATATAGGCGTAACATTGTTCGCTAGAAAGGCTTCCTTTGGGCTCGTTGGATGCAGAGGAGTGCGAATGAAAAATAGCCGTTGTGTTTCCTGGCATGTTTGCTTCTTGTCGGGAATGCTTTGTCCTTTTCTTTCTTTCTGTTTTTTTTTTTCTTTTTTTTTTCCTCCAATATATTTCCTTCTCTCACACCTTCCCCTGTGCCTTTCCCCCCCCACACAAACTCTCTCCTTCTCTCTCTCCTTCTCTCTCTCCTTCTCTTCTGTCGTGTGTTCCAACAAGGGATGGGACGATACGCGATATTATCGTTTATCGAGATAAAAAAAAACACTCACGATAATCGTATCGTGGAGATTTAATTTATCGTGATATCGTCCTCCGTCGAGCAATTAACCCTTTATTCGCCTGCATATCCGGTACCACTTAAAGGGATATTCCACTTTCAAAAACACTTTTTGTCATTGTATGGTCTAATCAGGCTTGTATGAACACCCTGAACAGTTTTTAATTTTCTTCATTCAGTATTTAGATATTTGATGTAAAAGTTACCAGGCCCGACACGCCCATGCCTCTCCCCACACACACTCATTGTAACTTCAAACTCCATTTTAACCATGATAGATTCATTAAAAATACCCATTATTTTTTCTGGTGAATACCCTCCTAGTACGTGAGCAGGCCGTGTTTTTTCCATAACGTTTTTCATGTATTTTTTATATATTTTTATTGTATTTAATTTTTTCCATTTTCACAAAGAATTATTAAAAATACATGAAAAACGTTATGGAAAAAACACGGCCTGCTCACGTATTAGGAGGGTAGTTTGAGTCACCAGAAAAAATAATGGGTATTTTTAATGAATCTATCATGGTTAAAATGGAGTTTGAAGTTACAATGAGTGTGTGTGGGGAGAGGCCCTGGGCCTGGAGGGCCAGATAACTTTTACATCAAATATCTAAATACTGAATGAAGAAAACTAAAAATTGTTCAGGGTGTTCATACAAGCCTGATTAGACCATACAATGACAAAAAGTTTTTTGAAAGTGTAATATCCCTTTAAGCCCTCTATAATTGGTAAAAGGTACATATACGTTCTTTTTTTCACTCTCTATCACATGTCTTTGCCCAAAAAATAGACGATCTACAAGCTCTTTGCGATTGCGACGCGTCGTGAGCTTGCAGATCGGCTATTTTTTGGCAAATGTTCCTCCCCCCCGGATAATGGATTTTGATTATCGCGATAATATCGTAAATCGCGATTTCTTTTCTCTCAATAATCGTGATATGACATTTTCATATCGTCCCATCCCTAGTTCCCACCCTTCTCTGTCTGCACCTGGTTTCTCTCTCTCTCCCTCTTTTTTTTCTTTTTTTCTCACAGCTACTCCCCCTCGGCGGCAATTTAAGGCTTATATGAACCACAAATTTGGCCGTAGGTATGTTTGCTTTTGTTACTTTGCGGGGTGGAAAACGGCAGGCACGCTGGTTCAACCACGCTGTCAGCCCCGCTGCTCCTCGCGCGGCCCTCTGTCACTCACCAGTGAGCTTCATGTGGTTTTCGTGGCTTGTTGTTTGAAAGCCCGTGTTGGGGCGGAGGCTCTCCACTCCCATCATCAGGTCTTAAGCTGTGGCATGGCAGGGCTGCCACTGGAAGGTCTGGAGAAGTGGTGGAAGAAGTACTCGAATGTTTTACTTTAGTAAAATGATCGATATTGCAAGGTAGTAAATACACTGTTACAAGTAAAAGTCTGGTATTCAAATTTTGCTTGACTAAATGTACAAAAGTATTAGTATCGAAATTAACTTAAGTGCTTATTATGCAGAATGTCCCATTTCACAACTTTTGTATAAAATGTCTAAAACTCTTTTGAAAATAGCAGATCTACAAGCTCACAATGCGTCTGCTATCTGCTATTTTCAATGTATTTTCATTGTAGATCGTCTATTTTCAAATGACCGAAATGAACCTGAACCTGAACCTAATCAAAATCAAAATCTACAAAGTAACTAAAGTTTTCAAATCATTTGTCTTGGAGTAAAAGTACAATAGTTGCGTCTGATATGTAGTGTAGTGGAGTAGAAGTACAAGTATAGAAAATTGGAAATACTCCAGTAAAGTAAAAGTAACTAATAGTTGTACTTGAGTAAATGTACTTGGTTACTTCAACGAGACATTACCTGCCCCCCCTTAAGAAAACGTCGGCGAGACCCCACCACCAGCCACACCCCACCCTCTGGGCCTTGAAGTCGTTGACGCGGAAAGCTTCGTAACCGCGACAACATGACCACACTCGCTAGCCCAGACACATAATATGTGTGTATGCATGTGCACATACTCTATATGTGTTTGTGGGAGACAGAGCGAGAGAGACTGAGCATATGAGCATGTGTTAGAGGAAACCATTAGAGACAATGGATGTTTTTCTTTTCCCCTCCTCCTTTTCTCAGCACTATGATTAAACCAAAACTGCACTGTCTTTCCTTGAACGCCGTCTGTCCCGGACTGAGCTCCTCTTCCTAATTAAAGCCCCTGTTTACCTCCCCGCTCTTAAAGTGGCCACGCGGCCTATAATGATTATAGGCACACGGGCGGCTTTAAAAAGAGCGGCTCTAGCGCCAGGCTAGCGTCAGAATAATACAGAGAAGGTCGCCTAACGAGAGAGCCACGACAAGAGGAGGGTCTCCTCTTTGTGTCTACTATCTCTTAACAAGTCTGGGTAACAATGGTCTAAAGAGGAAACTTCTAATGAATCCCTTCAAAACTTTACTCCGAAGAGTGAGCGAATGGAACAAAATGGACCTAAATGGTTCCGTTTCTTGCAATCTTTGTGTAGTTCGATTAGCACCGAGGATTTTGCGGAGTAAGAATCTCTGTTAGCTGCGCTTTAAACACTTTTTCTTTTTTTGAATGTTGGAGGGAAACCAGGGAGCCGGCACTCGCAGCGATTTCCAATCATACATTTTTAATTTCTATTCAACCGCTTCCTAATTAAAACCATGCATCAGAATATAGCAAAGATCCTCATATTAGACAGGGAGGGTTAGGGGAGGGAAATTCATAATTCATAATTTCCCAGGGAAAGTCCTGGGGACCCTGAGATCCAAAAGACGCATATTTTTAATGGATGTTCTCTGTTGAAATTTAACTTAGTGAATCTTTTTCCTGGGATCATCCGGTTTGCCCTCGTGGTGAATTCAGACGTCAGGAGCAGGGGGAGTAATGCCTTTTAAAGGGGTGGGGGGGCACATGGGTTTCACACACAAAGGCAATTCAAAGTGCATTACTGCACACAAGGCATTAAAAAGGGAATATAAAGAGGAATAAAGAATATAAACGAATGGAAAATACAAAGCCATTGCACAATTATAGCTTATCGTCGTTGTCGGATGAAAATGTCCAAAACCGTTCGTTTTGCATTTATCATTTTAAAAATGATTTAAACTAGTGAAAACAGCCGATCTACAAGCACACAACGCAGCGTTGCGAGGCGTTGTGTGCTTGTAGATCTGCTGTTTTCGCTACTTTTGTGCGACGGCCTTGTACGATGAAGCAGGGCTTTACTTTGCGAAAGAACGCACACGTTTGAAACTTGGAGATACGAGGTTTCCACCCGACAACGACGTTATACTGGGTCAAGTTGCTCGCTATCGGCAGGAAATACATCAAGAGCATCGTTCTGTTCAGCCGCCATGTAAGGGAGGACCGTGGGTGTGTGCGTGCGTGCGTGCGTGTTTTATATGTGCGTGTGCTTGGGATTGAAGAGGCTGGAATAAGGAGGGAGCCTGGTCATCTTTAAAGAGGTGACCAATAAGACATGTTTTATGATCTTAAACGTGGTTTAATGGACTCCTCGCGCGCGCACACACACGCACACACACACGCGCACACGCACACGCACACGCACACGCACACGCACACACACACACACACACACACACACACACACACACACACACACACACACACACACACACGTAGGAGAATTATCCCGGGCAGCAGCAGCAGCCTGATTCAATTAGTGGAAGGTGAGGAGCAGAAAGATGAGGGTCACGCTTGTCATTCCAGTCCAAATGGAGACGCTTCCTTGGGAGTCCTCTAAATTTGGAAGCTCCCAGGTCATTGTTTCATCATCACCGCGGCCCAGAATTCCTTTGGTGCCCGCCGTCGTGGGCCTCCACATGTAGGTCTGAGGTCTAAGGCACGTCCTTAGGAGAGGGCTGATGATGATGCTATATTGGACTGCCAGGGACCGCCTGCAGGAGTTATGGTCCTCCGCGGGTCATCGTTTTCCCAGGGCTGACGTTTTGGAGGACTGCGGAGGGATCAGTGTCTCCTTCATCACCCCCCCAGTGCTGCTGGGGGTCACTGCTTCTCAGGGACGTGCTGGCCATTGGGAAAAGCGGGACAACTCCCGAACGGCCGGTTCATTCCCGGCCGGTCCAGGCCGGCCATTAGGAAGAAAAAAAAAAAATGTCGGCCTTCATTTTTACGTTCCATTTTGGGGGCTGTGCGGCCAACAAAGTAAATCGTCACTGTCGGGCAGAAACCTTGTATCTCCAAGTTTCAAATTTGTACGTTCTATCGCAAAGTAAAGCCCTGCTTCATCATACAAGGCCGTTGCACAAAAGTAGTGAAAACAGCAGATCTACAAGCACACAACGCCTCGCACCGCGAGGCGTTGTGTGCTTGTAGATCGGCTGTTTTCACTAGTTTAAATCATTTTTAAATGATAAATACAAAACAAACGGTTTTGGACGTACAAGGTTTCCACCCGACAACGACGAAATATAACAAAAAAATAAATAAATGAGGGCCTCTCCAACTCTTTTTCCCGGGCTGAATCAGGGGCCCAGCACGTCCCTGCTGCTTCTCCAGACGCTGGGGTTGAGACACCGAGGGTCGATTCGTACTCCGCTTTTAGAGTCTCATTTATTTCGGTTTCGGCTGCTGTCTGAACCAGGGGTCTTCAACAGGGGGGTCCGGGACCCCTAGGGGTGGTCCTCAGAGTTACTACAGGGTGTCCTCCAAATCTTTGTGTGATAGAAACTTGTTTCCCCCCCCCCCCCGCTTTTCTATATTAACCACTTGAACCCTATGTGGGTCCATATTTGGAGAACTTTGGCCAAAAATAGCAGATCTACAAGCTTGTAGATCGGCTATTTTCGACAAAGAGGTTTTGTGTAGAGGGGAAAAGGAGCCCACTAAGTACAGAGTAAAAGGTCAAGTTTATTAAGTAATGACGGTTCAAGTGGTTATTGACATGAATCCAAAATACACCGATGATTGCGTTGTCAAACGATTAAACTATTATGGAATCTATGAACAGGTTGTGGGGGGCCCTGCTGCATCTCTCTCTCAACTATAAGGGGTCCTTGGTCTGAAATTGCACTACCTTTGAATTAAAACACTTGCGTGCTACAGTATAATGGCACATTTCCATGTCCCTGCACATTGCACATGTGTACTTGGTATGAATATCCCTTTCTCTGTATTAGCACTGTGTTGATTGTACTTATATATTGTGTCTGTGTCTGTGTATATCGTCACTGTCGGGCAGAAACCTTGTATCTCCAAGTTAGAAAAGTGTATGTTTTTTCACAAAGTAAAGCCCTGCTTCATCATACAAGACTGTCGCACAAAACTAGTGAAAACAGCAGATCTACAAGCACACAACGCCTCGCACCGCGAGGCGTTGTGTGCTTGTAGATCGGCTATTTTCACTATTTCAAATCATTTTTAAAGAATGGTTTTGGACATACAAGGTTTCCACCCGACAGCGACGATATATAGGCGCAAAAAGATTCGATTCTCATTGCACCGATCACCAGGGCTCAAGTTTCCTTTGATGCTGCGTTGGTCCCTGAGCTGGAAGCACTGGCCCTAATACCTTAATAATATACATACAGTACAGTATATACAGTAGCTTCCTTCCTAACAAGGCGGAAGGGGCTTGAGGCTTATTAAGGAGAAGTTGATGATACGCCAACGTTGTTTTTGTCTTTGGATTATGCATCCTGGTGGTGTTGCAGTCCCAAGTTACGGCTCCCCGCAGTTACCTATGCGTTAGCTTCCAGGCACTAGAATGATAATATTAGGTTTGAAACTCGCAGTGCATCCGCCTGTTCGGTGTGTGTGCGTAGGCAACGTTGGCGTTTGCATTTTCACAACACAAATAACACAAAATCATCCTTTATGCCAGGGGTCTTCAACATTTTCAGGGCCAAGGACCCTTTAGTTGAGAGAGAGATGAAGCAGGGACCCCCACAACCTGTTCATAGATTCCATTATGGTTTCAACGCTTGACGGCGCAATCATCATCATCGTGTATTTTGGATTCTGTCAATTTGTGTTTTCAGATATTTAACCCACTGAACCATCAATACTTAATAAACTTGACCTTTCACTCTGTACTTAGTCCCTTAGTTCCCCTCTACACCAAACCTTGTTGCTGAAAATAGCCGATCTACAAGCTCACAACGCCTCGCGCTGCAAGGCGTTGTGAGCTTGTAGATCTGCTATATTTTCGGCCAAAGTTCTCAGAATACGGACGCTAGAGTTCAAGTGGTTAATATAAAAAAGGAAATCACACAAAGATTTGGAGGACCACCTGTAGTAACTCTGAGGACTCCTCTCGGGGTCCCGGACCCCCTGTTGAAGACCCTTGCCTTTATGCGATTCCGATTAGAAATCCCTCTACGAAATATTAACGGGGTACAGGACAGGATGCGAACAAATCACGTATGCCAACGATGTTTATGTTTCCCCTCTTCCCGTCCTCTGCTCTCTCTCCAACCTGAGGGAGTGCGGACATGGCTCGCCCGCGGATGCTGCCCATCTGTTGTTGTGGGTTCTCATAATGAGAAGGGTATTAGGTATGGATTTCCCGTAATGGTAGTTACGGACAACGGCCAATCCTCCCCATCCTCATCCAGGCTGTAATGGACGGCGGGGATCAATGGCGGACAAACACCAGGCCCTCTCATTTGAAAGTTATTCAAACAACCCCACTCCACCTCATCCCTAATGGGAGTGTTTATAAAGAGCACCTGGCTCTCCGGCCCGGCGCCTCCTATGTTCCCTCTCCCCCCGCCCTGTCTAGACAGGCAGGGGCGTCACGCACCAAACTTCTGGGCCCTGGGTTCGAGGTTTCACTGCATTATGTTGTGCTTTAACTATTGAAAAATAGCAGATATACAAGCTCACAGCACGGCACCGAGTGCCGCGCTGCGAGCTTGTAGATCTGCTATTTTTTTAAACCGAGAAAGTCTTTGAAGGTTTTTTTGAAAAACCTATGTTTCTGTGTCAGTGGTTCTCAAACTTTTTCATGTGAAGGACCCCAAAAATTATATGTATTTGGCCACAGACCCCCCATCCCAAAATATTTAGTTCCAGGGACCCCCCAGAAGCAACATTTGAGTTACAAATGTTCCCTTAAAACATACATATAGTCAAGGATTTGCACAAACTTTCACGATTTTTCAATAGCTAAAGTATAACATAATTAAGGCCCCTCCACCTTGGGCCCTAGTAACTCAGTCCCACTTCCCCCCCCCCCCCCCCTCCCTTGTGACGCCCCTGTAGACAGGACCACTCCCGTCATCCTCCTTTGCCTTCCCGGCACCCTGTGAGTGAAAAGCCCCTTCACTGAAAACATCTTCAATCACGCCTTTCATCGCCTTGCGGGGGCGCCAGCGTTATTCGTCTTCGCCCCAAAGAAAGTTCGGTCTGCCGGCGTATATACGTTCCTCCTGCCCTGTCGTCACCGCCGCCGTCTCTATCGGAGAGATCTGGCTCGCGGATTGACGTGACTCCCATAGTCCTCCTCGCGACACACACACACACACACACACACACACACACACACACACACACACACACACACACACACACACACACACACACACACACACAACCCCCATTGTCGTCGTTAGTTTGGGATATTTTTTCTCCTGCCGGCGCTCACCCATGTGGAACGCTCTCTCTGACAGCAACCAGATGTGTCAACACCACTTCAACGCAAGACCCCTACCCAAACGCGGGCCCTCTCTGCCTCGTCATGTCGGGCCTAGGGATGGGACGATAAGCAATTATCGTTTATCGTGATAAAAACATTTAGGATAATCGTATCGTGGAGATTTAATTTATCGTGATATCATCCTCTGTCATGCACTGGGATCAATTCACCTTTATTTGTCTAGCTGCATATCCGGTACCACTTAAACCCTCTATAATTGGTAAAAAGGTACTTATAATATACGTACTTGATACAATATATGTACTTGATACAGTCTTTTTTTTCACTCTCTATCAAATGTTCTCTACAAGCTCATAACGTGTCGCGTTGCAATGCGTTGTGAGCTTGTAGATCTGCTATTTTTTGGCAAATGTTCCGGCGCAGGATAATGGATTTTGATGATCGCGATAATATCGTAAATCGCGATCAAAATAATCGTGATATGAAATTCTCATATCGTCCCATCCCCAGTCGGGCCGCCTGTGCTTGGAGGTTTTCATGGGTACTTCAGGGCTTTGTGGTTGATTTATTCACCCCCCTCTCCCCCCCTCCCTCCCCATCTCTTCCAATTAACTACATAAAAAGCCCCTGACTGTAACATACAACAAGACTCTCCGCTTGTTGTTTTTTCTCGTTTTTGTTTCCAACGAAACATTCCTGACCGCTGACTGTACACGCCAGCAGTCTGTCAGGATAAAAAAAAAAAAAAACATTCCCCGCCCCCTTTGTTTGTCTTTCTTCTGCTCTTTTCAACTCTTTCTTTCTTTCTTTCTTTCTTCTTTTTCCTTTTTTTTGTGTATTTGGGAGGGGATCTGCTTAGAAACCGGTTTTAATAATAAACAGCGAGCGGTGGCCAAGAACAAGCCCCCGAAGGACCGGCTGTCTGAGTTTTTGGACTGCGTTTTATATTCCCATGCAGCCTCGCAGTCCAGGGGTGTCGCACCAAATTCTGGGGCCCTGGGTACAAGGATTCACTCACTTTTTGTGCTTTAACCGGTGAAAAATAGCAGATATACAAGCTCACAGCGCGGCACCGAGTGCCGCGCTGCAAGCTTGTAGATCTGCTATTAAAAAAAGAAAAAAAAATCGCTAACGTAATTTTGTGCAAGCCTTTGAATATTTCAAATCCTTCTATTCTATGTCAGTGGTGCTTAAACTTTTTCACGTGAAGAACCCCCAAAATGACATGTATTTGGCCACGGACCCCCATCTCAAAATAGTTAGTTCCAGGGACACCCCCAGAAGCAAAATTTGAGTTACAAATGTTCGCTTAAAAAAGTACATATATTCAAAGATTTGCGCGCTTTTTCACAAGTTTTCAAAAATAGCAGATCTACAAGCTTGCTGTGAGCTGTGTATATCTACTAATAGCTAAAGTATAAAATAATTAAGGCCCCTCCACCTTGGGCCCTAGTAACTCAGTCCCACTTTCCCCCCCTTGTGACGCCCCTGCTCTCAGTACATGGCGGAGTAGGGAGTGGGAGGCGATGTGCAAAGTAAACTAGAGAAAGCAAGCAAAAGGGAGAACGTTGGCTGCCAGGTGCATGTACATACTGATTGGCAATTTGAAAACATATTCTCCCCGGAATAAGTGTAGAACAATGACGCGATTGTAGACCACACAGTGAAACCTTTGAGTTCAATTAGCAGACGATTTCACGGAGCGCGTCTCGAAGCTCAAGTTGTTAAGCTTGACTAAAAAGCGTCCGAGTCATGAAGTGTAATGCATTTGTTAGGGTTTCAGCCAGGTGCGAGTTGAATGTTGTCATGTGAGGTCTGCCAGATTTATTGTCAATATCTGTCCCTCGCTATTTCAACAGATCCGAGACAAAAATAACAACTAAAGTATAATTTTACCACTTTCCTTTCAACAACAAAGAGAAGAAAAAATTGTAAATAGTAAAAATAGTAAAAAGATTCGCTTTTTTGGGGGGCAAAAGTTCTCCTCTGCTTACAAAATGATGTCAGACTTAACAGCCCTATAGTGTCGGCATTGCGAATTGACTGTCTCCTCTCCTTGTGAGAGTCCACCACCAGCAGAGTGAAATTCACAGAACGCAGCATTACGGCTACAAAACAAAACAAAACTCAGAGGAATTGAAGAGTGAAAGGAACGTTGTGTGAAGGAGTGCCAGGCCCAGAGCAGAATCAGATTGTGTGCGAGCACATTGTGCCCTCGGGGGGAGAGAGGGAAGACAAAGAAGAAACAACAGGACTACAAACAAAAGAAAAAAAACACAAACTTGTTTTTCAGATGCCGTTCTTACTGATCACTAATTACAGGCCAATTAAAAGAAAAAAGGTGCAACAATAAGAGTGTGTGTGTGTGTGTGTGTGTGTGCGTGTGCGTGTGCGTGTGCGTGTGCTTTTTTTTTTCTTTTTTTTTCTTCGCCAAGCATAATTACATTTATTGTAATAAGGTAGAACAAATGCACTCCTGCACCAACCCCACCCCCAGGGGGCTCTGTGTGTGTGTGTGTGTGTGTGTGTGTGTGTGTGTGTGTGTGTGTGTGTGTGTGTGTGTGTGTGTGTGTGTGTGCGCGTGTGCGTGTGCGTGTGTGTGTGTGTCGGTATGGAAATGCCTCCCTCATTTGATTAAATAAACAGGGAAAGTGAGAGGGGGAAAAAAAGAAAATTTGACATTTGTCAAAGTCGCGGAAAATTGCTGCGAGTGTGGCGCGGTTAGCTGAACCTTTCCCATGTGTGTCAGTGTGTGTGTACTGTATGTATGTGTGTGTGTACTGTACGAACGTGTGTGTATGTGTGTGTGTGTACTGTATGTATGTGTGTGTGTACTGTACGAACGTGTGTGTGTGTGTGTACTGTATGTACATGTGCAGGGGTGTCACAAGGGGTAGGAAAGTGGGACTGAGTTACCAGGGCCCAAGGTGGAGGGGCCCTAGTTACTTTAGCTATTGAAAAATAGCAGATATACAAGCTCACAGCGCGGCACCAAGTGCCGCGCTGTGAGCTTGTAGATCTGCTATATTTGAAAAGTTGTGAAAATGTGCGCAAATCTTTGAATATATGTATTTTTTAAGTGAACATTTGTAACTCAAATTTGGCTTCTGGGGGGGTCCCTGGAACTAAATATTTTGATATTGGGGGGGTCCTTCACATGAAAAAGTTTGAGCATCACTGACATGGAAACATAGGTTTCTTGGCACACATTTTCACGATTTTTCAAAAATAGCAGATCTACAAGCTCGCAGCGCGGCACTCGGTGCCGCGCTGTGAGCTTGTATATCTGCTATTTTTCAATAGTTAACATTCATGGGGGGCCCGCAGTGAATCCTTGTACCCAGGGCCCAGAATTTGGTGTGACGCCCCTGTACATGTGCACCGACATCTGCACGTGACATCTGTCGTGTGAGCCAGCATGGCTGCAAGGTGCCTTTACATCGTTGTCGGGTGGAAACCTTGTATGTCCAACACTGCTCCTTTTGAATTCGTCGTTTTAAAAAATGATTTAAACTAGTGAAAATAGCCGATCTACAAGCACACAACGCCTCGCACCGCGAGGCGTTGTGTGCTTGTAGATCTGCTATTTTCACTAGTTCTGTGCAACACTCTTGTATGATGAAGCAGGGCTTTACTTTACTAAAAAAAACATACACATTTGAAACTTGGAGATATGAGATTTCTGCCCGACAGCGACGATATGAGAGCGTCTCTCTGTTGGTGCTTCTCACACGTTTTCATGACAAGGACCCCGAAGTGAATGTGTACATATGCACTATTTGGCCGCGGACCCCCACCTGCAAACATTGTGTGCCAGGCAGGGACCCCTATATGAGAACATCTTTAGACACATGTACGGTAGATCGGCTGTGTTCAATTAGCCAATGTAAATATGGTTCATTGTGGTTTAACTCAGTGGTTCTCAGAGTGGATTCAAGGGACTCTGTGGGTTCCATCAGAGGATCCAAATTGACCCCTAGAGGTCTGTAACTCTGACAGTATACAAATGGAACCAAATGAACCCTAACAGGTCCATTTGGTTCCATTTGTATACTGTCAGAGTCAAAAGGAGACCTTGAAATGTAAAAGTTTGAGAAACACTGTTTTAACTGATATCTAATTTTTCTGCAGCCCCCCTGGAAACCTTCTCAAGGACCCCTGGGGGTCCCCATGCAGACCACACTTTCCAGCACCGCTGTGTTAGATCCTAGCAGTGAGGATGCTTTCATGTTGACAGACGGCACGCTGATCGCTGATGAGGCCGTCGAAGCACTAACTAGGCCAACCTCCATGCCAGGTTGGAGCGTAAAAAAAAAAAAAAAAAAAAAAACGTCTTCACTCTTCACGCTTCGTTTGGTGGCTATTTTTCCACGTGTGCGGCAACGTATAAATCAGGCTTTAGGGCTTACTATACTTTGTCGCACGCCGGTATCGCATGGAATAGCAGATCTACACGCTCGCAGCGCGTCCCGGATGAGCTGCGTCGGGAGCTTGTAGGTCTGCTGTCCTCGTCCGTTCTCTGCCCGCCCGCGCGGCGGAGCATAAATCAGGCTTTAGACGGCCATGCCTGAGCACACCTTTAAAGAGAGAGAGAGAGAGCGGTTTGGAAGAGGATGACTCACAAACCTTTTGGCTGCGCTCTCGCGGACCCTTTAGTGACAAATGACACCTTGATGGCCGTTTGTATCCGTTTTTGTTTTTTTCGTAAACAATTTCAGGGAAGCAGCTAGATGTAGCTGCCCGGAAACCCCCAGGGCCTGGCACCTGTCCTGAATAAAAAAAAGGCACATCTTCAGCATGTAAAATGATTTTCCTTTATTATCATTGTTATTATTATGATTGTCTATTCGAAAACAGAACTGTGGGGGTGTGAACACTTACACGTGGCTCAGCAGAATCCTGACCTCAGGGGTCCAATTGTACCCTTTCAGATTAAATCGACACAGTGTGGCGTGTGTGTGAGAGTGTGTGTGTGTGTGTGTGGGGCCACTCTCCTCATGTGGTCTGGAGGTATTTACAAGTGGTGTAATTATTTTAATGGCTCTCTTACTGTTGCTGTTTCCTTTGTTTTTTTTCTCAAACGCGTTCGGCTCTCTGGACAGATTGTCCTCTGTTTTCAGTAGCTCTTAAATTGATACCACTCACACTGAAAACAGCTGATCTACAAGCACACAACGCCTTAAAATGATCAATACAAAACGAACGCTTTCGGACATAAAAGGTTTCCACGCGACAACAGCGATATGCTTCGGTATACCGCAGCATTTCCTCATGTACACATTTTCATAGTGCTTGGCTTTGATTGATTGATTGAAGACGTTATTAGAAGTTTGCATAGAAAAAGGTACAGTTTCATGACGGTACAGTTCACTGGTACAAGGTCAACTAAAAGGAGATCCTAGAAAAGCACTTGGCTTATTTACACAGGAAAACCCTTCTCATATAACATTGAATAACAGACGGATAGAACACGGTACTACGCAGTAGATATAGTCAGGAGAAAATAAAATAAAAAAGAGACTAAGAAAAAAAAAGCTATTCAATTTTGAGTCAACATCTTAGTTAACCAATTGGGTTTTCACATCATCTTTCGCTCCTAATTCTTTCGCTCCGAATCCGCCCCCCACATTTTTAACCGTTGCTTTTTTTTATTATTGCTTAACGTTTTAGGCAGGTCAAGCAAGAGCAACTGAGTCACCTATAAATTTCGCTACAACTCTGTGTTTTCACCATAAAAGGAATATGTTTCAGGCGGTTATTTTCTTTTTTTTTCCCGTTGCTGGCGGATGATGTGAAACATGTCTTCAGACAGGACTAGATCACAAACGAAGTGTGGAGCGTTCGTGTGGCCCCTTCTGAACTCCCGGCGAACCTCTCGCCGGGGCCAAGACAAGCGCATGTCTCAGGGGCAGTGGTGGAAAAAGTACTATTTTTCTTTACTTAAGTGAAAGTATCAATACTGCAATGTAGAAGGACTCCGTTACAAGTAGAAGTCCAGAATTCAAAATGTACTTGAGCAAAAGTACGAAAGTATTGGCATGAAAATGTTCTTAAGGTACCAAAAGTAAAAGTACAAAATGTTTGAAAATAGCAGATCTACAAGCTCACAACGTGTCGCATCGCAATGTGCTGTGAGCTTGTAGATCGGCTATTTTCAAATAGCTATGGTACAAAATAAGGCTAAAGTGATTAATGTAT
Source organism: Nannobrachium achirus (assembly GCF_963921795.1). Taxonomy (NCBI): domain Eukaryota; kingdom Metazoa; phylum Chordata; class Actinopteri; order Myctophiformes; family Myctophidae; genus Nannobrachium; species Nannobrachium achirus. The sequence continues at coordinate 33,539,887 of NC_137821.1, read as the reverse complement.
GTTTTATAATATTATCATTTATATCCGCAAAGTAACTAGTAAGTAAAGTTTTCAAATAAATGTAGTGGAGTAAAAAAGAGATCTGAGACGTAGTGTAGTAGAAGTAAAAGTGTTGGAAATTGGAAATACTCAAGTAAAGTACAGATACCTCAAAACTGTACATTACTCAAGTAAATTTACTTAGTTACTTTGCACCGTTGCTCGGGGGCCACCGTGACGCTGAGCGTGAGCTGCTCGTCTTGATTGATGTGACGCTAGGAGAACAGCACACGGTTGGTCTTGTGTATACAGTGATAATTCAGCCCATATCTGGGGGCCGTGCGCTGCGGCCGACTCCAGACCCCCAGGATCATTAAACCATTAGGATCGGGAACGCAACTGTGTGACGTAAACCACCTTAACCGTTTTTTTATTTTTTTGGGGGGGATATTCAAAAATAGCCAAAAACGTTGAATATTTGTGCAAATCTTTGAATGTATTATTTTAAAGCGAAAACTTTGAACTCTGGGGGTCCCTGGAACAACATACTTTGAGATGGGGGTCCGCGGCCAAACATTGATTTTGGGGGTCCTTGATATGAAAAACGGGTAGACGGGTCAATATATTCAAAAACGAATGTTCACGATTTTTCAAAAATACGCAGATCTACATGCTCGCAGCGCGGCACTCGGTGCCGCGCTGTGAGCTTGTATATCTGCTATTTTTCAATAGTTAAAACATAAAACGATGGTTAAAGTGGATGCAAATCTAACGCGACACAGATAGATACGTCCCGGGTCGAAATGGCTTAAAATGCCTCGGGCGATGCACTCTCTCCTCGTGTAAGCTGCTTCTCATCCTAACGTCTCTTTTTTTGGCAGAAGAAGCGATCGCTGTTGGCTCACCTCGCAGACCACCAAATAAGGTGCTTCTCGTCCGAACGTTTCTCAACGTTTTTTTTTGTTGTTTTTCTGTTTTGTTTGAAACGTCTTCGTTCCTCGTTCCCCTTCTCCTTATTCGTCTTGCTGCCTGCATGCCGCCGCCGCTCGTGGCCCCTCCCTCCAAATCAGCACGCTTTTTTTTTATTAAAACAAAGCCCAGGCAACAGAGCTGCGAGCGAGGAAACAAACTTCAGAAATTCATTAGTGGGGAAGTTGTTATTCACAAATTAAACATTGTTCGCCTCTCTCTCTCTCTCTCTCTCCCTCTCTCTCTATCTCTCTCTCTCTTTCTCTATCCCTCTCTCTCTCTCTCTCTCTCTCTCTCTCTCGTCTCGGCGGCGTTCACAAGACACGATGACGGCAGCCGCCCGGGTAGCTGTTTGCAGCGGTTTTCATTCGCCTGGGATAATGAGAAAATTCTGCATATCAATATTAACCGCAGCAAAAATCTCATATCCATACAAGGGTGGGGAGGGGGGGGATGAGGTTAGTTAATTTGAAATTATACCGGGGGGCGTGCGGGCGGTTGTACCCAGCGCTAGAGATATAGGACCCCACCATCCATTCTAACATGGAAGGTGGAGAAGAAGGCGAAGCAAGATTAGAGAGAGAGAGAGAGAGAGAGAGAGAGAGAGTGAGAGAGGTCCGAAACCTTGTATCTCCAAGTTTCAGATTTGTAAGTAAAGCTCCTGCTTCATCACACAAGACTGTCACACAAAACTAGTGAAAATAGCAGATCTACAAGCGCACAACGCCCCGCGATGCGAAAATAGCAGATCATCTACAAGTGCACAAGGCGTTGTGCGCTTGTAGAGCGGCTATTTTCGCTCGTTCGGTTAGTTCATTTGAAATTATACCGGTATACGCGGTAGCCGGTATACGCGGTAGCCTCGCAACCAGAAAAGCCTGGTTACGACGTGAGGCTGATACGGCATAGAACGGTGCGACTTCCGCCGGGAGATTTTCACCGGATGTTACTGTTTTTTCACAGTGTGGTGTATTCCCCGCTGGTGAAAAAAAAAACTGTGGTGCTCGTTATAATCAATATCCAAACAAAGACATGGATTCTGACAAAGGACACCTATTAAGAGCAACAATCTATTTAGGTTTGTTTCGCTGGCGTCTGCAACGCATGACGCAACTTCCGTTAGCACTTCCGCAACTTCCGGTGTCTACAGGTTCATGCCGTTCACATGGCATATTGTGGCCATGGTGCCGGGGCGGGCAGTACCCAGCGCATCCATTGGAACATGGAAGGTGGCGAAGAAGACAGAGCGGGATGAGAGAGAGAGAGCGAGAGGGAGGGAGGGAGGGAGGGAGGGAGGGGGAGGGAGGTTGACTTTGGTAACTTGGGGGGGCAAGAAGAAGGAGACTGAAAAAATCCTCCGATGAACAAACTTCCCATCATCCGTTGGTCCCGTTCCCTGCCCCTCTCCTCCCCTGCACGGGGAGTCAGAGCAGGGTTGGTAAATAGATGACATTGGGCTTGTTTGTGTGTGGTGTGCGGGGAGGGCGTCCTGGTCCCGGGCCCAGCTGAGGGTTGTGCTAAACAGGGCCTAATGTGAAGGATGGAGGCCTCCAGTCTCCGTCTCTGTCATGCAGGTCGGTCTCCGCGGAGGTGAGCAGCTGCCACTGCGCCGTTCGCTGGGCCTCCCGTCAGCCCAGCGCCGGGGCCAAGCAGTCACGCTGTCTAGGTACCTTTAATTATGGCCCTGTTTGCTGTTCTGATTGTCCTGTACCCAATGTACCTACCGTACCCCCTCAGTCCCCCTGCCATGCAGTAAATAAGGCCAGATTTACACTGCAGTCAAATCCATCAGCCTGAATCAGATCTGATGAGCCACATCCAGATTGGAATCTGATTTGTTAAACAGGTCATGTGACTCATTTAAACCAATCAGATTCACATCTGGATGTGGCTCAGATCTGATTCAGGCTTGATTTGGCTGCAGTGTAAATCTGGCCTAACAGTGGTGGAAAAAGTACTCACATTTTATACTTACAGTAAGTGTAAGTAAAAGTATCAATACTGCCATGTAGAAATACTCCGTTACAAGTAAAAGACCAGAATTCAAAATGAACTTGAGTAAAAGTACGAAAGTATTGGCATCAAAGTGTACTTAGAGTACCAAAAGTAACAGTACAAAATGTTTGAAAATAGCAGATCTGCAAGCTCACAATGTGTCGCGATGATGATATTTGCCTCTGAGATGTAGTGGAGTACTGAATTATTGGAAATACTCAAGTAAAGTAAAAATACCTCAAAACTCTACTTAAGCACAGTGTAAGTAAACATACTTAGTTACTTTACACCACTGCGTGTGCCATGCAGTAATTTAAGAGTGAAATGATCTTTTGTTGTGTGCATTATCATAATGTTACCCTCGTCCTTGTCATCATCATTATTGTGGAGTTTGTTTGTATTAATTGGGCAGTTAGACGAAAGGTGTGTGTGAGAAGATAATTGGTATTCCGCTGGAACATCAGTGCATTGCTGGATGAAGGCCTTTATAGTTGAGGTGTCTTTTCTGTTGTTGCTCGACAATAAATATCTTTGCTGAAAATAGCCGAGAGTTGCAACCAAGCCCCCCAGAACGGCTTGTAAACATTGAAGCGGCTAGCGCCCTACTGGCCAAAGCTGGAATTTCAGGGCGGGGTGAAACATACATGCACGAGCATACAGTAAGAGTGCGCCACTGGGGTCTACAATAGGGTTCAATGGACGTCGACGTCGTTCGTGACGTCATTTACGTCTCAACGTCAAACATTTTGGAACCTAATCTGGTTCTAATTTCCCCCAGAATGCACCTGGATTCAGCTACTTCCGCATGCTTCAAAACGCCACTGAGCACTTGCATTGAAGTGAATGGCTGGGGGCGGGGCTGTCCGCTCTCTATTATATATATACTGTATATATACTCTATGGTTGCAACGCGTCTTGAGCTTGACGGCCATTTTCAACAAAAAGTTTTCCCTCGGAATAATGGATCCTGGGGTTTAAGTCGTTAACTTAAACCATCATGTGTCAGTTCCCATGTTTGGTGAATGTAAGGACAGATACAGTACTTAATGCTTTGCATGAGAGGTGTCTTTCTATAAGCACGCAAGGCTGGGCCTTGGGGGATGATAAAATATGTATTTGGTACGAACAGTAAATATCCATCTGCAGACTGTCAGACCGTCTAATTTAACTCTCTGTTCCAGTCACAGATCTCTGTCTCTCTCTCTGTCTCTCTCTGTGTCTTTAGTTCAACATCGGCACCTATTCCCACAGGAACGCCAAAATGAAGAATACCAGTAAATTAGCATCTTTACATGCGAGTGGGAAAGGGGTTTATGACTGTCATTGCAGATTCTGTTTGAAACATGTTTATCCGGCAGTTTAAAGCGGGTGGGACTGTACTGTAGGCGGTCTGGAGCTGTTTAAGAAGTCTGCAATGTGCTGAATTTATACTTCTGATTTATTTATTATTTCCTGTCGTGAAACTCATCAGCGTCAACACGTCGCCTCGCATGAGCACCGCAAACACGTTGCTCCATCAACCTGTCTAATAGGATTCTTACTCACACGCGCACGTACACGCATGCACACACACACACACACACACACACACACACACACACACACACACACACACACACACACACACACAGAGGTGGAAAAAGTACTCTGTTACAAGTAAAAGTCCAGAATTCAAAATGTACTTGAGTAAAAGTACAAAAGTAATAGCACTAATAAGTACTTAAAGTACCAAAAGTAGAAAGTACAACATTTTTGAAAATAGCAGATCTACAAGCTCACAACGCATCGCATCTAGTACAAGTTTTCAAATAATTGTAGTGGAGTAAAAGTACAATATTTGGATTTGAGATGTAGTGGAGTAGAAGTAAAAGTACTAAAAACTGGAAATACTCAAGTAAAGTACAGATACCTCTAAATTGTACTTAAAGGTCCTACACCATGCATTTAAAAATAATTTATATAACACTGTTTGTGTCCCAAAAACGTTTTTGAAAAGGTTTGAGGCTAAATTACCACTCCTGAATACAGAGCCCCTGTCATTTCTGCCTGGCTTTCAGAGCATTTTCAGCTGCAGTACCACCTTGTCCTGAGTGGGAGGACTGCGCTATTGAGCCAGTTTTGGCCCCACACTCCTCCCCACCTCCTGCTCAGCAGTTCTGCCCACCCCTCCCCAACCCTCTCCCAGCTCCTCCTGCCTCCTTCTCAGGCCTGCCCACCCCTCCCCAACCCTCTCCCAGCTCCTCCTGCCTCCTTCTCAGGCCTTGTGACATCACAAATCTGACATTTCACAATCAGGACCGTTCTGAGACATGCTAACATAGATCTGCCCATAAACTGAGAAAGACACAATGGTCAGAAATAGGACTTTGTGAGGATAGAAGTTGCTGGTGGGACACCAAGAAAATACATAAAAATTGGAAAAATGAAAATTCATGGTGTAGTCCCTTTAAGTAAATCTACTTCGTTACTTTACATGCGCGCGCAGTGCGCGCACACACACACACACACACACACACACACACACACACACACACACACACACACACACACACACACACACACACACACACACACACACACACACACACACACACACATACACACACACACACACACCGTACAGTTACAGAATTGTGTGTAAATTGCCCCCTTTTCTCTCTCACATGCACATTGCACACACAAATGCAGTTTATTTATGTCCTGCAGCCTGTTCACGTAACGCCGGGCACAGTGGGCCACCGACGCGGCCACCGTCCCCGGCACAAAAAGAAAAAAAGAAAAAACGCAAATTGGCCTCCATCGGTCAAGTCTCATTTTCACTTCATTACAGGAGGTAACCGAATACATTAAGTTGCCTCCGCATGCGTAAAATGTGTTCGCCTCAGCATTTTAATCCATAGAAGGCCTTTTTTTTTTAATGAGGGGGAATTTTATACTACAGTGCATTATTCAATTAGGAGAGTAAAGGAAAGGAACAGCTATAAAAGAGACCAATGTGGGACGCTGGCCAGGTGGATGACGGGAGGGGGGAGGGAGGGAGGGAACTACAGAAGGAAGGAAAGACCTAGAGAAGGAAGGAAGTAAGGAACTACAGAAGGAAGGAAGGAACTACAGAAGGAAGGAAGGAACTACAGAATCAAAGAAGGAATAAAAGGAAGGAAGGAAAGAAATAATGAAGGAAGGAAAGAGGGAATGTGATAAAGAGGCAAGTAATGGAGAACGATAAATCGAAAGAGAGATGAAGATGAGGGAATGAGATTCTCATTCTCTTAGACGCACGCGCGCGCGCACACACACACACACACACACACACACACACACACACACACACACACACACACACACACACACACACACACACACACACACACACACACACACACACACACACACACACGTTGAGCTAGCTATAGCCTTGCCAGCTGCGGTGCTGGCCTCCCGCTAGCATACAACGATGACAGGTCCTGAATTGCAGATTCAGTGACTTATTAGCGTGTCTGTTTAGAATCTTTGCTTTTCAGGTTGCGGGTCAAAGCCGTCGCGGCCCTTAAATCACTGCATTATGTATGTTTGTATGGCAGCCAGCGAAACGTGTCTCCATCTATTCCTTGGAGCATGAACGCGAAGGATAAGCCGGAGTTCGGAACATATCGATTAGCGAAGCGTTCTTTAGCAAGCCCTCCTACACGCAGCATGAGCAGACCTGTAGGCATGCTCGTGCACGCGCCTGTGCATGCGCACACACACATACTGACGGCACACAGACTGAGTGGCCCTTCCCACCTTGTCACCAGTATGAGGCAATGAGCTCAGTTTCTTTGGGTCCCTGAACAAATGAGCACTAATTGAGCCTGCTCTTCTCAAAATGCTTCACTGCTCTCTGTGGGTCTGGCTGTTTCTCTGAATAGCCATCTCTCACACACACGCGCACATCCACACACACACACACACACACACACACACACACACACACCTACACCCACGCACACACACACAGAGCCCAAGCATAGTGCCGTAATGCTCCCTCTAAAATTGCGTCGCAGCCACTGATACCAGATTGACCCTCGCCTCAGTTTCCAGAATATCCCGCACCCATGCAGGAAGCCGAACGAGCGGTAGAAAATAGAGAATGCGGGGGTGATTTGCCTTGAAATAAGCCTGCCGGTTCGGGTCTGCTTGGTGAGATTGCGTGTGATTTCTCTCCCAAACAATAGCCTGGGAATCAGAGAAGCCAAAAGCGGGGACACAATCTTGCCAAAGCGGCCGAAGTGGGATGAGAATACAAATGCCAGTTTTGTATGTGGGAGAGAGAGAGAGAGAGAGAGAGAGAGGGAGGGAGAGAGAGGCAGGCTGAGACTGCACACAAAGTCCTTCAAATCCTCTGAGGCGCTAGGGGATGTCATGTGCCGAGCGGTAAATTGATCATGACATAGCACCATGGAAGGAAGAGAAAAAAAAAAGCCGCCAGAACGCACAAGCGTGTCAAAGGCACAAAAGATGAGGCGCTTGGATGCGGGGGCCGGAGAGAAAGGGAACACACACAGACCGTATCGCTCGTACATCTTTTTAGCTGAAAAGCAAACGCTGTCGCCAGCGTGTTCGCGTCCCTCTCTCTCTCTGTCTCTCTCGACACGCGTACCACGTGGGTGCCCGTGCACGACCGACCGTACAGTATGCGCAGATGTGCGTGGACTGCGGTGACAGCGGCGCTGCCACGTGCTCACGTGTGCTCGACGTTCCCGTGCAATTGCCTGCCAAACTCTTGGCAGCATCTTGAATCGGATACAAACAGGCGCCCGTGGTTTTTACTGTACTCGCTGTATTTCCCAGGTCAAAGGCACCCTTTGATTTTTAAGTGAGTTTCGCTGTCCCAGAGCTCAACCGGCATAATGCCTGCGAAACCTTGAAATATTAAAGTGCCGCAAAGATGCAGTATGTGGGCCACTGCTTCTTTTTCCTATTATTCCCTTTGCTCGGGGAATGGCAATATACTCGGTGGATGGTGGCCATCTGTATGGGCTTTGCGGGATCTTCCCAGTATATCCGCTCATATCAGTCTTGACTCCAGGTCAGGTGGGCGAGACAACCCGGCATATCGTCGTTGTCGGGTGGAAACCTTGTACGTCCAAAACCGTTCGTTTTGCATTTATCATTTTAAAAATGATTCAAACTAGTGAAAACAGCCGATCTACAAGCACACAACGCCTCGCACCGCGAGGCGTTGTGTGCTTGTAGATCGGCTGTTTTCACTACCCTTGTGCGACGGCCTTGTATGATGAAGCAGGGCTTTACTTTGCGAAAAAAACATACAAATTTGTAAGTTGGAGATACAAGGTTTCTGCCCGACTGTGACGCATATGCCGAGATTGAAGACGCTTCCACAACAATGCGGCTCTAAACCTGCAGCCCCGTTCTGCCGTAAAATATTCATGGCGACACCTTTTCGTTTGACAAGCCGCTTTGTTTTGGCTGACTTTTCAAGAGCTGAGGCTTTGGCAGCACCGGGATGTTTTCATGTTGGTGGTGCCTTTATTCACTTGTACGTTGTTAATAGTTAATCGGGGCTGCTCTGTCGCAGATAAGGGGTCATTCCGTCGTTTGGAGCACGGCGGCAGTGGTTGGCTATACGGCATTTGCTTGTGTGGAGGAATACTATAGGAGTACTGGGAATTTACCTTAATCCAGCGCGCTTATCAAACCTTTTTCATTTCACCCACATGACTCAGTGCAGGGACGTGCAGAGAATGTTAGAGAGGCAGGGGCTGACATTTCTAAAAAGGGCCTTTTGGTGAAAATGTCGAAAATAGCAGACCTCCGAGCGTGACGCGTTGTGAGCTTGGAGGTCGGCTAAGCATAACTAACTTTAGTTCGCGTATGTACTATAACTAAGCACTATCAAGTCAATACTGGAGATATGGCATACAGCATGGATTTCTACACAGAGGGGGCAATTCTTTCAGCATAAGACGCCCCGCATTCAAGTTCAGGAGAGTTTGGACAAGGCATTGCTCTTGAATGCTGCCTTCAGGTATGGCATGGAAATGGGGCATTTGCATTTCTTTCACCATAGTAAAAACTGCATCCATGGTCTGGAGAGGGCATTTTTTTACAGACGGGTAAAAGGGCAGGGGCTCAAGCCCCTTAGATGCCTGTGTGTGCACAGAGTGTACAAGAACCCTGAGGGTCCTTGGACCCCACTTTGAGAACCACTGCCCTAGTCAACTCGCACTGCAACATCACAATTGCCATCTGATTTGGCGTAAGAAGAAAGATGGCTTCGAGGGATTATCTCCTTATAAGCAGCATTGTTTGCTCTAAATTGTCTGGATTGTTCAGAGTTAAATTAAGTTAAAGGATTGATTTGCAGTCTTAAATGGAGTCGCATAATCTAATAATTTAGTTTCCTCTGCTATGGCGGAGCCTTTATCTCGCAATTGATTCTCTGTTGTTAGATGGAGCGTCACAGCGGAAAGTAACTTTGCTAGTCAATGGAAATGAGACGGTGGTGGTAAAGTGAGTGCATTTAAGTACTGTTCTTAAGTACCTTTAGCTGAGTGTTTCCATGTTTTAAATACTTTATGGTCGTTGTCGGGTGAAAACCTTGTATGTCCAAAACCGTTCGTTTTGCATTTCTCATTTTAAGGCGTTGTGTGCTTGTAGATCTGCTGTTTTCTCTACTTTTGTGCGACAGCCTTGTTGAAGCAGGGCTTTACTTCGCGAAAAAAAACATACAAATTTGAAACTTGGAGATACGAGGTTGTCTGCCCGACAGTGACGTTATACTTCTTCCCCACTACATCTCAACTCATTGCAAATATTGCTACTTTTTACACTACTTCAATTATTTGGCAGCAATTATTATGACAAACTCATTCACTTTAGAAATATGCAGATAACCCCTAAGGGCCTATACACTTAGAGAGAAAGCAAAGTTGCACATACATTTGATCATCTGGGGACCCCCCAAAATAATTTGGGGACCCCCACAGGCTGAGAACCACTGGTTTAAAAGATAGTACTTCTTCTTCGTCCCCTGAAAGAGACAAACCTCAGTTGGCCACGGCGTATTGCTATAGCCAGTGATGCCAGTATATCCTAAGCTCTTGAGCCTAGCTTGTCCCCCTGGCAACCATAGGAGTGGCCTCTCCCTTTGAAGCTCTCCCATACTTACACTCGGTTCACCCTTTGATCCACCTGGCCTCCTCTGAACCCTAAACTCATGGATTTAGAAACCCGGCCACTACACACGGCGTTAGAAATTAAAGAGTGGACTTGGGGATTGAATTAGGGCCGTGACCTCCATATCTTTGTTCCTGCAGACAGGGGTGTCGCACCAAATTCTGGGCCCTGGGTACAAAGATTATCCCTTCAATTGTTTTGTGCTTTAACTATTGAAAAATAGCAGATATACAAGCTTGTAGATCTGCTATTTTTGAAAAACCTGTTTCTATGTCAGTGGTGCTCAAACTTTTTCATGTGAAGGAGCCCCAAAATGATATGTATTTGGCCACGGACCCCCATCTCAAAATATTTAGTTCCAAGGACCCCCCCAAAAGCAAAATTTGAGTTACAAATGTTCGCTTAAAAATACATATATTCAAAGACTTGCACACATTTTCACGACTTTTCAAAAAATAGCAGATCTACAAGTTCACAGCGCGGCACTCGGTGCCGCGCTGTGAGCTTGTATATCTGCTATTTTTCAATGGCTAAAGTATAAAATAATTAAGGCCCCTCCAACACCTTGGGCCCTAGTAACTCAGTCCCACTATTCTCCCCCATTGTGACGCCCCTGCCTGCAGATGCCGTAGCGGGATTTGCCAAGGATTCGGGAGGCGTTCAGTGGATGCTTAACTGCTTTTGTGGGGGGTTTTTTCCCCCCCATTCTTTTTAATGGTAGCGTATTGCATCAATAACCCCTCGCCCCCCCTGCTGTGCCTTATAGTCCTGTTTCTCAGGCCAGGTGTTTTATGTGCGCCATTGGGGAGAAAAGAAAACCCGGCATTGTGATGTGAACAAGTGGAATGACCTCTTTCCTATCCCAACACATTTTCGTCTTGACCGCCCAATTACGGCGGTATATTTATGCGTCTCTTTTCTACGCGGAAATGCTTTGAATTACAACTTCCCCCTCGCCCTCGCCATTCCACCATCAACCACACAACCCCCTACAGACTGGTTAACCAGTCAGCAGTTAGTCTTCTTTATGACTCACTCCACAACCTCTCCCCCACCGCCATCACGCAAGTTTATGTTCAAGTTCAATTAAAATGTCCAGTGTAAAAGTCACAGATGTCTCAATATAGGCTACACTTTACAATAACAGCTATGATACAAACAAACATATACATATGCACACCATTTCTTTCCCCTCTTGATCAACATATCGTCGTTGTCGGGTGGAAACCTCGTATCTCCAAGTTTCAAATGTGTATGTTCTCTCGCAAAGTAAAGCCCTGCTTCATCATACAAGGCCGTCACACAAGAGTAGTGAAAACAGCGTCGGCTGTTTTCACTCGTTTAAATCATTTTTAAAATGATAAATGCAAAACGGACGGTTTTTGGACATACAAGGTTTTCACCCGACAACGACGATATGCTATCATTGTCCACGTATTGCTACTTTTTCACAATGATACCTTTATTTCAGTGGCTCTCAAACTTTTCAATCGCAAGGACCCCCAGAACTCCTGGAGTTCCAGACATGTAAGGGTACCATTCGGAAGCCTCTCAAGGAACCCCTGAACCCGTGCTTTTATTATTTATTCTTTCTAAAGTGTGCGTCAGAGGCCAGGCTTCCTCTACAGCTGAGCTAACCCCTCTGTTCCTATTAGTCCGGTCCCCGGAGGCTAATAGGGGAAGACTCATGCAGCATACCTTGATGTCATCACGCCGCTTAAGAACTGATACGCGGCGCTCGCTCCTCTCCTCTCCTCTCCCGCGGCCCTCCGTCCTCCTCCCTCTCACGCCCAATTACCAATTCCCCGTTGAGACACACAATGACATTGAGTTATGACGGGGGTGAGCTTTTCCCTCTCTGTCATTGAACTTTTCTCTCTCTTCTTTTTGGAGTGTTTCACCCTTCTTAGTCTTTTTTTCTTTTTTTCTCTTTCCCCTCCTCCTTTCTCCTCTCTCTTCCGGCGTCTATTTCGGAAGGTCTTTAATCTCGGCTCAAAGACAGGTGGGGTGGTCGGTGGCGAGCGCTAAATGAAAGCCGGTGGAATTCGAGTTGGCCCCGCTGACCTCGGGGGCCGTCCAGCTTCCTTGAGAGCGGTCGCCTCGTTACCAGCCGCAGGAAGTCACCTTGCCTTGCCTGTGTGCCAGATCAAACGCCGCGCGAAGAGCGTGCTCGTGCGCGTATACGTGCGCGCGCGTGTGTGTGCGGCGTTGTAGGGCTGGGCCGACCGAAAATATCGTCACTGTCAGGCAGAAACCTTGTATCTCCAAGTTTCAAATGTGTAAATTCTTTAGCAAAGTAAAGCCCTGCTTCATCATATGGCCATCGCACAAAAGTAGTGAAAACAGCTGATCTACAAGCACACAACACCTCTGCGAGGCGTTGAGTGCTTGTAGATCGTCTGTTTTCACTAGTTTAAATCATTTTAAAAATGATAAATGCAATACAAACGGTTTTGGACATAAAAGGTTTTCACCCGACAGCGACAATATACTGAAACCGATATTTAGAACTAATAACCCACCTAATCTTTCTCGTCATGTAAGTTGATTGACTCTATTTCGGCCTAAGGAAAATATACTAAAATTGATATTTAGAACTAATATCCAACTAATCTTGTTCATGTAAGTTGATTGAATAATTGAGAGACAGGTTTTTCATGTAAATGTATCGACATGATTTTTTTTTATCTAATATAAATGCATTAGTTTGATTAAACACTGTATAGTTTATTATACAATTGTGGCATAAATAAATACTGAAAATAGCAGATGTACAAGCTATTACCATTTTATTTTGAATTTATTTTTATAATTGTTAATATTGTAATTGAGGCAAAAGTTTGAAGTAATCGTGATGTTGTTTTGAAATCATTTTGGCAAGCCCTAGTGTTTGTCGACCAGAATCTCGCTTTCAACCACGGATAGGAAAACACAACGAGAGAAGCGAGACAGATTTCAGCAAAACACGTCTGCCCAGTATAACAATCCTCTCTGAAATGCACATTTCAAATTAGGTTTTCAAATTCCCCCGGTCGCATTACCATTTCTACTAATCACTTGATCTGCAAACCATCTGCAAATTGCAACCTAAAGGTCAAATCCTCCGCGAGGGAGACTGAATCTTATCCGTCTGCAGAGGGGGGGGGGGGGGGGGGGGGGGGGGGGGAACTGCTTTTGATGATACTTTTGTTTGTGATGAGCCTTGCAGCGCGCTGGGGTTTGGGGAAGATTAGCATCTGCAACATGCTGTTGTTGTTGGAGGGAAAATATAGTTTTCAATCATGGACGGAATCTGCTTCAGTAGACAAAAGAAAACTTTTAGAACTATTTATAATATCATTTCTCCCTTACAGTATGTTTCTAATGCTTGAAGGAGCTACTTTTATCTCTACACCCCCTCAATTCCTATCTCTCTCTGTCTCTTTCTTTCTCTCTTTGTTCAGTCTGTTTAGTTTTTTTCCGTTTGCTATACCGTCTCCTTGTCCAATCTTTCTCAATTCGGCGTTTGGCTGTCGGTATAGTGGCGCGGGGATTGGGTCAAGGGCAGGAAAATGATAACACTCGCTCATTCGCTGGCCAAATTAAGAGTGCAGTGACCTGCACATGTGTACGTGCGTGTGCACGCACGTACGTACACACTACACACACACACAGCCAAGTGCACGCACACACACACACACACGGCAATGATGGATGAAAGGTCTTACACCGAGGGTGTAAACATGATTCATGGCTCCTTTGTGGGTATTGGTGCCGCACATGGACACTGAGACAGCGCTGTGCTTACACACGTACACACACACACACACGCACAGGGGCGTCACAAGGGGTAGGAAAGTGGGACTGAGTTACTAGGGCCCAAGGTGGAGGGGCCCTAGTAACTTTAGCTATTGAAAAATAGCAGATATACAAGCTCACAGCGTGGCGCCGCGCTGCGAGCTTGTAGGTCTGCTATTTTTTGAAAAGTTGTGAAAATGTGTGCAAATCTTTGAATATGTATTTTTTAAGCAAACATTTGTAACTCAAATTTTGCTCCTGTGGGGGTCGCTGGAATTAAATATTTTGATATCGGTGGCCAAATACATATCATCTTCGGGGTCCCTTGACAACGTTTGAGCACCACTGACATGGAAACATAAGTTTCTTGCACACATTTTTCCACGATTTTTCAAAAATAGCAGATCTACAAGCTCGCAGCGCGGCACTCGGTGCCGCGCTGTGAGCTTGTATATCTGCTATTTTTCAATAGTTAACATTCATGGGGGGGGGGGGGGGGGCGCAGTGAATCCTTGTAACCAGGGCCCAGAGTTTGACGCCCCTGCACACGCACACACACACACCCGTGCACGCACACACGCATTCCTGTGCACAAACTCGGCACTCAGTCCCCCATACATTTTCAGAAATGCACTCAACACATTTCTTTCTAATGGCAGATGGGTTCCACCCCTGGCAGCGCACTCCGCGCCACAGAACCCACACTACACCGCTTGAATGTCAACAAGACGCGCAAGCGAGAAGCTTTCAACACACACTGCCCCCAGTCAGCGACGGCAGGTGGACGCAGGTTCACACAAACATGCACGAACATGCACGCGCACGCACACACACACACACAGGCCCACGCACACACACGCACGTTTGTATTACTTTAGTTGTGAGTCCATGTATTGAATACCAAGGACTTCCGACGTAAAAAAAGACCGTAAAAGGGCTTATTTGGGATGCTCCTTTTAGGCAGGGTGTTTAACTGTACTTGTACTGTACTACATTGTTATTGTATTGACTATACTTTATATTATATATATATATATATATATATATATATATATTGTCTAATAAAATAATCAATCAATCAGTCAAAAGGACATCAACATTTTTAGGATGCGGATATTATGAATTCCATTTTTTTAAAGATCTTTTTTGGGGTCTTTTTTTGCCTTTAATTGATAGTTCACAGTGGAGATGGACAGGAAACTGGGAGAGGGAGATGGGAGAGATATCGTCACTGTCGGGCAGAAAACCTTGCATCTATTTTTTCGGCGAGTGAAGCCCTGCTTCATCAGACAAGGCTGTCGCACAAAAGTAGTGAAAACAGCAGATCTACAACGCCTCGCGGTGCGAGGCGTCGTATGCTTGTAGCTCGGCTGTTTTCACTTGTTCAGTTAATTTTTTTAAATGATAAAAACGAACCCTTTTGGACATACAAGGTTTCCACCCGGCAACGACGATGTGCAGTAAAGATCGTCAGGGAAGGGACTCGAACCCGCCATGCGCTTACTGTAGGTCAGGTTACTTTAGAGTCTAGGTGCCTGGACCACTATAGGCCAGCCGTCCAGGCCATTAATCCCATTTTTTACAATTAGTTTGTTTTTGTTCGAGGGCGAGAGATGCTAACACAACCTGCATTTGTGTGTGTGTGCGTGTGTGTGTGCTGAAGCATTCCATCAGTGTGTGTGTGTGTGTGTGTGTGTGTGTGTGTGTGTGTGTGTGTGTGTGTGTGTGTGTGTGTGTGTGTGTGTGTGTGTGAGTGTGAGAGTCGGGGCAGACGGAGTCCCAGCTCTCTCTCTCCGCTCACACAACAATGGCTGCGGTGCACACTGGCTGCAATCGATTAGCACTGCTACGTGAAGGAGAAAACCCACTGGGGCGTGCAAGCTCTCTCACCTCCTTTATTCTCTCTCTCTCTCTCTCTCTCTCTCTCTCTCTCTCTCCAGTTCCTGATCTCTGCCACTCTCTCTCGCTCTCTTGTCTTTCACAGATTGTTTTTTTTTTCCCTTTCTTTTTTACCACCTCTCTCTCCCTCCCTCTCTCCCTCCCTCTCTCTCTCTCTCTCTCTCTCTCTCTCTCTCACTCCCCTGCAGTCGATCTCCTCGCATGCTTTCTGTATCCCTGACCACGCACTGTTGAAATCCGGAGTGTCGATTTAATTCCGAAAGGGTAAGAATGGACCCGGGGCGCGCCGCCCATAACCCCTGGACCCATTTTTTTTACACTCTTGAGTTAAATGGACAACCCTAGATTTATTCTACTGCAGGACATTCTTTTTAAATTCCATCTCCACTTTACTTTACTCTTTCCTCCTCACTTTTTCGTTTGTCGTTTGGAAGACTTTCACATAAGCCACATCTATTCTCCACGCGCTTCCCTCTACCCGTCGCTTCCTTTCTCTACTCTCGCCTTTTATATCCCTTCTTTTCTCCTCGCGGCATTTTGCCGTCCGCGGCGTTAAAAAGAAGCGAAGGGCTATTTTGGCTGTGCGCCCCGGGATGCCAAAATCGGTGCCAATTCCGGTTGAATGAAATGGAGGAGGGCTTTTCTTTGAGGCCGGTCTAGCAAAAGCGAACGGGCGCGCATCCTCGCCGTGTGGTCCATTGTGAAGCCCCCCCCCCCCCATGACCATGTTGAAATGGATGACTGTGTGCTTTCCATCAACTATAGTAATGGAACCCACTGTGTGCACCTGCAACATGCCTTACAGTGGTGGAAGAAGTACTCACATGTTTTTACTTAAGTAAAATTATCGATACTGCAATGTAGAAACACTCTGTTACAAATAAAAGTCTGGAATTCTAAATTTACTTGAGAAAAAAGTACAAAAGCATTGGTACCAGTAAGACTCCCTGATCGGGAGATAAGCGACCGTCACGTCACAGACACAAACTTTAGAAGGCAATCGTAGCCAATCAGGAGGGAATATGGGAAATGTGACAGATCCATGTTGATGACATGACTTTAGAGATACTGTGTACCGCATTTGCGTGCTTTTAGGCCAAAATCTGTTGGAACAAGGTCTGTAGGAATCGGTGTCCAAAAATGTGTTTTGCAAAAATCTACCTGATGGTGGCGCTAGAAGAGGGCCACGTGAGAAATGAGGGGTGTACTTTTATTACCAAAAGTAGAAAGTACTCATTATGCAGAATGTCCGTCTCTCTCTCTCTCTCTCTCCACCTGCTTTCTCCGAGCTCCCGTGAAATGTGTGTCTGGACTCACAGGTCACCCGTCGGGTGCTGTCCAGTGGCTTTGATGCATTAGGCTGCTACAGATGTTCTAGCAGTCTGTAGTGGCCAGTGTCCTCTTCTTTACTGTGGACTGCTGGCAGGATAGATGGGTTAGGATCAGGGGCATAGTTCTGCCGATTTAAAATGACTCCAATACGGAAGAAAAACCTCCCACGATTGGCCGCTAGTTGCGCTGTTTTCCCCCCCGGCCGATCGCAAAAAGAATTGTTCTCCATTGGATCCCATTCATTTTCCCCTTTCGTTTTCTAACCTTAATTAACATTTTCATGAATACTGTATGGTTCCTATCGCTAGTTAAAAATTGCCTTTCAATCACCATCATATTCGTTTTGTCGAAATGTGGTCCAATTTATTTTAAAATAAATTATAAAGTTGCGGGGGGGGCGTGGCCAACTAAACTGACACCAGCCGGCTGTGTTCTTCTTCGTGTGCTGTATTTCGGGAGGCTCCGACCACATTCTCCCATGTATCCCTGCGGTTGCACGTGACCGTTGGCAGCCAATAGCATCTCTGATGCCTTTACAATTCTATGATGGCGACACCCATTCCAAGGGGTAGAAAAGGGCCATTTGCGCTGCATAGAAACCAATGGCTTCGCATCGTCCATATTTTTCTACAGTCTATGGTTAGGATGGGATAGGATCGGATGAACACTACTAATACCCCGAGAGGACAATTCAGGGTGTCTACAGGAGAGTAATAAGAAGAGTGAAACACAAACAAGTGACATTAATCAATGCGTTGTGACCCTGTACAACGCAATGTTGTTTTTGACAGCACATTTTGATTTAGTTTTAGTCATAGTCTTTTGAATAAAACGTCATTTAATTTGAGTCATAATTTAGTCACCTGAAAAGTTTTAGTTTGTAGATCGGCTAGTCGTCACAGCTTAGTTTTTATTTAGTTTTTGTCAAGTGAAAAAGACGCAGTCGACAAACATTTTTCGTCATAGTTTTAGTCTCGAAATCAACACTGGTTCGACGGGCATGTTTGGCAAATGTTCCCCCCAGGATATGGATGCTGGGGTTGAAGTGGTTTTAAGCGTAGGATGAGGATGAGCTAGCAGCGCCGAGGAGCACCTTCACACAGACTGCTTGTCTTCTATACTTTGCCTTTAAAACTTATTTTTGTATTTATTTATTTGTTTCTATTCGGTCTGTATATCTCTATACTGTTACCTGCTGTATCTTCCCTATGTGTTTCATGCCTATAGCAGTGCCGCTGTGACACCGGAATTCCCTCACGGGATCAATTATGGTCTATATCTGTCCCCTGCTCCGAGCTGCACAGCAGGGACGTGCAGAGAATGTTAGAGAGGCAGGGGCTGACATTTCGAAAAGGGCCTTTTGGTGAAAACATCGGAAGTAGCAGACCTCCAAGCTCGCAACCGCGTCGCAGCGTTGACACGCTTGATTTCTACACGTTTCTTAATTTCAACATAAGACGCTGCATTCAAGTTCAGGATGCTGCCTTCAGGTATGGCATGGAAAGAGGGCATTTGCATTTCTTTCACACCGTAGCAAAAACTGCATTCATGGTCGGGAGAGGGCACTTTTTACAGATGGATAAAGGGACAGGGGCTCGAGCCCCCTTTGATGTCTGTGTGTGCAGAGAGAGAGAGAGAGAGACAGAGACAGAGACAGAGACAGAGACAGAGAGAGAGAGCAGGAGCGACAGCACCCAATAGTTCTCTCTTTTCAATCTCAAAATCCAATCCTTCTGTACATCGTTTTGAATCAACCTCTCAGCATGCGCGACCTCCAAACCCCCCCCCCCCCCCCCCCCCCGCTATTTCAAGTTTGCATAACCTTCTGAAAGATGAAGGAGAAAGGGAAAACAACAACAACAAAAAAACGGATAAATCTACTCTATATTTGGAAAATAATCCGGGGCGAAACACTACCGTATTCCTCTGTCTTTGGTCGGACCAAATTGCTATGGGAACTATTGGGCTCATCCCCTGAGCTGATCCCCTCTTAGACAGACGTCCAATCCCTCATAGCAAGCCCCCTCTCCCCCCATGTTGATTTTGGACATTGCCTAGTCTCAATCATTTTGATCTTATTGTGGATTATGTCTAATATGTTGGGCAGCTGGTTGTAGGTGGTACAGGTAGATTATTTCATAATTGATGGGTAGTCATCGACAGATGTCTCACCAACAGACAAGCAAGACATGTGTTAGTTTTTCTAAAATAACATTGTTTTATAATCTTGCCAAAATAAACAACCTTTTCTATACATTATGTAATATGCTGTAAGCCTAAACACCACATGATCCCTCTAAAACAAAGCAGACGATACTTTCCCTTTGCAGTTTCGCAATCTTTTTTGTCTTGAGTACCCCTTTTCCCTGATGTTTGAATCCAAGTACCCCCTCTACCCGAAAACAACATTTTGCTTATAAAACTGCAATTAAAATTTGTGGTAAATGATGCTATGATAACCCTCCTTTTAAAGAATATATCACAACTAAGAAATGGAGTGAAAGAGTTCAAATGGTACCTCCTGAGCAGACTTTAAACACATCCTACTGTAGTTGCCTGGTACAATGTAATTTCAATAATCATTAAACATAACAACATAACATTAAATGTTTGTTTGCTCCTGCAGTACCTCCGTGTACCCCAAGGGGTACACGACACGTACCCCCATTTGAGAACACTGCAGTAGACTATATAATAATGATAATAATAATAATCCTTGATTGTCTGGTCTGTTGCTGTTGCCTTCCTGCTACCACCAGCTGTTAAAAACACCTCCGCCAAAGTGTGGCCTGTCAGTCGTTTCACTGCTGCTGAGAGGTGTTCCCCAGAGCAGCCTCCATGCTGTCTTGGTGTGGTTAGCCTCTGATGCTGGGCACCGCTGCCTAAAGGCTAAATGTGTTTGCTACCAGAGCTATAGCTACCGTAGTTGGCCCGAATGCTGGCTTGTGGTGGACATTGTTGTCAAAATTTCATTTTTGCCACTGACATACAAAATGAGTGGACAATACTATTAAACACATAAAGAGATAGCCCTGAATGACCATAACAGGTGTGTAACTCTGAGAGTATTCAAATGGAACCGAATGGACCGTCCATGTGGTTCCCTATTTGTACTACAGTTCTCAGTGTTAAGGGGGTCCTTGCAAATTAAACATTTGAGAACCATGAGTTGGACTAATATGCCATTAACCTCGCCTCACCAGGCTTTCTGGGGGAAAGCCTGTTGTTCGTTCACAACAGGCTGTTTGGTTTCCGCCTGATGCGGAAACCACTATGTCTCCCCATATAGCGGCATCGCTTTGATTTGGTTCCCCCCGTTTGTTTCCCCAATCCCTATTAAAATGCTCGAGTAGTCTTGCCAGTCGCTACGAGTTGGACTAAAAGATGCATATACCAAACAAATTTTTCAAAAGCAAAACTACTCCGCATCAAGGAGTTTATTAGGTAGGCCCTAAAAGTATGTCCTTGAGCGCAGGGGAATTATTTTGGGTTAAAACTGTTCCCGGTTGGATAGTTCCGGCCAAATTGTAGTCTTTGAGTACTACAACATGACGTGTTGTGGTTTCCGCTCCCGACCGGATACAACCCCGAAAAGTGAAGTGATCCCAGACTAATATGCCATCGTGTCGTAGCAAATAAGTGTCAAACATATTCTGAAGAAATCCTGGGGACTTGACATCCTGACATTCAGTAACTGTAAGAACATTATGACGGGTTGCAAATCTAAAATCTGCCACAGACAAGACCAAGTATTTGCCACGGACACGCCTGTCATTATTTGACAATCGACATATTGATGACCCAGTGAGCACACCTTTGTTCAGGGGCGTCACACCAAATTCTGGGCCCTGGGTAAGGATTCACTGCGGGGCCCCCATGAATGTTAACTATTGAAAAATAGCAGATATCTGCTATTTTTGAAAAATCTTGAAAATGTGTGCAAGAAACCTATGTCAAGGACCCCCAAGATGATATGTATTTGGCCACGGACCCCGATCTCAAAATATTTAGTTCCAGGGACCCCCAGAAGCAAAAATTGAGTTAGAAATGTTCGCTTAAAAAATACATATATTCAAAGATTTTCACACATTTTCACAACTTTTCAAAAATAGCAGATCTACAAGCTCGCAGCGCGGCACTCGGTGCCGCGCTGTGAGCTTGTATATCTGCTATTTTTTAATAGATGATGTTATTAGGGCCCCTCGACCTTGGGCCCTGGTAACTCAGTCCCACTTTCCTACCCCTTGTGACGCCACTGCCTTTGTTCGCCGCTAGGCTGGGGACGGGTCAGATCCAAGGCATCCTGGTGTCCTGACGTGCTCCGGACTGTCCTGACATGCCTGTCTCTCTGGGAGCGTTGCTGCACGCGGCCACCCACTAACTACGTTTGGCTGGTGGCTCCCGGGGGGGCTATTGTATAGGGTAAACCCCACCCCACCCCCCCACCCCCCCCACCCGCCCCTTTACTGGATAGCATGACATTCATTTATTCCACCTCTTGAACTCCTTCAACCATAAATTTGCCAACCACTCCGGGATGTGCTCCCATCATCAAAGAACATGCAGGACTTAAGTGTCAGCCCCGATACGACCCCCCGAGAGGCTCTGAGGCCAGGAGTAAGTTTGGTTACTTGGATAATTCCCATTCCCTCTCTACAGCCGGTCAGGCACGTACGTGCACATATAGACACCAAAGGGGGCTTGAGCCCCTGCCCCTCTCCAGACCATGAATGCAGTTTTCACTATGGTGAAAGAAAAAACGCAAAATGCCCCTTTTCCATGCCATGCCTGAAGGCAAGAGAATTGCCTTGTCCAAACTCTCCTGAACTTGAACGCAGCATGTTGAAAGAATTGCCCTCTCTGTGTAGAAAGCCATGCCGTACGCCACATCTCCTGTATTGACTTGATTATAGGGCTGTCACGATATGACATTTTACATGACGATTAAGTGTCACTCAAATAATTGGCGATTAACGATTTTATTGTGTTTTTGTCGTTGATAATTACATTTCTGTTTGGCTTTTAGGCTTTGAAGTTGTACATGGTAGATATGACACATAGCCTAAATATACAAAGAAATTACTGACATATTTGACAACTTAATACTTAAAAAAATACTTTGATAGTGGAAATAGCCGATCTACAAGCTCACAACACGTCGCGATGCGACACGTTGTGAGCTTGTAGATCTGCTATTTCCACTATTTCGGACATTTTTCAACATTCACGATTACGACGATTATGACAAAATAATTGCGATAATGTCAAATAATCACGATTAGACGATTATGTAATAATTGTGACGGCCCACTTGATTATGCTTAATTCAGTGTGGTATCAAACACAGAAAATAGCCGACCTCTGGTCTGCTATTTTAGATATTTTGACAAAAAGGCCCTTTTAGAAATGTCAACCCCTACCTCTCTAACATTCTCTGCACGCCCCGGCAGCGGGTGTACGGTAGCGATGGCACAACGTCAACGTCAAAACAGAAGAAAAAAGAAAAGCTGCCCCCATCTGCTGTTTCCTTTGAAAGCTTTCCCCACAACACAGATGCTGTGGTTTAAGTGGTTAAACCCTATATACAGTATACAGTAGTTCACCGGAGTCCCCCAGGGTTCCACACTAGGCCTGCTTCAGTTCTCGCCCCCACACCGAATACCGTAGCCAACAATTCTACCCATGTGACACCCCCCAAAAAAAGCATTGTCTATACATTTCAACACAATTTCCTATAAACAAAACGCCAGCAAAGCTAATAATATCATCTCGTAAGCTAATGATTTCTCATAATTCCATAATATTGTGGAAGCGAAACTCATTATTGCGGTTCATCATTTCAATAATATTCCATTAAGGGGGGGGGGAAACAAAACTTTGGCATCCGCGGATGTCAGACGGTGTCAAATGTGTTCTGCTGTGCGACATGCGATGCAAACGCTATTAACCACAAGTGATTATTGGCAGGACGATATTGCGCCGTGCATAATAATGCAGTGTGAACAGGTCTCGTAATTAACATGGTGCGTGCGCGGGTGTGTGTGTGTGTGTGCGGGGTCTTTGGTTCTCTAAATCCCATAGTGGGTGCCTCCCCATAATAATGATGCTATTAAACACTGCGCTTAAGCTGACTTTGCTTTCCTTTTCCCCACCTCCCCCCCCCCCCTCTCTCTCTCTCTCTCAGGGGTGTTGCATCAAATTCTGGGCCCTGGGTACAAGGATTCACTGTGGGGCCCCTGTGCTTTAACTATTGAAAAATAGCAGATATACAAGCTCACGTGCCGCGCTGCGAGCTTGTAGATCTGTTATTTTTGAAAAATCATGAAAATCTTTCTATGTCAGTGGTGCACAAACTTTTTCATGTGAAGGACCCCCAAAATGATATGTATTTGGCCACGCACCCCCATCTAAAATATTTTGTTCCAGGGACCCGCAGAAGCAAAATTTTAGTTTAGTTTTTCGCTTAAAAAAATACATATATTCAAAGATTTGCACACATTTTCATGACTTTTCAAAAATAGCAGATAGCTTGTATATCTGCTATTTTTCAATAGCTAAATAGTTATAAAATAATGAATGCCCCCTCCACCTTGGGCCCTATAGTAACTCAGTCCCACTCCCCCCCCCCCCCCCCCCCCCCCCTTGTGACGCCCCTGCTGTTACTCTCTCTCTCCCCCCCTCCCCTGTCCCTGCCCTCCCGCACTCAAAACACCCCCCCACCCCCCTCCCCTCTCTCTCTCTCTCTCTCTTTCCCTGCTTCATTATTAGCGTGCATAGGCCTCTCCTGCCTCTGCAGAAGCCATTAGCTGAGATTAGCAGCGGCAGAGAAGCCAGGCCAGTTCGCCCCCCCCCCCCCCCCTCTCTCTCTCCTTTTATTTCTCTCTTTTTTTTTTTCTTTCCCGGGGCCGAGCCGTAGCCATAGCCGCCACGCTCGCTGAATGATTACCATCCATTATATGGCCTTATTGTGCTGACAGAGGCAACTTCAGAACCCTCGCTCGCCCTGGTCATAAAGTAAGGAAGAGAGAGAGGGGGGGGGGGGGGCTCATAATCTTAAGACACACTCACTGAATGTGTGTGTGCGTGCGTGAGTGTGCATGTATAGAGAGAGAGAGAGAGAGAGAGAGAGATTGAAAGGTGATGTGACTGCAGAAAGGTGGAAGCAGTGGTGTAAAGTAACTACATAAGTAGGCCTACAATTTTGAGGTATTTGTGCTTTACTTGAACGTTTCCAGTTTCCATATTTTTACTGTTTTTTTTTTTTTACTTCACTACATTTATTTGAAAACTTTAGTCACTAGTTACTTTGCAGATATAAATTATGATATTATAAAACATAAATTAACTAGTTTAGCACTATTTTATACCGTGGCTATTTGAAAATAGCAGGTCTACAAGCTCACAACGTGTTGCATCGCGACTCGTTGTGAGCTTGATACTATTTGATACTCTTATGTAAAATATGTGAGTACTTTTTCCACCACTGGGTCTAAGACGGGAGAGTGTTTTCTGCAGGTGTTTCGGTCCGAGCGTATCAAAGGGTGCGTTCGGAAATGCTCAGTGTAGTGAGTGACTAAACCCAACCCTAAACCTAACCCTATACCTCAGTAAAACTATGCCTAAACCCAACCCTAACCCTAACCTCAGTAAAACTCTGCCTAAAACTAACACTAACCCTAACCAGACCCGGTGCGCATTTCCGAACGTACCCTTTGATACACTCGGACTGAAACACCAGCAGAAAACACTCTCCCGGTTTAAGACAGGGGGGAGGGAGGGAGGGAGGGGGGGAGGAGGAGAGAGAGAGAGAGAGAGAGAGAGAGAGAGAGAGAGAGAGAGAGAGGATAAGGGGAACTGGGATGTGATGTTAGCATGAAGGATTTAGCAGGAGGAAGCGTGCAGAGTGCAGGCGGCGCCGCTTTGAATGTGGAATGAGGGCCGCTCTCTGCCGTCGTATAAGCACACTGTAAAATATATCCCCGCCGTTCATTCCACTGAAAGGAGTGTTAAAAATGGACCCGGGTGAACCCCTAAGTGTCCGTATAGTACACAGTAAAACCCATTTTATACTGTTCTGATGCCAGAGCCAAATGGACATTAGGGGACCGGATCCATCTGGATCCGTTTTTTAACACTCTCAGAGTTGGACGAGCGTTGATTTGATGGATGCTGTCTTGGCGGACAAAATGTCCCCAGTGCTTCCAGGTGTGTTTGCACACACACACACACACACACACACACACACACACACACACACACACAAACACGCACACACGAACATGCTTACGTATGCATGCAAGCATACACGCAAGCGCGTGCACACTAGGGATGGGACGATAGTTGCTATTATCGTTTATCGTGATTAAAAAAAAAACACTCACGATAATCGTATCGTGGAGATTTTAATTTATCGTGAAATTATCCTCCCGTCATGCACTGGGATCAATTCTCCTTTTATTTGCCGAGCTGCACATCCGGTACCACTTAAACCCTCTATAATTGGTAAAACGGACCTGCATTTTCACTCTCTACCAAATCTCTTTGCCAAAAAAATAGCCGATCTACAAGCTATTTTTTTGGCAAATGTTCTGCCCCAGGATAATGGATGTTGGGGATATTTGATTATCGCGATAATATAGTAAATGGCAATTTCTTTGGTCACAAACTCACAATAATCGGAAACATGAAATGTTCATATCGTCCCATCCCTACCCTAACGCACGCAACACACACACGCACCACAGGGGGAGGCTTATCCTTCTCATCCAGGTATGGGGTCAGTGTTCTCCTGCTACACAGATCATCCAGTCTGATCACACACACCCATGCACACGAGCACATCGTCGCTGTCCGGTGGAAACCATGTACTATGTCCAAAAACTGATACTTAAGAAAACGGGGTAGGGGATGACATTATGATGTCATTATATCAGTGTATTTCACTTGGGTCTTTTGACTCGGAGGCTTTCATCTTTCAGGAAGTAACCAAAATACGCAGACATATTTGCATATTATAACCACACATGTTAACTCCATAGACACATACAAAACAGAAAATGTACAAAACTATGGCGCCACCTCTTTAATAGCCTACTTCTCATTGGCTCAATAGCAGGTCTACGTCTACAAGCTCACGACGCATCGCAGTGAGACGCGTCGAGCGCTTGTAGATCGTCAAATTCAGCTACTTTCGAGCAACCCTGTCGCATGACCAATACCAGTGCATTATTTCACGATAAAACTTAAAAAGATGAATCATTGGAGATACGAGGTTGCTGGCCGACAGCAATAAAAGTCTCCCCAGATGCATGCACTGGAACACAGGCCGACACGCAGGGACGTGCTGGGCCCCTGATTCAGCCCGGGAAAAAGAGTTGTAGAGGCCCTCATTGCGCGCCATAGAGAGAGATCTCTCCATAGCGCTGCTGCTACTCAAAGATTTGCCATTTCAGATCATGACAAGTGACAAGCCAGTGGGCCAATTACATGAATTAGGCCTATATATATTTTGTTGTTGTCGGGTGGAAACCTGTCCAAAACCGTTTGTTTTGTATTTATCATTTAAAAAATGATTTAAACTAGTGAAAACAGCCGATCTACAAGCACACAACGCCTCGCACCGCGAGGCGTTGTGTGCTTGTAGATCGGCTGTTTTCACTACTTTTGTGCAAACAGTTAAATTTTTCTTTTGTGCAAACAGTTTAATTTTTTTCCTAATGGCCCGGCCTGAACCGGCCGAGAATGAACCGGCCGTTCGGGAGTTGTCCCGCTTTTCCCAATGGCCAGCACGTCCCTGCCGGCACGTGAAAGAAAGGCAGCACTGCTGCCGCGACCATGACAAATCAAATGTCAGTTTTTATTTACAAAAAGAAAATGAGAAAAAATAATAGTCTAACAAAACAGATTTATTGCCTGACTTGGGTCAGTACGATAGAGAGAGAGGGAGGGAGGGAGAGAGGGAGAGGAATTCCGTCCCTCAACTGGAACCAGATGAGGACAGAATATCAATCATCCAGCCACCCCATCATTTCTTTTCCCCCTTTTTCCATTCAACTTCCCTCGCTGTATAAATTCAGGAGATGTACCTTGTCACCAGCTGTTTCTCGACCACCAACCAGGCAGTGAATAATCCACAGCGTTAGCTCTCGTTGAAAGATGCTATGTTTCAACACCTAGCTGCCTTTTATGTGGCCCGCTGAACCTTTTCCTTTAACACAGTGCACCGACACAGCTACTACTGGATATACAGACTGATGCTGATGGCTGACTGGACTGGACTGTGATGGTGGTAATGGTGGTCTGTAGTGGTGCATGGCATGCTTGGTTTGACACAAGCCCCCAGAACAGCTTGTAAATGTTGAAGCGGCCGCCCTACTGGCCAAAGCTGGAATTTCAGGCGGGGTGAAACATACATGCACGAGCATAAGAGCGCGCCGCTGGCGTCTACAATAGGGTTCAATGGACTTCGACGTCATTCGTGGCGTCATTACGTCTCGACGTCAAACATTTTGGCCACTAGGTAGTGGCCAATTTCCCCCAGAATGCACCTGGATTAGCTACTTCCGCATGCTTCAAAACGCCACTGAGCATTTGCATTGAAATGATAGCTGGGGGCGGGGCTGGTCCGCTCTCTATTATATATATATATACTCTATGGTTTGACACCATCAGTTTGTGCTATCTATCAAGCTATCTATCTAAACTATCTAATTTATCTACGGTAATCTATCTAGCTATCCAATTGTCTTTTTCTTTTTTTTTCATCACACAATTTTGTAACCAATTTTTCACCCGGTGTCAATTATCTAATGTAATCCTGGGCGCTACACACCCTCCGCCAACCTAGGGAGACAACGGACTGACCTCATGCTTCCTTCTTCTATGCATGAGGAGTCCAAGTTGGTTCTTTTCACCCGACAGGGGGGAGTTTCCCCGGGTTGGATCGGACGCCCCGGCTGGCCAGAGGGAGGCAGTATATAGAGACCAGGATTACTGCATGTTTTTTAGTGAGGGGTACCTACCCTAGGAGACACGGGAAGAAAATGCAAACTCCACACAGAAAGGCCCTTTTGCCAACCCTACCTCCGTGTCACTGATGACACGGAGTAGAGAACACGCCCCCAGCGCCCACGGCGGGAATCGAACCCAGGACCTTCTAGCTTTTGAGGCGACGGCACTACTGACTGCGCCACCTTGCCCCAATTTTCTTTTTCTATCTACTTTATTCTCGCTTCCTTCCTTCCTTCCCTCTTACTTGGCTGTTCCTTTGACTTTGTCCCAAAATGCCCCCGCCAGTAAAAACCTCACGAGGTCTTCAAAGCCTACTGCTTTATGAATGTGGAGAAAGTGGCAGCAATCAATTTTTGGACATTACATTTCGCTCACACACGCACATGGCCACACACGTGCACGCACGCGCGCGCACACACACACACACACACACACACACACACACACACACACACACACACACACACACACACACACACACACACACACACTCACACTCACACTCACACACGCACTACCCGATGATGTACGGCCGGGCGGCGGCCATCAATCAGCCCATGGTCGTGACCATGTTGTGTGAGGCTGGGCAGGGCCTGCTGTTAACCAACCCTGGCCCTTCTCACCAAGGTCTGCATTAGCATACAGTCAGATTGGGCCCCTCCCCCTCCTCCTACTTAAGTGGCCGACTGCTTAGACCTCGCTGCAGATGGGAATGCGGGGTGTGTGTGTGTGTGTGTGGGTGGGTGGGTGGAAACCTTGTATTGTATTTATTTTTGTATTTATAATTTTAAAAACGATTTAAACTAGTGAAAATAGCCGATCTACGAGCACACAACGCCTCGCATTGCGAGGCGTTGTGTGTTTGTAGATCGGCTATTTTCACTAGTTTTGTGCGACAGTCTTATATGATGTGGTAGGGCTTTAATTTGCGAAAAAACGTTCACATTTGAAACCTGGAGATACGAGTTTTCTGCCCGACAGTGACGCTATATTTGTGAGGGCCAAATGTCCCCACAAGTATAGTAGAACTTGGGAGATGGACATTGTGAGCACAATTGTCCAGGTCCGACTCCTAACAAGAGAAATGGATGTTTAGAAAAAAGAATAGGATTGATTTGATTGATTGAAGGCTTTATTAGAAGTTTGCATAGGAAAATGTACAGATTCATGACGGTACAGTTCACTGGTACAAGGTCTACTAAAAGGAGATCCATGAAAAGACTAAGCTTATTTCAACAGGAAACCATTTAAGTATCTCATATAACATTGAATGACAGACAAATAGAACACAGTACTATGCAGTAGATATAAAGAAAAGAAAAAGATAACAGTAAGTCTAAACAAACAGTAAGTATATACAAGGAAGGGGCAGGGGATATATAACATTGAATGACAGACAAATAGAACACAGTACTATGCAGTAGATATAAAGAAAAGAAAAAGATAACAGTAAGTCTAAACAAGCAGTAAGTATATACAAGGAAGGGGCAGGGGAGGGTAGGGTTGGGCTAGGTTTTTACCAGTTGCGAACGGCTGCTGCCTGTAAGTGGTTTTTCAGGGCAATTTTAAAGGATGCTAGTGATCCACACTCCTTTATGGCCTTCGGTAAGGCATTCCACATTTTTGTGGTATAGCAGAAGAACGAGTTTGACCCTTTCTTTGAGTTGACTCTGGGTTGAACGTGATCTGTGGCACTGCCTCTGGTGTTGTAATTATGGACATCCTTAACGTTTATAAAGTATTTTGACAGGTACTTGGGTATCATAGTGGTGTAGTGTATCTTGTACACCAGGCCCATTGCAAGTTGCTGTACTCTGTCATCTACTCTGAGCCACCCCACTTTTAGCTGGTGAGTAGCGGTGAGGTGAGTCTGATAGGGAAGGTTAAGCAGGACCCTAATTAGTTTATTTTGGGCTGTTTGGAGTTTAGGACATGATTCAAGTTGTGAGGATAGGCTTAGTGGTTCCGGTTGGATTTATGGATTTATACAGTAGTCAGTTGTGCACGGGTGTCACACACCAACAATTGCAGATCTACAAGCTCACATTGCATAGCAGCATGATGCGCTGTAGGCTTTCAGATTGTCTGTTTTAGTCTGTGTCTTACTAATGGCCCCAAAAATATAGAAAAGTTATAAGATTGTCCTGCAATGTTGATGTCCTCACAACTATATTAATACAAGTAAGTGCGTGTGTGTATGTGCGCGCCAGGTATCCAAGGCAATGATGTGCATACAGTGTCTCTCATAAACATAAACTAACTGCATTTACACTCATTAGCATCTAGTGTGACTGACTCACCATACTTTTGGCATCATGTCTACTCATCCATTTCTCTCTCTCTCTGTCTCTCTCTCTGTCTCTCTCTCTCTCTCTCTCCACCCCCGCCCTGTTGAAAAGCATCACATGCTCGCTTGCTCGGCCGCCCCCCTCTCTCACTCTCTCCTTCCCTGTCGAGCCCCTACAATCTATTTTCTCTCCGTCTTTACCCAACCTCTTTCTCGCTCTCCTGTCTCTCTCTCTCTCTCTATCCCTCTCTCTCTCTCTCTCTCTCTCTCTCTCTCTCTCTCTCTCTCTCTCTCTTTCTCTCTCTCTCTCTCTCTCTTAGCCTGCTATCTCCCCCACTTCTCCCAAGCTTCTCCACTGCTTTCAATCTGTCCCTCTCAACCGCGCTATTCTTGCATTCTCTCTCTCTCTCCCTCTTTCCCTCTCTCTCTCTCTCTCTCTCTCTCTCTCTCTCTCTCTCTCTCTCTCTCTCTCTCTCTCTCTCCAGTGTCTGTGTTTCTCACCAGTCAATAATGAAAATTGCTTGCTACCTTGAATGGATTATGTGTGTGCGCGGGGTGCCGCGGTGTCAAATGAAAAGGCCCGGGCCATTTTCTACCTGCCACAGGCCCTCTGCTTCCATCACGCACACAAACGCCGCGAGAGCAACACACACACACACACACACACACACACACACACACACACACACACACACACACACACACACACACACACACACACACACACACACACACACACACACACACTCCAATACAGGCACACACAGAACAACACCCACCACATGTACACAATGAATGGGAATGGCCATAAACACACACACGCACACCCAGACGAACCCTAATCAGTGACAGCAGACACAGTATTACCTTTGCTTCCACTCTCTCTTCCTTATCGTCGCTGTTGAAACCTCTTATTCAACAGCGACGATAACCTCTTATCTCCCATGTATTTTAAAGGGGATACACCATGCATAATAAAAACATATATGTTACATAAATATTGGCCCATGTTACATTTTTATACAGGTTTGAGCTTAAACAGCCACTCGGATATTGAATTTTCACGTTCTGTTCTGTCTGTCATTCCAAGCCTTTTCAGCTACAATACCCAAATGCCCTTTGTTGGCAAAGGGGCGCTATTGAGGTTCCTGGGGTGGAGTCTGAAAAGGAGGGGGCGGGACTCATGGGGAGAACTGTGAACAGGCCTGTTCAGAAAACCCCTGAAATGAAGGCGAAAGAAAGAAAAAACACTGGGGAGACCAAAAAAACTGAACATTTTGAAAAAAGGTTGCTCTACTTTTTGATTTATAGGCTATTATGCAGTGTCACATACAAGTACAAAAATAAAATAGTCGATCTACATGCAAGCTCAAAACGCGTCACTATGTGGTGTGTTTGGAGCTTGTAGATCTGCATTTTTTTTTATAATTCTCTTGCTATTTTTTTATTTGAATCCTGAAAATTAACAGTTTTGGGCATATGGCAGTAACCTTCTCTATACTCCACACTCAGATTCTCCCTTCTACCTTTTTTCTTTGCTCCGCCCCCCCTCCCCCCTCTCTGCTCCCCCCTCCCCTTCAGTCATGTATTATGAATGCTGCCTAATTATACGTGGCCCAGTATCGTTTCACACGAGCGCTGGCGCGTTTTATTTGTTTGCTTTTGTATCTCTTTGCCTTCCTCTTGTATGCTAAACCCTTCTGTGATAGCGGCGTGTTTATTCTTTATGGCTGCGTTGCTGTTGCTGAGATCAAACAGTGAGCAGATTCCAAGCAGGGTGGGCTGCCATTCAACGGTCAGGAGGCCGGGCTTATAGCGGCAACGAGACGCTCATGCCACGCCGAACCGTTTGGGTTTGTGGGCCTACTGTTTGCGCGCAGTGGTGGAAGAAGTACTCACAGAATGTCCCATTTCACAAATTTTCAAATGTATAAAAATCCTTTGAAAATAGCCACCCACATGTATTAGATCGCAGACGCAGACCTAATCAGATTTTCTTTTGTGCCAGCCAGGGACACCAAGGAAAAAAATCAAAATGATTAAATATCAGAAATATTTGATTTTCAAAACAATGCCAGATTTACAAGATCATAGCACGGCACGAGGTGCACTGTCTTTGAAAGGCCAAGATATCGTCGTTGTCGAGTGGAAACCTCGTATCTCCAAGTTTCAAATTTGTATGTTCTTTCAAAAAGTAAAGCCCTGCTTCATCATACAAGGCTGTCGCACAAAAGTAGTGAAAACAGCTTATCTACAAGTATCGCGAGGCGTTGTGTGCTTGTAGATTGGCTGTTTTCACTAGTTTAAATCATTTTTAAAATGATAAATACAAAACAAACTGTTTTGGATATACAACGTTTCCACCTGACAACGACAATATAAATGGATAAAGTGGTTAAAATGATCGTCATGCTGTATCAACACATTATTTCTGAGGACCAACATCTGTAAACAACTATGACGTTTTTCTGGGTGTTCTTGTGAGCTGTAAGGCCCTGATGCCAGGCTGCTGACGTCTACACATCTTGCCCGCGTCCACTGTCAGCTAAACTGTGAAACGGCCGGTGATGAAATGAGCTGATAGCTTTGGAATGCTTGCAGGCATGGGAGAGAGAGACACAAAGTTACTAATCCAGCTAATTATTAACTAATTAGCTGTAAAACTCTCCCAAGTAGCCAGATGGATCTTTAGTTTGGCAACGTTTATAAACACAAAAACAAGTCCATCTCTCGTCGGCGCGCCATCTTAATCGTTTCCACTGTAATTGATGAATGTCAGTATAAAGAACGAGCACGCGTGCTATTCCTATGTGGTCGTGTGCAGGGCTTTTTGAGTTGTGAACATGACTAGTTGCTATGAAGTCATGTCCTGGTCCATTGAGGTCCAACTATAATTGTTTTGATGTAATTGCTAGTTGCAAATATTGTCCCTTTTAACTTATTTCCTGCGATCCCCGTCGAAACCGGAGATTTCCCGCTCTACCACTCTGCGATGCCCGAGGAGCCCGAAGATTTAATTAGCTTTAATCATTATGAAATGATTACAAGTATGGTCGCTGTATATAGCCGCTTTGGAGACTTTAGGCCAGCCTCCTAACTGTATCCGATCGTATTTCCCGTTTGGACCGGATCTAGGTTTCCATATCCGGTCTGACGTCCAATCGCAGCTCCGTTCGCATAGCTTTTCATTGTAAACAAGTGAGCTGACTGCACGGCCATAGAATGGTATTTTTTCACGCAGGTTTTTTTTATGTTGTAGCTGTTTGATTCTTTTACCCGCCTTGCATATGATCTGCGCACATATCGTCTACTATGTGCGCGAACGTGTCCACGTGTTACCATAGCGCACAGCTGGCTGTTTCCAATATTTTTTTATGTAAACACTGGCGGATAAGCAGGGATACAGCGTGGCAACGGATATGTCAATTTCAATGGGTTGTTTTTTATTTGAAAGCTGTCACCGAGTCTACACGTTTACTAGATGAGTCACGCACAGATCGTGCACGATGCGTGCGCGTGCCCACGTTAAAAGGTAAGGACAATTTGGCAGGAAAACAGTTCAGACTATGTTTAAAATAGCAGCAAATGAGTTAATTAATAGCTATGACTAATCTAGCATCTATTGCCTGTAACTATAGTTGCGCTGGAGTTTGGCCAGAGTTGACTCGGCTGTTGCTTGTCGTTGGGTTTGTAAACACAGTATGCCAGTAGACCAGCCAATGAGGCAACAAATAAAGCTTTGCATATTGCCTCTTCCTTCGGGGACGCGTGTAAAGGAGACGGATCTGTTTGACAAATATGCTTGAGTGGTGTTGTCTCAACAGCGTGCACGCGTGCACGAGCTTGAAAGAGCCGCCTTCCCCCCAAAAAATATGAAAGAAAGAAAAACGGTCCTCTATTTCCGTCACATCTATTGAGCCTCTTTGTCGATCTGCGGGGAATGTGTCTGCGTGTGTGAGCGAGCGCACGCGCGTAGGTAGGTGTGCTTCCGTTTGTGTGGATATGAGTAAGAGAGGAGAGTGTGCATGTGCTTCTGTATGCATTGGTGTGTACAGTATGG
Source organism: Nannobrachium achirus (assembly GCF_963921795.1). Classification (NCBI taxonomy): domain Eukaryota; kingdom Metazoa; phylum Chordata; class Actinopteri; order Myctophiformes; family Myctophidae; genus Nannobrachium; species Nannobrachium achirus. The sequence goes on along the minus strand of NC_137821.1, from coordinate 33,505,400 downwards.
GTGTGCGTCGACTGTGTGTGGGTGCACATATGGATTTGTGATTCCGTGTGAACAGGCGCAGGCCGCGTGGGGGCGTGCATTAGGGATGGGACGATAAGCGATATTATCGTTTATCGCGATAAAAAACACTCGCGATAATCGTATCGTGGAGATTTAATTTATCGTGATATCGTCCTCCGTCATGCACTGGGATCAAGTCACCTTTTATTTGCAGAGCTGGATATCCGGTATCATTTAAACCTTCAATTGGTAAAAGGTACTTATAATATAGCCTATGTACTTGATTCTTCTTCTCACTCTCTATCAAATGTCTTTGCCAAAAAATAGCCGATCTACAAGCTCACAACGCGTTGCAACGCAGCGCGTTGTGAGCTTGATATGACATTTTCATATCGTCCCATCTCTAGCGTGCATGTGTTTGCACGTGGATGTGTGTGTGTGCGCGCGTGCGTGCGTGTGCGTGTGTGTGAGCGAGCGAGAAATCTTGGCTCCTTTCTCCTGGTGGATGTGAGAGGGGGCTTGTTTCTGGGCTGTCCAAACAGTTTTCAGGATAACGAAGGATGGAGATGACACTCAGAGCGAAATGGGAGAACGAGAGAGGAAAAGTAGGGAGGGATGGATGAGAGGAGAGCAGGGGGCAGGAACGTGCCAAGAGAGAGAGAGAGGGAGAAATAACGTTGTTGTCGGGTGGAAACCTTGTATGTCCAAAACCGTTTGTTTTGTATTTATCATTCTTAAAATGATTTAAACGAGTGAAAACTGCCGATCTACAAGCACACGATGCCTCGTTGTGTGCTTGTAGATCAGCTGTTTTCACTACTTTTGTGCAATGGCCTTGTATGATGGAGCAGTGCTTTACTTTGTGAAAAAAGGTACACATTTGAAACTTGGAGATACAAGGTTTCTGCCAAACAGTGACGATAAAGTAATCCTTGGAATGCCGCCTGCTTGAAATGACTCCGTCGCAGCTTCTGCATGCTGAGCATTCTCGTGTACTTGACATGCATTTTAGCCAGAGGCGGATCTAGCTTCAGGGGTCCCTAAGCCACCAGGGGGCGCAGCGGGCATTTCTCTGAGGTTTTGTTGCCCCCCCCCCCAAACAGTCATCTGTTTGAATACGAGATTTAGCATATCGTCATTGTCGTGTGGAAACCTTGTATGTTCAAAAGCGTTTGTTTTGTATTTATCGTTTCAAAAATTAACTAAACTTGTGAAAACAGCCGATCTACAAGCACACAACGCCTCGCACCGCGAGGCGTTGTGTGCTTGTAGATCTGCTGTTTTCATTAGTTTTGTGCGACGGCCTTGTGTGATGAAGCAGGGCTTTACTTAGCGAAAAAACATACCAATTTGAAACTTTGAGATACGAGGTTAAACGTACCAATTTGAAACTTGGACATACAAGGTTTCTGCCCGACCATGTGATGATATCAGCTCATCATCATGGTGTTCTTTACTGTATGTCCTATTACAAAACCTTGTCAAGGTTTGTTGCCCGGATCAGTGGCTCACAAACTGGGGTCCGGGGACCCCCAGGGGATCTTGGAGGGGTTCCAGGGGGTCCCCATGCAGCGAAATGTGTTACCCTATGGTTTATTTAAAAATAGCTTTGTGCAGCGCTGCAAGCTTGTGCATCTGCAATTTTTTTAACAAGTGTTTGAAACATTTTGGGGGAAAATTGCGTTTTTTACAATATCAATTTGGGGGTCCTTGGCTCAAAAACGTTTTAGAACATTCACAGATCAGCTGATCTGTGCAGATTCTAAGCACAGCGATAGCTTATTTGAACACAAGCACTTAAATATTGCTTGAATAAATGATGAATCAGAATACTCTGCATAGTACACTGCATAATTTTCAAATTGTAATTATCATTTGAATATTGTCCACTGAACAGCGAGATGCAACTTAAAAGTCAGTTTTTCCATATTCCCTTTTTTTGCATTTCATTATAATATGGGGTACATGTGAAAATGCAAATTGGATTATTGCATATTCGTTCAAATTAATGTTACTCTAATAACACATGCATAGGATATGGTGAATTATAACGCTATTGTGGGATTACATTATCCTTTTAATGCAGACTCCTGTAGACGCCCACCTCCAGCTGTGAGCCAGCGTTTTTTATGTTGCCAGACTGTGTGTTAACTGTCTTAATAGTCTGTTTCATGAAGCTTATAGCGCTAGACCAAACTAAGCTTGATCTCTTTTAACTTTTTTATTTTAATCAATGTTGCCAGTTAGGGCTGGGTACCACAGTTATTTCAATTGAGGCAAACGGGCCTCCATCGCGATTAATGAACATATTACGCAGTGCGTTGTGAGTTTGCACACCATCATTGTATAATACAACATTATGTGGTAAAATCAGACTGTGGTTGTTTGTCTTTGTTTTAGTTTTTTCTCTATTTTTTGATTGACAAATTAAAAACAATAATCGTAAAAAAAAGAGTAAAGAAAGAAAAACAAAACGGTTCTCGATTAGTCTGTAAACTATATATGCAAGATTAAGTTAGTTATTAGGTTGTTAATATCGGTTTCGACCATATTTTGGGCTTACTGCCCAGCCCTAATATGGCCAATCCTCTCTTCTGCCTGTCCCTGCCACAACCCCCCCCCCCCCCCCCCCCCACACACACACACACACACACACACCTCCCCTCAGATCAATAGGCATTAACTGTGAGTATGCCTGCAGACACGAAGGTCAGCGGTCAGCCATTAGGGTGCAGCTCAGGTCAGCCCGTCCTGAATGGACGCTCCTAATCACCTCCCATCCCAAATCAAACACACACCCGACCCCCTGACCTGTGACTCTGCCACTCAGAGACTGACGGACCATTGTTGGATTCTTTGGTCCAGGCTGGCTGTAGTAGCAGTCGATGGCATGAGTGTGTGTACACACAAAAAGGCCATTGTGTTCCCGTCGAGGTCCACTCTCCGTCTTGTGTTTGATTGTAAACTCGGCTCGGGCATGTTAAGCAGATAAAAGGCGACGGCCCGGCCTTTTGAAATCGGACACCAACTTTTCAAAGGACAATTGCAGATGCAAGGAGGAAGCCCACCCACCCCACCACTCCCCCCATTCTGCTGGTGGCCAGGGGGGACTGGGGGCTGTGATTGAGTGAGTGTGCAGGGGCGTCACAAGGGGTAGGAAAGTGGGACTGAGTTACTAGGGCCCAAGGTGGTGGAGGGGCCTTAATTATTTTATACTTTAGCTGTTGAAAAATAGCAGATATACAAGCTCACAGCGCGGCACCGAGTGCCGCGCTGCGAGCTTGTAGATCTGCTATTTTTGAAAAGTCGTGAATATGTGTGCAAATCTTTGAATATTATGTATTTTTTAAAGCGAACATTTTGTAACTCAAATTTTGCTTCTGGGGGGTCCCTGGAACTAAATATTTTGAGATGCGGGTCCGTGGCCAAATACACACCATTTTGGGGGTCCTTCACATGAAAAGGTTTGAGCTCCACTGACATCGAAATTTTTCAAAAAACCTTAGAAGGATTTGAAATATTCAAAGATTTTCACGATTTTTTCAAAAATAGCAGATCTACAAGCTCGCAGCGCGGCACTCGGTGCCGCGCTGTGAGCTTGTATATCTGCTATTTTTCAATAGTTAAAGCACAGGGGCCCCGCAGTGAATCCTTGTACCCGGGGGGCCCAGAATTTGGTGCGACGCCCCTGAGTGTGTGTGTCTGTTAGGAGGCGTGGAGGAGATACGGAGATAGTGGATGGCATTCTTCTGCTAATCCCCCCTGGTGCTCCGAGGTGGCCTCGAGGCGGGGTTGATCGGGGAGGTCTTACAATGGATGAGGCCTTTGCTAATCCAGTCTGGGAGATGTACTGTATTTAGGCTAAAGCCGCCAAATGTGAAACAGACAGATTTACAGACACGGGTGTGTGTACTGTGTGTGTGTGTGTGTGTGTGTGTGTGTGTGTGTGTGTGTGTGTGTGTGTGTGTGTGTGTGTGTGTGTGTGTGTGTGTGTGTGTGTGTGTGTGTGTGTGTGTGTGTGTGTGTGTGTGTGTGTCTGTGTATAGACAGTGCATATATACAGAATTTCGTCACTGTCGGACCAAAAACCTCGCAAGTTTCAAATGTGTACGTTTTAAAGGTAAATCCCTGCTTCATCATATACTAGACTGTCGCACAAAACTAGTGAAAATAGCAGATCCACAAGCACACAACGCGGCGTTGTGTGCTTGTAGATCTGCTATTTTCACTATTTAAAATCATTTTTAAAATGATAATTACAAAACGAACTGTTTCAAATGTGTGCATTTTTTCGTATAGTAAAGCCTGCTTCATCATACAAGACTGTCGCACAAAACTAGTGAAAATAGCAGATCCACAAGCACACCGCGAGGCGTTGTGTGCTTGTGGATCTGCTGTTTTCACTATTTTAAATCATTTTTAAAATGATAATTACAAAACGAACTGTTTCAAATGTGTGCATTTTTTCGTAAAGTAAAGCCTGCTTCATCATACAAGACTGTCGCACAAAACTAGTGAAAATAGCAGATCCACAAGCTTGTGGATCAGCTATTTTCACTAGTTTAAATCATTTTTAAAATGCAAATCACAAAACGAACGTTTTTTTTTGGACATACAAGGTTTCCACCGGACAACAACGATATTTACGCCAAACATTGAATCCTTTGAGCCCCGCAGCAACATTTGGCAGCTCGTGGCAGCTCCGACGTCATGTCCTCTGTGGCCCACACTGTGTAAACGAGTGGTTTGTCCCAGACCAAAGTGAACCAGCAAAAGGACTGGGTATCATCATCGGTCGCTCATCATTTAGTTAAGCAACGCTTCAAGAGCTGGAATCTTATTTTATTCATGTGGATCCGTGTGGTCTCCCCCTCATCTCTCCCTCTCTCTCTCTCCCTCTCCCCCCCCCCTCACTCACTCCCTCTGCTACCCTCCGGAATCGCACTGTAAGCGTAGTAGCAGAAGCTCAAATTAATTTCAGCTTGTTAATTCCCTTTGAAGAAGAGTGTGCAGAGGAAAAGAAAGGAGAACGAGAGGGGGAAAAAATAATAAACGCGAGCCAGGTCGTCGTCTGGAATTTGCCTAATTTATCCTGTGTGTCGAACACCGATAAGATAGCCGATGTGCGAGCTACACGACACGTCGCATCGCCACGTAGATCGGCATGTAGATCAGCTACTTTTGGCGCGGTGGCGACGCGGGCACGTGCAGCTAAGTATAAATCAGGCTTTAATTGCCGGGGTCTGGAATGCGACCTACAGATGTGAAATTCCTGCACTTGATGAAATATTAACTAGCTGCTGCTGGGGCACGATGGGGATCAGCTGTGCTGAAACATACTGTGTGGAGAGAGAGAGAGAGAGAGAGAGAGAGAGAAAGAGAGAGAGAGAGAGAGAGCGAGAGAGAGACTACAACTCTACAGGACGGAGGTTGATTGGGTCGCGTAAAAGGAACGTGGGAAGCGGTAGCGGTGATGAAACTCATTAGTGGAAGAGAGGAGGGCTAGAAGGATATACTATACGTGTGTTAGTGGTGTGTGTGCGTGCATGCACACACATAAGCCCGTGCATGTGTTTGTAGGTGTGTGTGTGTGTGTGTGTGTGTGTGTGTGTGTGTGTGTGTGTGTGTGTGTGTGTGTGTGTGTGTGTGTGTGTGTGTGTGTGTGTGTGTGTGTGTGTGTGTGTGTGCGCGTGTGTGTGAAGACATCCAGAGAGCTTTTTTCCAAGGTCTTACATGGCATAAAACCTTAACGTGAAGCAGGCCGCTAACCTTATCTGTTAGGATTTACGACCCGATGAGTCGTTTGTCTTCCTTGGTCTTGTTAGCATTATGGCACAGCCCGTGTAGCGACACGCCAAGTTGAGCGAAGCAGGAATTAGCCTAGTGCAGGTCGAGATTGATGGATGGGGGAATATCCATGACAGATGGCTGACAAAAGAAGCGCTGGCTCGCGATGCTGGCGGGAAACAGAATCCCAACAACCCTACAAAACAAATGATTAAAATGGCAAATGGTGATGATCACATCTGGATGGGCTGATACCTGGCTCGGCTCTGCGTAAAAAAAAATCACACTTGTGTGAACTGAGCGGTTGTGTGTGTGTGTGTGTGTGTGTGTGTGTGTGTGTGTGTGTGTGTGTGTGTGTGTGTGTGTGTGTGTGTGTGTGTGTGTGTGTGTGTGTGTGTGTGTGTGTGTGTGTGTGTGTGTGTGTGTGTGTGTGTGTGTGTGTGTGTGTGCCCCCTGTGTGTGTGTGTGTGTGTGTGTGTGTGTGTGTGTGTGTGTGCCCCCTGTGTGTGTTTGTGTGTGAGTGTGCCTGGTCTATGCCTGGCCTATCCTGAACAACAGCGCCCCTCCCTTAACATGTGTGGTCAGAAAAGGTTACTGCAGGCTACATACCCGGAGACAGACAGACAGACAGACAGACAAACAGACAAACAGACAGACAGACCCACACACACGGCCACGTATAGGAGCGTTGTGACCACCGCTCAAAAACCCAAAATGATCTGCTCTGACAACAGCTTGACAGGTTTTTGCAAAGCAACCACGACACCGATGTTTGTTACACGGGAACTTTGTGTCTGGGAGTCTGGACGTGAAAAATGGGAACAAGCTATTTTGCACACGTGTGCGACGTGTCAGCCGGCGACAACTGTTTTCACATGTTGTACGGCAGGACTGTGTCATTGATGTTACCAAAAATAAAAATAAAACATGCAGATGCATCCTGGGAAAAGGGAACAGCCACCTACAACAGTAGCCTCACCCCACCCCTCTCTCCCACCCAGCCTGATTCCCACACACTTCAAAATCGCTCCCTTGGGATGATATTGGTTGAGATTTACTACAAAGACGAGGCGTTTCATTTTCATCACCCAAACATAATAATGGCAGTCGGATTTGTATGTCCCCTCTGTCGGGTGGAAATCTCATGTGTTCAAAATTGTTACTTTATTCAAAAATAGCAAAAGTACCGTAGCATATCTGCAAGCTCAAAGGCCTGCAGATCTGCGACTTTTGATACTTTTGTGTGATGCTGTAGTATGATCAAGTAGGGAATTAATTCACGAAAAAACACAAAGTAGAAATATGGAGACAAGAGGTTTCTGCCCAACAGATGTGTTATAGAGCAGTGTTTCTCAATCTTTTTTTGGCTTCAGTACCCCCTTTTACCCTGATTTCTGAATCCAAGTACCTCCTTTAGCCAACAACATTTTGCTTATAAAACTGCAATTGAAATATACATAAATGGTGGTATATGATGCTGTGATATAACCCCCATTTCAAGAATCTAAAATCACAATCATGTCAATAACTTCAATACATTCAAACAACTTGAAAACACTCTCCTTGTGTCATCATTAAACATAACAGTACTGTTTTTTCCCCTCCTAGTTCAGTTTGAGTTAATTCCCTAACAATGAACAATATTAGCATGATTTATACTTTATTTATTCTTTTTTGGGGGCATTTTCGAGTACCCTCTGCTGTACCACCATATACCCAAATTTGAGAAAAACACTGTTATAGACCATGACCATATCGGTTTGGTTGAACATCTGTAGCTGATGTGTCATGATTCTTTTTACTTTTAATGATCTACAAGCTCACAACCATCCATTTGGTGCCCAATCATCCCTTCATTTAGCTGGGGACCCCCTGGAACCCGTTCAGAGACCCCTGGGTGGTCCCGAAACCCCACGTTTAGAGCCCCTGGTCTCAATAACTATGAAACCATTGCCCCAAATTCACAATAATGTGGTCTGGCCCAGAGATAAATAAAACACAACCCCAATTTTTAGGAGTAGGAATGTAGGCCAAACAGCTGTTCTCTCTCTCTCTATCTCTCTGTTTTATGGGGATGCTGCCTGGGCTAAGATGAAGAGCACCTCTCTTTATTGCAACCGTCTATACCAGTGGTTCTCAACCTTTTCAGGCAGCGACCCCCGAAATAATATGATTTTAGCTGGGGACCCCCACCCTGACGAGCATTTAGAGTTGAGGCATTACATTTTGTATAACACGGTTCTATTCTAAATGCTTGAGCATGTAGATCAGCTATTTTCACAATTTCTGCCTCTAATATTTGACAATTTGGCCAATGTTTAATTTATCATTTTAGAGGTATTAAAAAGTCCTTAAATTATCAATTTAGAAATGTGCAGATACCCTCCCTACACTTCAACTGTATGTTGGTTTGTTTATTGTTGAGTGAGAAAACAATGTTGCACATGAAGGTAATCATCTGGGGACTCCCCAAAATAATTTGGGGACCCCCCTGGGGGTCCCGACCCACAGGTTGAGAACCACTGGTCTATACTACCACTCAACACGCTGTACACACGGGGGTTACATTATCCAGCTTGACGAGCTCCCATCATTAACACCTTCGCCGTGCTGCTCTGTGCCTGGCCGTGTTGTTGTTCCGTGCTACGCTACGTTGCAGACATTTGGCGGTGAACAGACATTCGGCGGTGAACAGACAGAGAACCTGTTCTGCAGGAACTCGCCAAGGCAGGGTGGATCTCCACCTTGGAGGACTTCGTTCCTACACTAGATGAAAGGGAGAGAAAGTATGAAGGTATGATGAGATTGAATCAAAATGGATGTTGCTTTTTGGCTAGATTGACTTATTGTGGCATGGATGACAAAGAAAGAAAAAAGGAAACGAAGTATAAAGCAGTGGTTCTCAACCTTTTCAGGCTGCGAGACCCCCAAAATAATCCTTTTTTAACTGGGGGACCCCCCCCCCCCCCCACCCTAAAGAGCACTAAGAGTTGAGGCATTACATTTTGTATAACACGGTTCTATAGTGAAAACAGCAGATCTACATGCTCACAATGCCTCGCAAACACAAGGCGTTGTGCGCATGATTAGATCAGCTATTTTCAAAATTTCTGCCTCTAATATTTGACAATTTGTCATTTTAGCGGTATTAAAAAGTCCTTAAACTGTCACTTTTGAAATGTGCATATACACCTAAACGTTATGTTGGTTTGTTAACTGTTGAGAGAGAAAACAATGTAGCACATTAATTTAATCATCTGGGGACCCCCCCAAAATAACTTGGGGACCTCTCTCTCTCCCTGGGGGTCCCCGACCCACAGGTCGAGAACCACTGGGATAAAAAAGGACTGGAGAGCTGTGGAGAGCGGGGTATACTAGGAAGAGAAAGTGAGTGAAAAGAGAATGTTACAAGGGCACACAGAAGGGCCTATTCATAGCGACCACATAGCGCGCATATCACTATCTCAGCTTCATGCCTCGCTATCGATCTGGGCATCATGGATCCCCGCGTTGCGATGCTAGGCCCGCTCCGCCCCGCACGCTGTTCTTAGCAACACTCATCACTGGTATCTGTCACGGTGGTGTCACTCTAACCCATGTAGGCCTATAGAATTATTGACTGCTTTAACTATTGAAAAATAGCAGATATACAAGCTCACGAGTGCCACGCTGCGAGCTTGTAGATCAGCTATTTTTGAAAAAATCGAGAAAATGTGTTGCAAATTTTTCAATATATATTTTTCAAAGAAACCTTTTGTAACTCAAATCTCTGCTTCTGGGAGGGTCCCCGGAAACAACATATTTTGAGATGGGGGGGGTCCGCGGCCAAATACCTGTCATTTTGGGGGTCCTTGACATGAAAAAGTTTGAGAACCGCTGATTTAGAGGAAGGATTTTAGAAGTCGGGTCGAAGATCGGGTCGAAGATATTCAAAGGCACACATTTTCCTGTTTTTTTTTTTTTTTTCCAAAAATAGCAGATCTACAAGCTCGCAGCGCTGTGAGCTTGTATATCTGCTATTTTTCAACGGTTAAAGCATTAAATACTGGTTAAAGTGGTTCAAATCTTAACGCGGCGCGGGCGCGTTCCCGGTATTTGAGAGCTAAATCAATAGCCTTCTTCCAGACTCGGCGTCCTCCTGCACCTCGCCGCCTTTGCTCTAACGGCAGGCAGCGACTAGAACAGGCCATGGCCACCTCCCAGCACGCCGCCTTCTGTGTCCGCTGCCGTGCCGTGCCTATCTCTCTCTCTCTCTCTCTCTCTCTCTCTCTCTCTCTCTCTCTCTCTCTCTCTCTCTCTCTCTCTCCGCTAGCTTAGGTTTCTTCAATGGGTGCCATTTTCTCTTCACCAGCCTCCCCCCTGCTCTCCCCCCCAAACTCCTCTCTCTCATTCCTCTTTCTGCCCGAGCCTCCATTAGTGATGGGGGGGCGGAGGGGAACGCCACACACGCATGTGCGTGCGCGCGCAGGCACGTGCACATCAAAGGGGGCTTGAGCAGGGCCCTGCCCTTTTATCCGTCTGGAAAAAAAAGTGCCATCTCTAAGACCATGAATGCGGTTTTTAACTATGGTGAAAGAAATGCAAATGCCCTCTCTCCGTGCCATACCTGACTTGACTAATAGATTATGTCATTTTGAGGAGAACTTGACTGACAGATTACGTCATTTTGAGGAGAACTTGACTGACAGATTACGTCATTTTGAGGAGAACTTGACTGATATATTACGTCATTTTGAGGAGAACTTGAGTGATAGATTACGTCATTTTGAGGAGAACTTGACTGATAGATTACGTCATTTTGAGGAGAACTTGACTGATATATTAAGTCATTTTGAGGAGAACTTGACTGATATATTAAGTCATTTTGAGGAGAACCTGACTGATATATTAAGTCATTTTGAGGAGAACTTGACTCATAGATTACGTCATTTTGAGGAGAACTTGACTGATACGTCATTTTGAGGAGAACTTGACTGATACGTCATTTTGAGGAGAACTTGACTGATGGATTACGTCATTTTGAGGAGTACTTGACTGACAGATAAATAAGGAAGATAACATACGTGTGCTCGCTTTAAGCGAGGCCCACAACAATTGCCCTGTGCCACGCTGCGACGTGTTGTGAGCTTGGAGGTCTGCTGTTTTCGATATTTTCACCAAAATGCCCTTTGCAAAAACGTCAGCCCCTGCCTCTCTAGCATTCTCTGCACGTCCCTGCGCACACGCTGGTCACGCACGCACACACACACACGGCAGCACACAGTCAGGTGCTTTCACCTGCTGCTCGTCGCTCCCCGAACAAAAGCCCGAGCAAAAGCAGAACGGGGGGAAGGCATAGTTCAACGGCGACACTGGATCAGTTCCGTCTGCCAGGCATGTCCCAAGACCCCCCCCCCCTTCTCTCTCCACCCCCCCCACCCAGGGGCGTCACAAGGGGTAGGAAAGTGGGACTGAGTTACTAGGGCCCAAGGTGTTGGAGGGGCCTTCATTATTTTATACTTTAGCTATTGAAAAATAGCAGATATTCAAGCTATCTGCTATTTTTGAAAAGTCATGAAAATGTGTGCAAATCTTTGAATATATGTATTTTTTAAGCGAACATTTGTAACTCAAATTTTGCTTCTGGGGTGGTCCCTGGGGGTCCTGCACATGAAAAGGTTTGAGCTCCACTGACATCGAAACATAGGTTTTAAAAAAAAAAAAACCTTAGAAGGATTTGAAATATTCAAAGATTTTCATGATTTTTCAAAAATAGCAGATCTACAAGCTCGCAGCGCGGCACTTGGTGCCGCGCTGTGAGCTTGTATATCTGCTATTTTTCAATAGTTAAAGCACAGGGGGCCCCACAGTGAATCCTTGCACACAGGGCCCAGAATTTGGTGGGACACCCCTGCCCCCACCTCATCTCCCACTTTTCCACCTTTCAGCCTCGCTATAGTGCCCATCTCGCTCGAGCGTCTTTTATTCCTGGGATACCAGCTGCCGGTAAGGGGATAGTTTGCACAAAAAAAAAAAACAGACAGACAAGACACACAATCACACACACATTACACACACACACACACACACACACACACACACACACACACACACACACACACACACACACACACACACACACACACACACACGTACACGCACAAAAGGAGTCATGTTTAGACACTCGTGTAAGCAGCCACACACACAACAGAGCCAGACAGAGACGCACACACACACACACACACACACAACACCATAGTGAGACGTGGGGATTGCGGGGTTTAACTAGGGATGGGACGATTAGCGATATTATCGCATATCGTGCTAAAAAACACTCACGGTAATCGTATCGTGGAGATTTAATTCATCGTCTAATGATATCGTCCTCCGTCATGCACTGGGATCAATTCACCTTTTATTTGCCGAGCTGCATTATCCGGTACCACTTAAACCTTCTATAATTGGTAAAAAGTACTTATAATATACAGTACGTACAGTTTTCTTTCACTCTCTTTCAAATGTCTTTGACACAAAATAGCCGATCTACAAGCTTGTAGATAGGCTATTTTTTGGCAAATGTTCCGCCATAATTCGCGATAATTAGATTATCGCGATAATATCGAAAACCGCTATTTCTTTTGTCACAATAATCGCGATATGACATCTTCATATCGTCCCATCCTTACCAGACAGAGACTGCCACACACAACACTATAGTGAGACGTTGGGATTGATGCCACACCGGGGGCAGCGGGGGTAGAACAGAGCCATTCGGTAGGGAACAGGTACAGCTGTCTGCTTTAGTAAACGTACCCGCACGACCTCTCCACAACCTTTGATTAAGGACAGGTAATGAAAAAGAGAGGAATCTGACTTCCAAATAATTTCCCCAGTCTTTTTTTTTTACAAAGAACCTCATTGTTAGCCATGTTGGGTTGAAACCTGAACGCTGCGATGTTTTTCTCTCTCTCTCTCTACTCTCTCCTCTCCTGCTTATTCAATAATGGGAACAGCTTGCAGCTACCGCGAGGACAAAACCAGGCCAAATTGAAGCGTACACGCGGGCTCCCTTCGCCTCTTCCCTCCGCCGATGTCTCTCTCACATTATTTTTGACTTATTGGGCCGAATTACCGGAGGGAACAAACAAGCTGCGGTGCTAATTGTGTTTTTGCCGAATGCCCCCCTTGCCCTCTTAAGCCGTTCAGAACGGGTATATACTCATTATTGCGTGTTATTATTTTATGCTTTAGCTATTGAAAAAAATAGCAGATATACAAGCTTGTAGATCTGCATTTTTTTGTGAAAAATCCTGAACATTTGAATTTTGACCCGATTCTATAAGTGTCTTTTGAATCCTACGTTTTTTTTTTTTTTTTTTTTTTCGTTTTTTTTAAACCTATGTTTCTATGTCAGCAATCTGGCTAGCCATCGTCAAAGAAAAGATCCTTTTCACTTAACTGGAGCTCAGTCTGTTCTTGACAGACTACTAATATGTCAGTGGTTCTCAAACCTTTTCATGTGAAGGACCCCCAAAATGTTATGCATTTGGCCACGAATCCCCATCTCAAAATATTTAGTTCCAGGGACACCCCCAGAAGCAAAATTTGAGTTACAAAATGTTCGCTTAAAAAATACATATTATTCAAAGATTTGCACACATTTTCACAACTTTTCAAAAATAGCAGATCTACAAGCTCGCAGCGCGCTGTGCTATTTGTCAACAGTTAAAGCGTTAAATAATTCCGGGCTTAAATGACTTAACACAGTGGCACTGCAGAACGACACGCTGAATGAGCTGGGGGAGGATGATGTGCTCCGAAACCGACTGACGCCATTATTACATTTCACATTATGTTCCCAAAATGGCCGCCCGGTCGCTCACCGGGTAATGAGATCTAATAGGGCTGTTTTGCCAAAATGGAGTTCGGAGCACGCATGCATGAGGCAGCGACCCCACTCTGTTTTTTTTGCTTTCTTTATCAGTGAAAGGCGAGGAGGGGAGCGAGGAAAGTGTTCGCTAAAGTGTACTCGGAGTAGTGCCTTGAAGGAGGGGACTATTTTACATGGGGGATTAGCACGCGTATCGCTAGCATCAGACACCGATACCGCCGCCTGATAGGCTGTCTTCTGAGGCGTGGGGTCCTTATCCAAGTGCCTATCTTTGGCAACACGCGCTGATCCCACCCTTTATACGGCTCATGAGATATGGAAGGACTGTTTGATGTGTCCTGTGTGTGCTGTGTCACTGTAAGCGTGTGTACAGTACAGTATGTGTATATTTGTGTTTGTATCCATGCGTAACCAGCAGGATTCTGATCCGGGTTTGTAACCAACTGTCTACACCAGGGGTCTTCAACAGGGGGTCGTTAGAGTGACTACAGGGGGGCGCCAAATCCTTGTGTGATACAGTTGGATCATTATTTTAACGCTGCGAGGCGTTGAGAGCTTGTAGATTGGCTATTTTCTGCAAATAGGTGCGGTAAAAAAGAGCAGACCAATTGCATAGTGAAAGGTCAAGTTTACAAAATATCAACGATTTAAGTGGTTAAATGTCTGAAAATACACATTAACATGAATCCAACATAGACTGTGACAGTGCTGTCAAACAAGTGTATGAATCTATCTATTAAATCCATCATATATGTAGAGGGGGTCCCTGCTTGATCTCTGTTTCAGCTAAGGGGTCCTTGGCCTGAAAACGTTGAAGACCCCTGTTCCACACATCTTGGCCGAGGCAGATATCAGGCTTCCAGTCTTTAGGCGTACAGTATGTGCACACACAACGTTTGTCTGCTTACCCACTCGCTTTGCTGTCGTTAAGGGCCTTTTCTGCAGGCTCCAGCCATGCAAATGTTGGCTCGTTGCCAAAATGCAAACTCGCAGCACCCATGCACGTACGCAACACCCGCACCCACCTTGACCTTGACAGTTCACGCATACCGCACAAGCTGCTCAATCTCTCCAAACGCTAGACACAGAGTGTACACCAGACCTGTTCCGCATCTCGCCAAGAAGCCCTGAATTTCTGCCTGGTGCAGTTCAGCCTCATTTCGATGTTCAGTTCATCAGTCTCATAATAATTCTTTGAGACACACACATATCTGGGGCCGCGGCCAAATCCCCCCCTGTTGTCTTGGAGGTGAAAACAACACTGTTATCAGCGCTGCGTTTGGGAGACAGTGACATCTTCTTCTGTCCCAGTGCAGAACTATGGTCATCTGTTGTAGAACAGGGACCTGCAACAGTCCGTTTTAAAAGAGAAATGGCAGATGGCATGGGTTGAAATGTTTCTTTTAAAGCTTCTGGGCCACAAACAGGAGCCAAATGCACGCAAGAAGCACCTTTATTTTCACCCAGCACATACATACAGCACATACATCCCTTGTTTGTACATATTGGGTGTGACTTCATGTTCTGAAACAGTGGTTCTCAACCTTTTCAGACTGTGAAAAAAATAATCATATTTTAAAAAGGTCCTTAAATTGTCACCTTAGAAATGTGCAGATACCCTCTATACACTTAAACATTATGGTGGTTTTGAGTGAGAAAACAATGTTGCACATTGAAATAATGTCCCGAACCACATGTTGAGAACTGCTGTTCTAAAAGAATATGGGCCTTTTCTGGCAACCATATTGACACTATTATAATAGTTGTGTGATGTTGTTTCCTTCGCAGGTGTTTTCATTAATAATTGAGGTGGTGTTTCCCTTCAGGTCAAACAGAGTCAGGGTAGCGTGGTGTTGACTCACTGGAAAGGCTCTGCTACCCTAATTGGAAGCAGTGTCTTAATTAGTATCATTGGTAACACCTGTGAATAAAGTAGCAATTGCACAACTAAATTTATTGACATCAATGCGGCTGCTGTAAAAAAAAAAAAAAAAAAGACGGGCTCTTTCCCCATCAAAAGGTGTTTCATTTTGGCATTTCTTCCCCATTGTGTTTTTTCACTTATAGGCCCCCAGGGGGGGGGGGTGGGGGGGGGGGGGGGGGCTGGAGAAGTGAGCCCGTGGGGATCTGCTGAGCAAAATGCCAAACGCACGTAAATTTCAATTTTAATTTGGAACCGGCACCTCCGAAACGCTGGCCTCCCTAATCTCCTGCCGCACATCTTCATTATCTGAAAGTGTGCTTTCATCTTAATTCCATTTTCATCCATCAAACGTCAGGGAGGTTTGACCTTGCTCGATCTCGACAAAAAGATATAGCGAGGCGGGGAGGGGGGGGGGGGGGGCGAGCGAGCAAGAGTGACGGCGATGGAGGAGAAAGAGAGAGAGGGAGGGAGGGAGGGACGTATAAGGAGATAAGGGGCCGAAGGGAGATGATGAACGAGGATGGAGAGACAATGTTGGTGGTGGTGGTGGTGGTGAGAAAGGCAAATGAAAGAAATGACTTCCAAGCCAACTTCTAAGGGTGCGTGCGTGCGTGTGTGTGTGTGTGCGTGCTGTACGCGTGCACACGCGTATGTGGTCTCTCCACACACGAGAGTGCATTTTGACGATTAATTGTCACTCAAATAACGGCGATTAACGATTTAATTGTGTTTTTGTCGTTGACAATTACATTTCTGTTTGGCTTTTGGGCTTTGAAGTTGCACACATGGCAGATGTGACGCACAAACTAAAAATACAAAGAAACAAATGACTGACATAATTTGAAAACTTTCTACTTAAATAGAACATTGATAGTGGAAATAGCCGATCTACAAGCTCACAACGTGTCGCATCGCGACGCGTTGTGAGCTTGAAGATCTGCTATTTCCACTATTTTTTTTTTTAAATGTGCGAAAATATATGAACAACAATAATTGTGACAAGCCTACTTCCTCGATCCCTCTATCTATCTTTTTCTTTCCTTCTCCATTCTCTCTCTCTCTCTCTCTCTCTCTCTCTCTCTCTCTCTCTCTCTCTCTCTGTGATCCCTCACTCGCCCGCTGTCTTATCGCAGTGACTTCATTTGGTCTGACATTAGTGTTTAATTACTCATTTGTAATAATTGTTTTCATAATGGCTTGTGGACTGTAATCGTGACTCGTGCGTCTCGTGTCGGGAACAGGTGGCACAGCGGCATTGTGTGTGTGTGTGCGCGCGTGTGTGTACTGCATGCACATGAGTGTGTGTGTGTATGTGTGCGTGCGCTATGTGTATGTGTTGTATGTGTGAACTGGCCTCTGGCACTGATTAAAGGCAAACTCCCCCTAGTGGCGCCATCCTGAATGAGTGAAAACATGGACTGAGGGAATGATGCATGAAATTATATCTGAACACGCACGCACTCACGCACACACACACACACACACAGCAAGACAGACACACTCGCGCACATGCCCGCCCAGGCATGCCAACGGTACACACCATGGTGGTGCAGGCACGCAGACAGACACGCAACGCAAACAAACGCATCCTTCCTCGCACATCTATTTAACCTACATCACTGAAACATGTCTGCATTAACATACGCAAATAGAACACCTCATTATTGGATAAGCCGGATGTGCTCCCTAACCCCTCTCTCTCTCTGTCTGTCTGTCTCTCTCTCTCTCTCTCTGTCTCTCTGTCTCTCTCTCTCTCTCTCTCTCTCTCTCTCTCTCTCTCTCTCTCTCTCTGTCTCTCTCTGTCTCTCTGTCTCTCTGTGTGTGTCTGTTCTAGGGATGGGACGATACCCGATAATCGTATCGTGGAGAATTCATTTATCGTGATATCGTCCTCCGTCATGCACTGGGATCAATTCACCACTG